>NW_025335468.1:25936960-25997130 GCF_004798865.1 Varanus komodoensis | reverse complement strand
TCTCTCTCTCTCTCTCTCTCTCTCTCTCTCTCTCTCTCTCTCTCTCTGGCTCTCTCTGGCTCTCGCTCTCTCTGACACCCCTATTTTCTTTTTCTTCCTACCCCTTCCTTCCAACAATTTATCCATGTATTAAATTACAGTATTCCTATTCCATCTCTCTACTATCTAATCTTCAGTACAGCTTACAGAACTGAACAATAAAATAAGATGGCCATAAAATTCCAGTTGACATGTTAAAATGCAGCAGAAATGGTATCAATAAATAGAAATACAGCTATGAGAGAAAGAAGGAACAAAACAGCTCATCTCTTAAAAAGTGATGAATAAAACAGTTTACACTTGTTACTTAAGACTTGTTAAGTACCATGCAGGTAAGACTTGAGAAAACTTAGTATCCTCTTCCTCTTACAGTCAAATACCCCATTTTCTTTGGGGGCGGGAGGCGGGGTGCACTTTTGATAGTTTGGAGCTAAGATCCTTCAAAATATTATTCCTCAGCATCTTGGGACCAGGACACCTGGGAGGGTCCCTCCTTCCCTCTGAAGTCATTGTCCAGCGTGTCCCTAGAGGCTCCATATGACCCAGTGGCCCAAGTGGAGTCCACTCAGAGAAGAGCCTCTATTGTAGCAGCTCCATTTATTAGAAAATCCCTGCACTTGAGGTCATGTGAGAACTAACTTGACATTGTTTTTGGCACCTTCTGAAAACACTTCTATGTCAGGAAGCCTTACTGAACTAGCCAGACACAGTTATTTTTTTCCTAACATACTAATTTATTTTTAAATCTGTTTTATCTTTATATGAATATGCATCTGTAGATAAATTTTGTAAATAAATAATGTTGATCCATATCCATGGATCTTAATTACACATTTAAAATGAAGCCACATCAAAATACTTTACAAGGAACAATATATTGGTACGCGTACTTAAGTACTGCTCTGTATGGCAAGTTCAAACCAAGTGTATTATATACTACAATGGAATTGAAGGATGCAAAAGACTCAGACATGCACCCGCTGAGGTACTTTCAGTCATTGGCAAGGGTACTAATGTAATAAATAGCATGTTGGGTCTATCTAGCGAGTAGTGGTAGCCTAGAGTGTCAGTGTCATCAGAACCTCCCAGTCCAGCAGACTGTACAGAGGAAAGCACTCTTTTCCACCAGCCATATTAAAGACATCCTCATAAAAGCTCCTCTTCCATCAGTGGCCAGCGGCAGCCGCCATTGCAGCAGGCTGAGCTGAGGAAGGTGAAAGGGAGAGAGAGGACACGCCAGTAACCCAGCTACGAAAAGCACCCCCCACGTTCCTTTTTTCCTTGTGTGCTGCATCTTCAGTAACCTTGCAAGCAAGGACCATCTTGCTTTAAGATTCTTTTTGACTGAAGAGCAAAATAAAAAATACATCAAACAAACAAATAAGTAACATGGCTCCGGTTAATCTGCTCAAGATCATTAGGTCTGCAACCGCTTGCTGCTGGGTTGTACTTAACTGATGAAGGGAGCAGTTGAACTTGGGAACCTCCTTATCACAAAATGCATTGTCTGATTGTTCTGTATCTCCTCCCACAGTTACCCTGTTCATTGTGACAATTTATGTCACCAGATGAGAATAAAGGCAAATCCATTTCCGTTGCTTCAGTGTTTCCTAATTTCTGTAAGTCATGAATTTGTACTCTTTTAACTCCAAACTCATGTTTGCATTTAAAAGGAGCAAAGGGGTTGATAGGTTTGTAGAAGGAATATGCAATGGCCATTTTTACTAACCAAGAATCTATGACCTTCAGATATTTCATTTCTTCCTTGGAATCAACCAATACGATTATTTATTTATTTATTTATTTATTTAGGAAGCTTCTATGCTGCCCCATTTGCCGAAGACGCGGGGCGGCTCACATCAATAAATAAATAATCACAATATAAAAACAATATAATTTGAGTCAACCTGGCCAAGGATATAAAATAAATAAATAATATTAACAATTAAATTAACAATTAAAATGACGTTTAAATAAAAAGGTCTTTGCCTGGCGCCAAAAAACGAATAACGACGGCACCAGGTGGACCTCTCTGGGGAGCGCATTCCATAGATTGGGCGCCACCGCAGAGAAAGCCCTCCTCCAAGTACTTACCCTCGTAATGTCCTTCATGGAGGGTTCCTGGAGAAGGGCCTCTCCCGCTGATCTCAAGGGGCGGGCAGGCATATATGGACGTAAGCGCTCCTTCAGGTAACCAGGACCCAAGCTGTTAAGGGCTTTATAGGTCATAACCAACACCTTGAATTGTGCCCGGACTTCAATGGGGAGCCAGTGAAGCTGATGGAGAACTGGAGTCATGTGAACATAATGCCCAGTCCCCGTCAGCAGCCTGGCAGCTCTATTTTGAACCAGTTGAAGCATCCGGACCATCTTCAAGGGCAGCCCCACAAAGAGCGCATTACAGAAGTCAAGTCGGGAAGTCACCAACACGTGTGTCACTGTTGCCAGGCAGTCATTCTCCAGGTAGGGACGCAGCTGATGGATCAGCCAAAGCTGAAAGAAAGCGCTTCTTGCCACCACTGTAACCTGAGCTTCCAGTGAAAGCTCTGGGTCGAGGAGCACTTCCAAGCTGCGGACCATATCCCTAAGAGGGAGTGCAACCCCATTCAGGACTAAGTTCAGGTCCCCTTCCCCGAAGCCCGATCCGCCAACCAACAGGACCTCCGTCTTGTCTGGATTGAGCTTCAGTTTATTGGCCCTCATCCAGCCCATTACCTCGGCCAGGCATCGGTTCAGTATAGCCACTGCCTCTCTTGGTAGAGAACGAGAGGTAGAGCTGGGTATCATCAGTGTACTGATGATTCCGTAGCCCACACCTCCTGATGACCTCTCCCAGCGGTTTCATGTAGATGTTAAATAGCAAAGGGGACAAAATTGATCCCTGTGGTATTCCATGGAATAGCTGCCATGGCGCAGAGCCATAGTCCCCCAGCATCACCTTCTGGAATCAGCCATTAAGATAGGAGCGGAACCACTGCAAAGCAGTGCCTCCGACCCCCAATCCCACTAGCCTATCCAGAAGGATACCATGCTTGATGGTATCGAAAGCTGCTGAGAGGTCCAGGAGAACCAACAGGGACACACTCCCCCTGTCTTTCTCCCTGCACAGGTCGTCGTACAGGGCAACCAAGGCAGATTCAGTACCATATCCGGGTCTGAAGTAGGACTGAAATGGGTCCAGATAATCAGTTTCCTGCAAGACTGCTTGGAGTTGTCCCGCCACCACCTGCTCCAACACCTTGCCCAGAAACAGGATGTTGGCCACTGGTCTATAATTAGTGGCCATCTCTGGATCCAGTGACGCCTTCTTCAGGACCGGCCGGACTACCACCTCCTTTAAAGGGGCAGGTACCCAGCCCTCTCTCAGAGAGGCATTGACCACTTCCAAGATCCAGGTCCCTATCCTGTGCTTGGCGTTGTTAATTAGCCAAGATGGGCAAGGGTCCAGTCGGCAAGTGGTGGGATGTACTTGTCCAAGCACCTTGTCCACATCATCAGGCCGCAGTAACTGAAATTCATCCATCAATTTTGGACCAGACGGAGACATTGGTATCTTCCCAGAAGCCTCTGAGTCACTAGTGGAGTCCAGCTCATGACGAATCTGAGCGATTTTCTCCCTGAAATGCTTGGCAAAGTCATCACAGCGGGCCTTTGAGGGTGGAACCGGATCTTTCTTAGGGCCAGGATGAACCAGCCCTTGTGCCACCTGAAAAAGCTCTGCCGGACGGCATTGTGACGAGGCAATGGAAATGGAGAAGAATTTCTCTTTCGCCACCCTCACTGTCACAGCATAGGCCCGATAATGGGCTCTTAAGTGTGTTCGGTCAATTTCATCCCGTGATCACCTACGCTCTAGACGTCTCCCAGCCCGCTTCATCACCCACAATTCAGGTGTATACCAAGGGGAAGAGTGGGCTCTACCTGGCGGGAGAGGACGCTTAGGAGCAATCATGTCAATAGCCCTGGTCATTTCCCCATTCCATAGCTCAACCAGAGCTTCGACAGGAGCACCAGTCTTGTCAGCTAGAAAATCCCCCAGGACCTTCATGAATCCATCTGGATCCATCTGGCTCTGGGGGCGGACCCACACAATCGGGTCTGCACCCTTACAGAGCAAAAGGCCGCTCTCGGGCACAAACCTCACGAGGAAGTGATCTGACCATGACAGGGGTGTCAGACATAAATTCCTCACCCTCAGACCACCCTCTTCCTGCCCCGTCGAGAAAACCAGGTCCAGAGTGTGTCCACATTCATGAATCGGGCCTGTGACATTTTGAGACAACCCCATGGCCATCATGGAGGCCATGAAGTCCTGAGTTGCCCCAGTCAGATCAGTCTCGGCGTGGAGATTGAAGTCCCCCAGGACCAACATCCTGGGGGTCCTCAACACCAGGTCTGAGACGATCTCCGTCAGCTCAGGCAGGGTGACTGTTGGGCAGAAGGGTGCATGGTACACCAACAGAATCCCCAATCTGTCTCGGTCTCCCAACAGCAAGTGGAGGCACTCCAGCCCCGGCCTCGAAGGGACTGGAAGCCCCGTGAGGGAGATGGAGGCTCGGTAAACCAAAGCAACCTCCCTCCCCTCCCCTCCCCTCCAGACGTGGACGGTGCTGAACCAGATACCCGGGTGGGCACATTTGAGAGAGGGCGACAACCACCCCCCCTCCCACCCAGGTCTCTGTTACGCAAGCCAGGTCGGCCCCCTCATCCACAATCAAGTTGTGGATGAGGGACGATTTATTGTGGACTGATCTGGCATTAAGCAACAGCACCGTCAGGCCCGGGGGGGGGGGCAGTTGACAAGACTACCTGGCACCCTCTGGCTGGGGGTAAAAACGATGCCTAGGTTGCACATTTTCTGGGCTCCATTTTGACATCCAGTATGCAATTTTTTGCTAACAGAGCTAGAACATTGTGAACACGCATAGAGGGGATGTAATCTGTGAATACCCATAGCGGGAATTCAGATAAAAATTACATTATATGTGACAACCATCCATACACCAAAATAATCCAAAGGTATTTTTTATGTTCTTTTAAAACATGTCAGATGAAAATGCTTGAAGTATAAAACATACGATGTGATATTACAGTTGTTTAGCACTTATATAATATTGTAAAGGTGTGTGTACATGCCTTTCAGTTGGCAGGTGTGTACATGGCTAAATTTCATATACATGAAATATACATGAAATTTAGCAACTATTGAAAGAAAACACAGGAAGAAAAATGTTTTCTCTGTGTACACTGAAAAGATGAGGAGAAAGGTAAGAAGCAGAGATGGGGCGAAATTGTTTGGTGCACATTTTAATGTAAATGATTGTGGCATATATGCATTCACACATCCTGTAGTAAAACAGAAACCGGACTGCAATTCTGCAAATTCTGTAATGCAGCTTCCAGAACAAAATGTGTGCTTTAAATGAATGCATTAGGAAAAGTTGCATGCAAAATAGGAAAATATTAAGGGAAATGGTTGCAAAAATGTGTTTGTTAGGGTGAAACTGTATGAATGTGTACAGATTTTTGTGTTGACAAGAAAGTATACATGCAGACTTTTTTTAAAAAGCAAATTGATGGGGAAATAGGACACAACAAATAAAAATATGCACATTATAGGAAGCTCAACAGAGCAATTAAACAATTCCTAAGTGAAGCTAATACAAATATCCAGACTTTGCTATAAAGTTGATGTTGGTATAGATAAAAGATTCATGTGTCATCAAATTACTATCACTGTCTCCTTTTGTAGATTGCAGAGAGAACGTGAAAAGGCTTTAAATGTAGAACAATCTTTGTGCAGTAATGTATTTGAGAAAAACTGATGGGTTCTAGGTTATAAGGTCTGAATTGAAAAAGTATTTTATTTACCATGCTCTGTACAAAATCCAAGACAGGGGAAAACTAGCAAGGTTGCATTGCTTTACACTATTCTCCCTTTCATTATTCTCGGATGATACAACATTTTCATCCCCGGTGCTTACACTTGGGAAGAAAGTTATTGAGAAAGTACAAAGATGTATCTATGACAATTGCCATGCTATGATCTCATGGTGAAACCATCATTCCATTTCCTCTAAGTAAAGGAAAACTGTGTTACAGGAATGTTTTAACAAGTAAAAAAAAAACATTAATAAGTGCTAATATAATTCTTTCTTTCCAGAGCAATAAAAACTGGGCAAGTCTTCCTAAAATAGGTGCCGTGCCAAATTACCTCTGCTCATATTGCAGAGATGCAATACATATCTCACTGAAGGACAATCGTTGCGGACTATATATTGCTGCAAGATACCATCCCTTCATTTGTCCAGTGTGCCCATTAAAGTTTTTATTCCCCCTTAGAAAAGTATATAAGACTAACAGAGTACTGTTTTAAAGCAAAAAATAAACAAAGCTAAGTGCAAATTGTCTTAAGAATTTGATCCAGATATCTGGGCTTGGTTAGCCAAGATATCCCCTACAGTGACACAGCCAGCATCCTGATTCTTTGGTGCAGGGTAAGAACATGCCTTGCTCAAGAGTGGGACCTTGTGATGGCAGGCTGTATATAGAAGCATGCCACATCTTACTTGGCAGTCCTAGAACTCTCACAAGCCTGAGAGTATCATGCAAAGTACTTTGAATACTGAAAACTCAGAACTTCAGAACACCAAAACATAGGCAAGTTTGCACATCACAAAAGGGTGCCCCCCACCACTTGCTCTTCCCACCTTGGTCCTGATACTAATAGCTCTGCATACTTCTGTATTTTTCTACCCAGCAATAAAATGTTAAGCCTTTAGAAATCCCACCTTAAAAATAGAAAACTCAGCACTTTCTAATACCATGTAAGTATCAGGAGTCACAGCAGTTATGAGAATGAGGTAGGTGGGCCCTGCCCTGCCCCACTCTGCTGTCCCTTCCCTCCCCTCCCCTCCCCTTGTTTCATTAGTTCTGTGCATACTATACAAGTGTAATGTAAGACAAGTGCCTCAGGAGATTTTGCTGGAATAAAGGACATGGATGCAGGAATGTGGTCTCATGGACAGCACCAACTTTACTCTCTTCGAGTTATTAGCTGAGGTCCTATCCTCATAAAAACTAATTGATAAAGGCCATGTATCCACAGTTTTTCTTGCTTTGATGACAAATAATGGGTGAGTGAGATAAGGTCATTGTAATGTGTCCAGATAGTCTATGTATTGTCTAGAGTGGAAAGCTAACAGAGAAAGAAGATTTTTTAATTCAATGACTATCATAAGTCGCTGCTGTGTGGTCTGAATCAGAATCCTCGGGTGCTTAAATGGTCTATAGATGAGGGAAATCTGAAGAGAGTTAGAATGGTATATTCATGATAATACCCACAGTCAGCTTGCATCAACACAAGATCAAATAAGCAAACTGAGTATTATAGTGTTTTACACAGTTTAGTTATAAACTCATAGATGAGAACTTAGATTCTAGTTGAAATGCCATTGAACTGGAAATGTGCTAAAAGGAAAAGGAAAGAAATAGGCTTATGGTAAATATTTGATTGACTGGATGACTGACTGAATGCATTTATGAACTGTCTGTGCTTAACAGGGTTCTGGGGTGATATACAGTAAAAATGAAGCAAATATAAAATAAGGTTACAGTGGAATGTAGCTTCACATATTTTTCAGAGTAAAAACCTCAAATCCTGATAGCCTTGCCTATTTTAGCCTTCATTCAAGAATTTTCTTTGTGGAGGCTGACTGGCGCTCTCTCTCTCATTCTCTCTCTCTCTCTCTCTCTCTCTCTCTCTCTCTCTCCTTCAAAGCTGGCATAATTTTGGGTTTTCATTCTACCAAATTTCCCTTTTAGGAATAGGCATTGACAATGAAAATGCTGTAGCCTACAGCCATATGGGCTTCTTTATGGTGCAGAACAACTTTGTAGCAGGGGAAATCCTCAGGTCTGGTTTTGATCTTAAAAGGTTCAAACATTTCATTGTTCTTCACAATGTGGTTATAACCCAACAAACGGATATGGCAAACTCACCTACACAGAATGTGATCATGTTGACTGTGCTTTCTGATGTTTCCCTGCCTGTCTACAACCTTGTTTTCACATGTAAAGGGACGAAGGGTTAGATGAGTGAGATGGTAGAATGGATTGTGTGACTTCAGATTGCAGATGGGGCAATGCATTTTTGAATATTTTTTTATATGTAGAAGCAACATGCAGCAGGGCTAGAAGGCTCTGTGCACAATCCTTGGCATCTTCAGTAAGAAGGATCAAGTTGCAACAACCCAGACTCAGACAAGATATCAGGAAAAGCGTCCTAACGGTCAGAGCAATATAACAGTGGAATCAGTTGCCTAGAGAGGTTGTGGGCTCTCCCACACTAGAGATATTATCTGTATCTCAGTAGGATGGTGTAAACTGGTGTCCTTCAATAGCCTTTTTAGTCCTTCCAACTCTACTATTTATCATGCTATGATTCTAGGTAGCAGGTAAACCTGAGACCCAAAGAGCTGCTGTCTGTCAGACTAAGTAGTACTGGACTAGATGGGCCAATGATCTGTTGTCTTATCCGGAGGGTTTCTATACTTTCCACCCAGTCTCTGTCTTTTAATTCTTCTCATTTCTGTGTGGCAATATCAGAAATGCCTCAGCAGGAAGGAAAAACATAGCTCAAACAGATAGTAGCTTTCTCATTCCAAAGCACCCAAAGCACTTTATAGACTGTCTGTAAAATGTTCACTTTATATGCCACTGAAATATGTCACTGCTGGCAGCAGAGTAATAACATCAATGGCTTCTTGACAAGGAGTAAAGAAGAATACCATGTGTGGTTGAAATTTCAGGATAAGAATAAAACACAGCAGTAATTCTGACCATTCCTGAAGAAATGCTGGCTCAGCATGGTAAAAACTATAGCTTCCTGTGAAATATTCATACATGCTTTCCAATATGAGTATCATGCATTTATGAAAGCACCACCATGACAGAACAAACCTTGGTCTTGTATTTAAATATTGAAATTAAGAAGTTGGGAGTGTGTAGTCAATCCCAAAAATAAGCAACACAGCAAAAGCCCTAACAGTCACATTAAGGTAACTCATAAAATTTAAAACATTAAACCATTTGGTCTCCTGTAGGTAATTCCAGGTTTCATTTCTGCATAATAGATATAAATAAATGCAGCATAAAATAATAGCAGTAGTAGTAGGTTGTTGATGATGATACATTAAGTACAATTGGAAAGTGAATATTCACTTAATGGTGCAATGGCCTTTTTGCTTGTGTGTGCAAGATTTCGAGTATGTATAGGCCTCAATCTTATTCACACTTTCTTAAGAGTAAGTCCCACTGAATGCTGTGGAATTTGGTAAACTTAGGTGGAATTGCACAGTGTTAATGTGCATAAACCTCCAGAGATAGCAATACTTGCTTCATCTGTTAAAGGCAGGACAAAAGGGAAGACAGAAATAAAAATTCCTGGATTTATAGTAATATATTAAACATTTCAG
The DNA here is from genome assembly GCF_004798865.1 of Varanus komodoensis. Lineage (NCBI taxonomy): Eukaryota > Metazoa > Chordata > Lepidosauria > Squamata > Varanidae > Varanus > Varanus komodoensis. The sequence continues at coordinate 25,987,615 of NW_025335468.1, read as the reverse complement.
GGATGCTGAAATGGTATTTGGAATGCTGAAAAAAATCTTAGAGTTATGAATACAATAACTCTGGGAAAATGTAGAACCCACATTTTTAGCACAATATGCTCTAAGGCCCCATTTACATGATACGGTTCCGTCAGTACTTATCACTACTGGTATGCATCTCATTTCTGTTGTCAGACCTCTTGCATTTGGCCTTGCTTAGGGCATGAGGGGCATTCATGAAGTCCTGTTGCACAACTTGGTAATCTTCTGCAGCATGTGCAGCAGAAGCAAACCCGCAGGACTCATGCGTGGAAGAGGGATGCCACCTGTGCAGTGTTCTTGCAGGCTCAATTGATGCAGGTGCCTTCACGAATGCCTGGTGCGCTGAGTGCTCAGGACCACGAGAAAGCAGGCGGGAGCTGAGGCGAGGGAATCCAACAGATTCTGCACCCCAAAGCAGATTCCTCACACAGCCCTCATTTACCCAATGTACTTATGCCTGTGATCATTGCAGAGGGATTGACTTTTTATCTGACTGTTGTTACAGCTTCTGGAAAATGGGTTTGGAAGGGGGCCACAGCTTGGTGACAGAGCTCATGCATTGCATGCTGAAGCCCTTGGTTCAGCCTCTGGCATTTTCATGTAGGGTTGGAACAATGCCTGCCCGACACCCCAAAGAGCCTCTGCCGGCCAGTGTTGACTGGACTGGAGAGGCTCACAGCAATGCAGTCCTGAAGGGAGTGTGAGTCACTGCTTCTTTGTTTGAACTGGTTATGTTTAAAATGGGAAGAGCAACAATGCCTACCACGATAGAGATGATGATAAAAGGCGAGTTTTAGAAACCAGCTTATACATTAGAAATACAATATTCAATCTAAAAGCGCCTGAAATATTTCTGTTGCAAATAGCAAATCTCATCCTATGTATTACATAAGGCAGAAGGGAGGAACCTCTGGCCTGCATGAGCACCATCCAGTCTGGGGAGGGGTCCAGTCTGATCCATGGAAAGTTAGGCACAATCCCCAGCCCCTTTCCAAGCCCCATCCTCCACCCTGGGGGCTTCTGGAGAAGGTTGGGGAGCAGAATCCTCATGTTACCTCCAGTCAACAATTATTATTACTAGATGGTGTGCTGTTTTTAAAAAGTGTCATTCATGCAATTTCATGTCTTTTGAAGACTAATTTGGAGACCCTTTTCATTTGGCCATTAACATATTTTACTTTTTAAATGTATGTATTTATCCAGTTAATTTATTTTTTCTTTAAGAAATTTTATTAGGATTTTGAACTAATACTACAAACATCAATCATCACACACATCAGATTTACTGGGTCAGTCCCCTACTACGTATCTTTTAACATTCTATGATCATACTAAAATCCATTTATAATAACCTGAAAACATCTTTAGATCAGAACCAAGTCCCGTTTCTCCAGCCAATTAAAAAAAGGTAATTCCAAATTTGATATTTATTTATTTATTTATTTATTATTTAAAACATTTCTATGCCACCCCCATCGCAACAAAGCCTCGGGGTGGCTCACCTTCTATCTAGCGATAGAAGTCACTATCTTCCTCTTTTTCATCAGTGAAATCTGTCTCATCATTTCTTGCAAAATCCTGTTTCTCTTAACCAATGTCAAAGGGAAGCATCTCCTAGTTAAATAAGATTGCAATATCTTCTTTCTTCTTCAGTACTAGTTCGATCTAAACATTTCTGGACAATTCAAGATCTTTTCAATTTTCTAATGATAAATAACTTTCTCACTACCACAATTACAAGTAACATCAACAATATCCATTTAACATCTCTAAAGGTATCTTAACTACTCTACTTGGTGGTAACTAATACTTATAATATCTTTTACACCAATTTTCTTTAAGCTAAATTACTAATGTTTCATCTAACTTAAACACCATTTAATCAAATATGGTTAACTCCATATAAAAACCCAGCTGTTTACAGTCTTCAACATACGTCACCAACAACAATAGCTTAACCTTTCCATATCACATATAGACTTGCCAACCCATTTAAATCATTGCTTTTTAAGATAATAAGTTCTCTTATTTTCAATTACAGATAAAGTCAGAGATATCCATTTAACAATAATACCTTTTAGAAAGAATTTCATTAAGCTAAGTTACTAATGTTTCACCAGCAATAATAGCTTAGCCTTTCTACATCACGTGTGAGCATACCAACCTATATGAATCACCCCTTTTTGGAATAAAAAGAAAGAAAGTTCCCTTATCTTCCCTTTGCACCTCTGCCATATTTATTTTTTCTTTTTCTTTACAATTTAAAGTTTTTATATCCCACCCTTCACAGGGTCTCAGGGTAGAAATACAATTAAAAAAATAAATAAGATACAACATCCAGAAATAATATATAAAAGCAATCTTAAAACACGACTGACCTTTAAAATGCTGGGAAAATAAAAAGGTTTTGGCCTGGTGCCAAAATGAAAAAAGTGTTGGTGCCAGGCACACCTCTTTGGGAAGCCCTTTCCATAGCCAGGGTGCCACCACAGAGAAGGCCCTTCTCCAGGTAGCCGCTCTTCTGATTGCCTTCAGATTTGATTCCATGGCTTGTTTTTAAAAGATGAAAATATTGGAAACTTCCTTGCTACTTCCCATGGTTTCACAACTCAGTTGAACACTGTCAGTTACTGTAGTTGTTTTTCCTTCAAAGGGTACAATATTAGAACGACTTATCTTAAAGGTGTTAAAAGTTAAAGTTGGGATAGAAATGCATTATATGCATGGGTCGGCAATGTTTCTTTTGCTTTCCACTTTCTGAAATGCTGTAGTCTGTCTCCATTCTGGAAAAAGTGTGTGGGAGTTTGTGTTTTTCTATTGAAGTACCTCTGTTGGCAGGTACCTACCGCTTTTTAAACTAACTTCACCTAAACGTCCTAGAAAGGTCATATGTGAAACTTTTTCTCAGTTCTTTCTGCTTTGTGCTCCTTCTCCTCTTCTTCACATCCTATTTAGGACATCCTTACAGGGAAGAAGTAAGCCCATTTAGTATCTTTCATTGTGCTATCTGCTGATAAGGATTGGCTCTTTTCAGTGATACAGGAGAAAGACGGAAAATCCACACTTTGCCCGCCAAGGACCCCCACTTTCTCTTTGTAAAGGGACATCTCTGTAATGAGGATTGATTCTTGAGGCATTCCCTTTGTGTCTAGCAACTCACAACCTGGGGACAGTAAATCTTCCATTTCTTTTAGGTGGAAGGTTTTAAATTGAATTTGGAGTATCGCTCTCCAATACACAACCTCTCAGGATATTAGCATCATTTTTCCATAGTTACAGTTTTTATCTGGGTTGGCAGCAATTTTACAGACTTGCTGAACTTCAGGAACTGCTAACTTAAGAAGAATGTGATAAGAAAAATGCTTCTCTAGTGGATCTCCTGCTGGGCTGGTTAGTTTATGGAAAGTCCTCTGTTTAAAAAGGAGTCACTATGCTAGTCTTTGTGGATTTCTTTTTTATGATTGTGATCATTATTAAAACTTTACTGGTTTCCACTTTAGAACAAACAAATGCTTAATATTACCACCACTTGCAGGCCTATTAATGTTATTTACATATAATAACAATCAGTATGAATCATTGATTAGTTTGGAAAAGAGGAACAATGTAATATTGTTTTGGAATAATGAGTTTAATTTTTTTTGTTGAGAACATTAGGGTTCTGTGTATTCTTTCCCATGTTATTGATGGAGGCATAACTCTGAGCCTGAACTTTTTCTAGAAGAAAAACTTCTACAATTCTGAGGATTCCCCAACCGGCCATGCTGCCTGGGGAATGTTGGGAGTTGTGGGATTTTGCTTTGCCAAAACATGAATAGAATTATGGCCCAATTTGTAAATTTTTAATGCTGCTTAGAGGCTACCCAATAGCAAAATGGTACCTGGGGCAAGTGGAGGAAAAATTGCAAACAGGTGTGCATACCCAGACTTTTTGGTGAATTCACTTCATATGTGCCAGAAATGGACACTTTTTCAAGGTGCAATTCTATTAACATGTAAAAGGATGGGAATAAACACGTCCTTTATGCTTTATTGCTCTTGTTTTTAGGAGATATTCTCAGATCCTAGGTAAGACAGCCTTTTTGTCTAAGGGAAAGGATATCAGTCAATCAATCAATCAATCAATCAAATAATGTTTTGTCATCTTTTTCTCCTCCTCATTGAATAACCCCAAGCAGGGATTCCTTCTTCTCTACCTGATTATGCAGATCTTAGTCCTTTCCACACAGCCTCTATGATCCTGTGGTCAGAGAAAACTGATCCACTGTTCAGCTATTTGAACTGAAGCATAGATGTTGCTCCTAGTGTTAGAACGGCTACTTCTACAGCTGCAGTACAAAGGGGACTTTTCTACAGTAATCCATCCTTTGGGCAGAGCAGAGAAAGTCCCTGCACTTTCACGAGTCACATATCAGCCACCTACAACTTGTGTTCTTGCTTGAGAGCAGTGGATGGCACCCAATTAAGTTCTCACACTGACAGAACTACTCCTATAGGCAGAAGAGGAATGCAGGCAGTCTACCCATCCACCTGTAGTCCTGTGCGTGCCAGCAAAATCTGTTCTGGAGGACTGAGGGTTATGGGGACAGAAGAATTTTTTTGTCCTGTGAGTATTTGTATTGTGGCAGAAAAGTTAAGTATCCAAAAACGAAGTGGCACTTGTTGGTGGCGTAAGTATTTGCCTTGTTTGCTGGGACATGCAGTAACAAGTTGTGGGGCAACCCACTACTCCGGAAGCCACATAAAGCAAATAGTTGAATGTCATTGACAATCCTGATTGCAATTCCAGGATCTCATAATCTCAGATCAAATACCCCTCAAACTGGAAAGACTCAGAATTTTCTGGAGAGCATATCTAAAGAAGCACTATCCTGAAGACTATCAAAACAGCTCCAGATAAAGTAGTTCAAAGGCACAGATGGGTTATAAAAATTGCATGTATCCCAAACTACATGATGGACGTTCCTTGAAGTACCATTCAATTCTTATTAGAAATGGTGAAGAATATGGCTCAACTGTTACTCTGCATAGAGAAGACCATCCAGCAAAATTCAGTGATATGGAAAGGAGGATATTAGTCAGAGAAGAACCAAGAGACGAATGGTAACTGAAGCAGCTGGAGAGATCCACAGCTGAGATGAGAGAAACCCTCCTTCAGCTATCACTCAGATGTTCCACCAAGTTGGGCTTGATAGAAGACTGGCAAGAAAAAATATTGCTGAAACAAAGTCCTATGAAAGCGCATTTGGACTTTGCAAAAAGACATGTAGGAGACACAGAAAATATGTGGAAAAAAGGTTATCTGGTCTGTTGAACCCACAGTAGAACTTCTGGACCTTCTGGACTTTCCATAAACTAAACATCCCAGCAGGAGATCCACTAGAGAAGCATTTCTCTTCTCACCTTCCTCACACAGGAGTCCAAATGCTATGTGAGGTCCAAAGTCAACAGTGCCCGTTGCCCTGAGAACAACATCCCCACTGTGCTGCGTGGGGATGGCAACATCATGCTGTGGGGATGCTTCTTCCTGGCAGCAGCTGTGAACCATGATGGAACTGGGGGCAAGATTAATTCCGCAGGACAGTTCTAGAGGAAAATCAGTTTGTCTGCAAGAGACCCCCAAAATATATCCAACGTAACACTGGAGTGGTTTAAAAACAAGAACCCGGCCATCTTAGAATGGTGCTATCACAGGCCAGGCTGCAATCTGAGAACTTGTGACAAGCCTTGAAAGCTGCTGTTGGTATTCACCCTGACAGAGCTGGAGGAGTTTTACCAGGAAGAAGAGACAGACATTGCAGACACATGCACCAAGCTGATGGAGACGTGATCAAGAGGACTCAGAATGTTAATTGCTCCCAGAAGTGCTTCTACCAAGTGCTGAGCCAGGGGAGTGAATATTTATGCAAACAAGTGCCAGTTTGCTTTTGTTGACTTAACCGCTGTGTCACAACAAAAGAATTGTGCACCTTCACAGTGCTGTGTATCTTGTGCACATCAAGTGGTAACAATGTTAATGTAATCCATTCTATTCCAGGTTGTAACCTAACAAAATGTGGAAAGTCAAAGGTGGCGTGTGTGTGAATACTTCTGTGAGGCTCAGCAGCATCAAAGGCAACACCTTGAAACATTAAGAGCCACCATTGGTATTTGTGTCTAATTGTGTGGGTGGGTTTTTTTTTTTTTTCCTTCTGTTTAATCACTCGGGTAATGATTCTCCTTGAGAGGGTAAAGGACAGTGCCCATTGTATGTGTGGGAAGCATCATCTTGTGAGCTGTCTAGGAATCTGCATACTTCAATAACAGAAAATAAACACCCTAGCTTTGTTTGTTATACATGTAGTGTTTAATGGCTCTAAACTAGTTTATTGATGTTATCGGGGCGCTGATACATTTGTTAATATAAATGCATTGTCTGTGCCATAAAAGTAAATGTAGCATTTCAAAGCAATACACCAAGCATGTTTCAATTTTTGCAGACAAAATGTTGCAAAACTATATTGAAGCAGGGAGAAACTGTAAATCTAGATAGAAAGCTCATCTCTTATTAAAAACTCCATACATTTAACATATAAGTAAATCCAATGGAATGCTTTTCTATTATCATCAATGCCACAAAACATACATTTCTTTTTAGTAATCCCATACCTTGTTATGTAGGAACTTGATACTGGGATAGAATTATAGGAGAAAAAATACTGCCCTGTGGAAAGTCAAAAGTGGTGTGTGCGGTGTGTGGTATGTAAATACTTCTGCAAGGCACAATAGCTCCTTGGGACATTGTTAAGGGTTTGGGCTGCCCTATGGGACTCACATGTGTGTGAGAATGTGTGTGTGTGTGCATAGTAATCTGTGTCCCATTGCAACAAGTTTGAAGAACTGTTGCCCACCCAACAAAAGCATGCTGTTTAAAAATAGTCAGGGGCCTCACTGGTTATACCGTGTTAAGTCATGCATTTTCCTGGCTTGCAGTCATGATATTTATACAGATTTATGGAAATGTTATTATTGTTTGTTTTCCAAAGAATCTGGCTGCCAGTTCTACATGACCAAGAAAGCTTTGGGCTTCTGTTCTGAATAGCAGACTTGCAAAGTACATACCAAACTATTTCAAATATTGCCAACTCCCGTTCTTTCACTAGATTGTGAAACTGTTGTCCAGTTCCAATGTAATGATCTTTGTTAGTGATATAATACTCCCATGTCCCCATTCCCAGGACACCTGGAGGGCATCTAGAAAATAGGAATTAATGCTAAGAATTGCCTTTTTTGTGCCTTCTGGAGCTAGTGATACATTCAGAGTTTGTTAAACTACCTTTCTCCATTAAATCTAGTCCAAGAAACTGTGCTGTAAGTTCCATCATGAAACCAGTATTGTAAAACAGAATTTGCAAACCAGAATTGTAGTTAGATTTAATGGCTTGGACATGAAGGGACCTTATGTTTTAGGAAAGCTCAGAAGTCTTACATTAAAGTGTATGAAAGAGAGAAGGGAGGATGTGAGCACTACACTCATCCTCAGACCGATAAACCATAATTTATTGGACCATTAGACTTGTTGTCTAATGGTCCAATAAACTCAGTCGAGCATGGGTATTTGCTTTTTAAAGATAAGCAGCAAAGCAACTGTGGCAGCAACAAAAGTCTCATTAGATATCCCGAAACCTTCAGTCATCTATAGAAACTCTCTGAGGTTCATAGGTTGAGAGATTGTAACTGGCACAAAATTGCCTGTGAGCTTCATGACTTAGTAAGAGTCTGAATCCAGGTCTCTGCAACTTACCTCCAATGACACCCAGTGTAAGAAACTGGTTTTTGTTTTGATGGGAATCCAACACAGTTGTCCACTATTTACTGTTGTTTTCTTTTTTGGTTGATATTTTTTGTCATATTGGCCAAAGATCCTAGGATTAAAAAGTTCCTGGAGAAGTTTCCAGTTGATCTACAGTGGCAATTTGTACATGAACTGAACGGGCTTGATGGGAATGTTTTCATTTACTTTTGTATTGTTCTATAACTTGCTTTGCCTATGTTAAGGGTTTCTTTATGATCATGGAAGTAATGCTTAGATTCATACGAAGTAGTGTATTTTCATAAGAGGATTAATTTTCCATTTTATGAGGGCAACTTGTTCTCATTCGTTTGCAAGATGTTATAACTCTACAGATAGTGTGTTATACTGTCCTTTTTATTGCAAGATCATAGGAGAAGATCAGATATCTTGAGGTGCAAGTCTCTTAATTTTTCTCATTTTATAGTCTGCAAGTACCCTGAAAAGCCTTTCAAACTGAATTTGAAGGACAAATATCCATTTCAGGTAAATCAGTGTTTCAGATATTAGGCACCCAACTACAGTATGGCTAAATCATTTCCATGATTTTGCCTCTTAGCCATTTGCCCTGATCCAGTGATGTCTTAGGGATGGATACTGTCTGTTGCATACACATGATCTCCTTGTCCATATACACTGCTCCATTCAGTTGAGTGGTGTTTGAAAGTATGTATTTTCCATAGGGATTGGTTGCATCCCTTGAAAGAGACCTCAGAATAGCAGTACAGAGCAGCCTAGTTTCAGTCCACTTCTGTACCATGCTTAATACAATAATTTTCACAGGGTTGTCCTTTCAGATGGCCTACCTGGACTGATATGAGGCTGCAGTGTTGATGCATTTATATGAAGTCTTACAACAAAAAGGCATTTATAAGCTGGCCATTATCTATAAGTGATACTAATAGCTTCCACTATTGGGTGTCATAGGTATTAAATAAATAAATACCAATTTTATTTATTTATTTAACTAATTACATCTCCCCCCCACCTTTTCTTCTTCAAGTAACAAGGCAATTTACATAATTCATCATCGTCTTCTCAATCTTACTTCTACAACGATTCTGAGAAGTTGCTTATGCTGAGAGTCAGTGACTGGTCCAAAGTGTGCTAGTGAACTTTGTGGTCAAGCTGGGGCTAGAATCAAGATCTCTTAGAATCCAGTTCAACACTTTTAAAGCTACCCATTTGAAGACATTTCTTTTTCATAAATCTGATATCAGAGGCTTAGACCTAAGACATATTTTTCATGTTTCAATTTTTATGTAGTCTTTATGTGATTTTAATGTGATATATTAAGAAATCTATAGAGTGTATGTGTGTGCCCACATGTGTATCTAATGGGGCTATAATCACCATGATTTCTACTTTATTATTTATCTTTGATACTGTGATAGTTATATAAAATCCCTCAGCCTTTTTTTCCTTTTGGTAAACTCGCTGCTTAAAGGAAAGCATGCCTTAATTTTGAAAGATAAAATTTGGAAAAACTAAATCAAAAGAAGTAAATGGAGGTGGGTGAAAAACTCTTCAGATGCAAGTAGGGTGGCAATTGGAAGTCTGAAGTGAGCCAGGGACCAGAAGCTGTGGGGTAAACCCAGAAGTTAGGAAGAATTTGATCCTGTTCAGGGACCACTTAAATACACATGGGCTTAAATGGGTGAAGGGAGAAGACTATGCAGGCAAGACCTGCTTCCTCCATTTCATCAGTGCTGCCTTCCCCCTCTCGGACATTGACATGTTGAATCAGGAAGGGAGTTCTACTTGCCTGACTGTGAAAAGACTGGTCCACCCAACTGTGGATCCCAATAAAGTGCTTTAAAACCCCACATGTTTGACAACTGCCTGAGTAGGGCTTCTATGCTTGGCAAGGTTGAACCAAAGCTGAAAACTGCCTTCTATTCCTTCCAGTCCGGGGGGGGGGGGGGGTGGTCCAATGGCCAGCATGAGTAGGCAGAGTCGGACCAGGCTTCACAGCATGCCAACGAGAAGCTGCAACCGTGAAATTCATGCCTCCTTTCATGGGGCAGCTGTTAGCAGTTCCTAGCAGCCCCTGTAAGGAGGAAAGGAATTGGAAATAGAACATTAGAAATAGAATATGTGAGTAGCTAACTGTACTTACGGTTGGAATAGTTAGAACAGTGTAAATGCAATGTAAATGCAATGGTAATTTAATGGTAAATTGAAATGGGCCTCCAACTTGGGCCAAAAGACAGCTCATATATTAATGATAAATGAATGGATAAATAATGGACTAATCTTGTTCAATCGCCACATGAAATTGAGTGGCAGGAAGAAAATATAAGTAAATGGAAAATGGCATGGAATGGGGTGTTGAATGCCTTACTGGAGGACTACATGGATGGATGTTGGAACTTTCCTATCAGAAGGTGAGAATGCACTGTAGCATTTCATAACAGGTCTCATTTGTACAGTCTGGATATCTTTTGTATTCCATTCACCACCTCCACTTCAGGAAGGAAGGCTAGAAACTTCTTTCTCTGTTTCTCTCTCATTCTGTCATTCCCTTTTTTAAAGAATGAAGAGTTTTCCAGTGTGTCAAATTGTTGAACTCTTTGATGGTTGTATCACAGTTTTTGACATAGCAGCTTAAATGGCTCGGAAAGGTCTAGAGCATACTCAGCAAATGCTAGTAGAACAGATATCAGCTTTACTTTTCTTTTTGAATTATTGTTACTGGAGTCCAAAGGTCCACTGATTAAAGACAAGGAAAACTAATACCCCTAAGCTGGAGCCATATGCAAAATAGTGGCTCAGGAGTTGTGCCTGGCTTGAAACTCTGTTTTGCTCTGTGAAAGGCAGGAGCTTGCATTCATAGAAAGATCCTTTCTGTAAGTGCTACTCTCCTTCTGTGAACACGAGACGTCTATTGTTAGAGTCAAAAGCCACTGGGGAATACAATATCCCACTCTCATCTGCTTACTTACTGCAGATCAACAAGATAATTCCCAGTAGATGCTGATATACCCACAGTGTTGCAGCACGCACAATTTACGAAGCAAGAGTTTCAGAAAATAAATAACATACCTCTTTGTGTGTGTTTATGTACCAGATAGATATATCCTTTAATGCAGACCTACCTCACAGAAGAGGTTTATGTTTTGTTGAAATATGTTTCTTTTCAAACGTGAAAGTAGCTGTACAACTGAAAAACACCGTAGTGCTTACAGTGATAATACAGAACACATTATACTGTCACAGCATACTGAACAAAGTCATGTTCACTGTAGATTTTTCTTATTCTAGAGTTTTCCTTCTTCATACTTAATTCTCCTCTTTTGGAGCATACACAGAAATTAATGTTACTGGTAACATCTTTAAAAGATTGCAAGTTGATTGTATAAAAACTGATATTTTTCTGCCAACTGACACACACACACACACACACACACACACTCAGGACAAGACATTTGGGATAAGTTCAAGTTCAGAGTCCAGTTAAATGTTTGACATGAACTATCTTACACCTTGATAATGTATTTGGACAGATGGGCTATGTATATGATCATCCCCATAATAAGATATCTGAGAAAACACAACTTTAAAAATTATGCAGACATTTCATATTTTTGATGTTTTTGCAGTAGACAAAACATGTGCAGTAACAACATGGCATGTAAGAACAACAGCAAGACTAACCAAGTGTACCCTGCTTCTTTTAGCTGCTCTAGAGAAACCAAGTAAATAATCCTTTGGTTCTTGGGACAATGAAAACACAGAAAACAACACAGGAATAATAGTATTTGTTTTTACTACTTTGTAAAACAAACAAATAATAGTATTTGTTTTTACTACTTTGTAAAACAAACAAATAATAGTATTTGTTTTTACTACTTTGTAAACTTTTGCTGCTATAGAGCAGTGATGATACTCAGGTCTGATGGACCAAAATGTGTGTGTGTGTGTGTGTGTGTGTGTGTGTGTGAGAGAGAGAGAGAGAGAGAGAGAGAGAGAGAGAGAGAGATTGATTAACTTGAATTTATGAACAAGCTTTTCAGTGGAGGGTTTGTAAACTGGGTCTGCAGAATTTGTGATTAACAAAGCTTAAAATAGCCCACCAGCCATACATTGTGGTCTATGAGATGCTTGACAACCATCCTGATTTTATAGTTTCATCCAGGTAGTAATAATAATAAGATAATAGGCTTATTGATTTCCTGTCCAGGCTGCTATAGGTGGGCTGCAACTGGCTTGGTGGATCACAAGTTTTGCAGGCATGTTTATAATTTAACCATGGCATTCTAGAAGACTTTGCTTTGTGCTAATATTAACTTTCATGTCAAAAAAATTATGCAAGAAGAACTGTGATTATTAAATTAGGTTTAAAGGATGGGTTTCTTCAGGCAGGATTTTTCCCCCAAGGCCACTGAGAATACCCACAATTTTTCTTTCCCTATTTAAGAAGGAATGTCAGTAATGGCTAAGATAGATACAGAGTGCATAGCACTTTGACATACGGTATGTTAGTCCTAGGACAGGAGGACTGAAAAAGATAACTTGGTAGGATCTGTTGGGAGTAGTTAGCTATTGAGTGAAAGAACAGCCAATCTGGGTAACACCACTTTGTACAAGCACTGTTTCAGTTCATTTAAGTTAGCTAAATAAGCTAAAGATGAGCGACTTCCAGTGAGCTGAGTCTCCTGCCAAATTAAAGAGTTAATTAGCACAAAAAATATTGTTGATATTTTGGACACACTTCATTACCCAGCAGCTGTAGGTTGGTTTTAATGAACAAACTGTCTATACCAGTTTCAACTTCAGATGGGATTTCTAGTGTGGGCTTACAAAATAACCACTTTGTTAACTATAAAATATGTTTGCTTCATCAGCTAACAAGAGAGCAGAATACAGGGTATATTCATTTATAAAAATGACTTGGCTGCTCTTCTCAAGGGATCAAAACAGAGTACAAAATTTGCCTTCATTAATAAATAGAGAATTAAATGCAGATTAAATATCAGTTCCCAAAACAGCAGATCAGAGCCACTTCATACCAAAGTCCCCTCAAAGCCATATCTATCCATGATTTGAGTATCAGTATGCCAAAAAGTTGGTGTCTGGCTTGAGAAAATTATGCTGATTCTTATGACTTAACTTCTTCACTGAATTCTGTTTAGAATGTACAGAATGTCATATGATTCCCAGAACTGGCCACTTCTTTCTAGAACTTGATGCCTCTTATTATTCTGTGGTGCTTGGATTTCCATTCCTGAAGTACTTTCCCTCACAAGCACAGGTGAAAACAATCTGCAACCTCCAAAAAGAAAGAGGAAGCTGCTTTGACTATGCTTCTCCCTTCTGTTTTTCAAAGACCTGATCATTGTTAAAAAGGAACAGAATCAATAATACAGAAAGGTATAATGTGAATAATCATCCTGGTCAATGCAGATATGAAATCTTTGTCGAGGCAAGAGCCTCTTGTCAGAAAACATCTGTAGTTTCTCACAAAGCCTCTTATGAAAACATAGCTGACCATGAGTCTGAGAACTAAGCATGAACTTCATGTTTGACTGAAAAGACTCTAGCACAAAATTTGATTTAGATTTTTTTTTCTTTTCAATTTTACACATGGAAGTGCAGGCATCTTTGCAACAGCATGCCATGTCACTGAACATGTTATTCAGCCTTTCCTAACATCAGGGAGATGGCTCATACCTATAGCCACGTTTTACAAAATGAATTTCTTTCAGAAAAGCTGTTTTGCTCCTGTCACTAATGACTTGCATCCATAATCCAAAATTGTGTCTATACTGGTTTTCCCAGTTATATAACAAGTTACTGTAAGAGAAATGAAAGCAATCTCATTCAGTCTCACTTCCCATTGTCACGCAGCTCCTACAGGGCATTATTTGGCTTGTGAAGCAGAAATCAGCAGCACCCTGAAGTTAAACAGACTATTATTGATTCTTGTCCTCTTCCCAGAATTGGTAGCAGCTTTCTCTGAAGTTAACCACTGGTGACTCATTTGAAATTTTCAGAGGCTAGGGCTGGCACTTGAGGATGACATTGAGTATCTTGCTGTTCTTGTAACTTCATTCTTTACTGAGGAGGGTTTGATGGCCAGTAAGAAGGGTATCAGAAAAAATATATAGCTACTGCATCTTCTTGCTACATTGTATGTTTAAGAGCCATAGGTGTGTGTCTTTTTTCTCTTTGTAAAGATTAATCACTTGTATTAATATGCTTTATGTAAAAACCCTATGGTTTGGTTCCAGAAGCATTCTGTTTTCATTAAAAAGTCTTGGGACATCATCCAATGAATTTGCAGTGTTTAGAAGCTGCTAAAGGCATGGTTTTCACATTCTAATTTACATCTGCAGTCCTAACTTTATTATTAGAAGAACTACACCAGAAAAGTACTTTAAACTTACAAGAAGTACAGTGGTCTTTGGAATTGGGTTGCAAGCACAAACATAAACCATAAAGTCCCCTTTCGGCGCTGAAGCATTCCAATGCCAGTGGACCCGTCTATGTCAGTTTCATTCATAAATCCATTCTGCCCCATTTCTGCATTAATCTGCATGTTTTGTTAAAACAAATCTTTGTGAAAATGTGTACATATGTCACAAAGTTATGAAAAACTTTGCATTTTTGTTCATATTTTGTTGCATCTTTTTTTAAGGTGTTTTTGAATAGCCTTACATCATCCCAGCACTGCGACCTGAATCCCATTTCAGTGCTGCAGCAGCCATCATGTTAAGCTGTAGTTGCAGTAGAAGGTTAAAGGGCTAAGCACATGTTACCCGAAAACACCTACAAAGGGAAACACAGTGAAAAGTTTCTTTGGGAGAGAGGAATTTAGAGACGTGGGGGAATTGCTATTTCTCTTTTTCAAACTGCCCAGGTGACTTCTCCCTCCACACCCTCCATAAGTTTCCATTTGTGAGTCCCAGTCCAAATTAATCATCTTAAGAACCATTTTAATTGCCTTGGAGTGCAGTCCTTTTAGCAAGATTGGTGCAGCTGGATAGTCCTTGCTCTCAAACAAAAACAGTAATGATGCCATTTTTCAGACTCTGCTTCAGTTATATATTGATGCTACATTGCAATATTTGAACAGTACAGTCTCCCATTCCTGCTCAGACCAGTGAACATGCTTTCTGACCTGGAAATCTTTAGAAAATATCCTGTAACTTGCTCTGTCCCATTGCTGGGAAACTCCATGCTGGTCTTTCTTTAGTTTTCAACTGTGGTCAAAGCTTGGTGGCAGGGCACATGCTGACTCCCTTTTAGTTCTGGATCCCACTGTGAGCTGAAGACCTAACAAGGGGATCAAAGACACAGCATATGTAAGTTAGACTTTAGAGCATCAGCTTTGAGTGGTATAGAATTTAATTAATGTATTGACTCATCAAAATATTAAATTGCAACCTTGCACACAGATATTCATCCATTTAAATAAATGGCTCTGTGACTGCAAAAAGTAAGTAAGATTTTAGGGTTGATTATATCAATATAGTGCCATTTTCGAGTTCCATTTAAGACAGATATGCACAATGGAGCTAACCTTTAGTGCTGTGCTTTTTAAACTTTCAGCTATTATATCTGACTGGGGAATACATTTGTGAGTGATTTTTTTTTTTTTTTTTTTTTACTTGCCTAGTCAAAATCAAGTTTTCAACAGGTAAAAAATACAGAGCTCACAACGATATGAATGATTGTAAATAGTGACTGGGATGACAGAATTATGACAGAACCCCATAACCTGTTGTGTGCACCACCCGTCCTTTAACCTCCAGTCACTGTGGCATCTCCTGTTATGTGAATCTGGGGTGAAGCAATGCTTGTATGAACATGGAATGCTTTAAGGTTATGTGAAGGCTATTTAAGTACCTTTGATGGGTGCACATAACGTGAGAAGCCACAGTGCTTGCTGTGACTTGAATATTCCAAAGAGTGGTTGGCACATGCTGTAACCTGTCATGGCTTGAAGAAGCCACAGTAGGAAGTGGCAATCATGTGAACCAGCCTATTGTGTGCTTGCGCATTCAGTCCATATAACGAAGAGAATCAATTCATGCAGCAGCAAAAAGTAATCAATACAACAAGAGATATAATGTTACCCTGATGGACAACCTGAAATATTTAGATTATGAAGGGGTCATTTCGTGTGCGCTTTACTTTTTCAGAAACCAATCTGAAGGAATATTATTAATAATTATTCAGTAGAAGTTCTAGCACTGTGTTTTGTTATATGTTCTGCTCACAGGAAATATGTATATATTCTTTCACACTGATATTTCTTTTTAAGATTTTTTTTTAGATTTTTTGGTATTAGATTTTTTTGGATGTTTTCTCTGGGTCCAAGAGTTCCAATTTGTATTGTACTAGTATATAGCAAAAGCAAGGCATAGTGATTCATTTTGTCTCTGTTATATTTTTGCATTTGTTTTGGGTTTTTTCCTTGCAAAAGATCATCTTTATTGATATTTGCAGTTTCTTTTTATGCTCAGTAATAGTCAGATAGCCTTTGAAACAGCCTATGTTGCTGTTAGAAATTTTCTTTATTGTCTCCTTGATATTGTTGCCTTTGCTGTTGTCCTTTGTTCATTTGTTTAAGTTTGGAAATTAGATATAATCAAAACATAGAAATGAGATACAAAAACCTCTCTATTTTGACCGTTACATGGTATCTTTCGATTTATAGTTTTACTGGAAAGCTTTAGCTAAGTCTGTTTCTGCTCTGTCAAGTTACAGTCTCCTGGCCATGTAGGGCAGCCAAGAAGGGACTAGTAGACCATCCCTTTAGTTTGGGACTCCAAAAATTGCGTAGGTGTGTTTGTAAGGTGAGATTGTTTAACTTCCAGTACTGCACAGTTTTTGACTAATGGACTGTATTTAGCTTAGTAGATCATGAGTTATAGAGAACTATAAGCTGAGTACTGAATGAATATGGAAAATCAGACTGTCTCCTCATACATAAATGCATTTAGATTCTCCAAAATCTACTGGAGATACATTGGCAAGAGATAATGAAGATTCTGCCACAGTTCTTTGTTTGCTTAGTTTAAACAATTGTTAGTGCAATATATTTTATTAATGCAGGGAAACCATAAAGTTATGTCTGTTTTACCCCATAGATCTACACCTTTGGAAGGAAAAGGTTGTATCCATGAAAATGGTGATATAACCAATATGAAAATTGCCAGCAGTTATTAAAATAAGTCACTTATTCATGGCAGACACATCACCACTATGGGGCAGTGGACATCATTGTCACAGCACTGATGTAGCCTTAGTTTAACTGACCTCTAGTGGAACTCCAATCGCATATGCTGGAACAATGGATTTACCCAGAAAACGCCACACCACCATTTGGTATTGGCACTGGGATAGAGGTCACCTATGGTAGTGCTGCATCAGTGGGGCAAATGGGACAACCGTGTTGCATCATGCCTCAGAAATGCGCAGTCAATTACTGTTTAAAGGACCCATGTGCATAATGCAGGTCTCATGTGATCATCTTGAGAACAACCAGAATGTGTATAAACAATGAAAATGAATGTTAAATGATTATCAGAATTTCCCAAATCATTGGTATATCTATCTGACAGAATGGGCTAGGGTTTTTTATTTTCCCTAAAGAGAAAAGGTGATGGGTGTTAAGTGGGAATATATATGCATGTCATATTGAATGAAAAATTAAACCTAATTGAACTATCATTTGTTATGAAATTAATGCTATAAATAACAAATGGGCACAAATAAATTAATTTTCATTATCCCGATTGTATCCACTCATCACTTATTCATCAGTAAACTGAAGATCAGTTCACACAAGTTAAAGTACCATTCATAGGTAGTTTGTCTGATCAGCTACTTCTGAAAGATATTAAAATACCTCTAAAGGGTGAGGTTCACAGCCAGGGCTGTTAGTTCCAGCCTTATCATTGGAATCCCAAAGGGCTTAACTGGCACAGAGTTCCTTTTACACGAATTGGCTGGCATGCCAACTAGGACCACTTTTGGGCATTGATAGCTTGGCAAATTTATCCATGCTACAGTATCATTCAGTCAATCTTAAAGGAAATCAATCCTGACTGCTCTTTAGAAGGCCAGACACTGAGGATGAAATTCAAATACTTTGGCCACCTAATGAGGAGGAACAATTCATTGGAGAAGACCCTGATGCTGAGAACGATTGATGGCAAAAGGAATAGGGGACAGCAGAGGATGAGGTGGCTAGATAGAGTCACTGGGGCAGCGGGTGTGAGGTGGATAGACTCTGAGGGATGGTGGAGGACAGGAGAGCCTGGAGGAATGTTGTCCGTGGGGTCATGATGGGTCAGGCGTGACTTTGCAACTAACAATAGTTTCATCCTGGCTGGATTACTGTAGTGATACCCTGTGCCCAGGATTGTCTTGAAAACCCTTGAGAAGCTTCAAGCTCATAGTTACTTATTTTGCATTGCTTTTAATCCTTTTGATTTGTTAGTCACTCTGGTCACCCTTTCATATAGAGTTGGGTATAAACATATCAAATGAATAAATATTTCCAAGTTCCATCACTCTTAATAGAGTTACTGTGAGCATAAAAATTTGCAGGAAGCTCTCCATTGTCCATTCTGAGAAAGAGTGAATCCTACATATATCACACACATACATATGCATAAATCCTGTGTCATTATCAGAAATATATTCTTGTTTACCACCATAATGTTTCCCACACCCGATACATAAACTTTAAATGTATGAAGACATGATAAATGTAAAATGTAAAAATACAAATTCTATAGTGCAGTTTACAACTGTCTTTGTTTTCATTTCCTGTGGAAGACTCAAGTAATGAATCATATATAATTGATACAGCAGAAATATATGAAAGCAGGTTTAATTTTTCACTGAATCAGAACTGCAGAGTAGAACACTCCTAATTATCTCAACTGCTATAGTATCTTTCCTTGAGATCTTTGATAAAATAAATCCCCTTACAAATGAGTCTCAGTCCAAATTTGAAGAATTGTCACTGCTAGGGGAGGCTGATGAACCAAAGCTTATTTATTGTAAGCTGTCCTGAGATGTTTGTAGGGGATGGGATAGAAAAGCTTTTAATAAATAAACAAGAAATAAATAAATACTATAGTATGTTGTAACAGATGAGATGAAGAAGTCCTTGATTCTTCGGTGACTCCTTTTCTTACTTCAGTCTTGGATAGGCTCCTTCTTGGTCTAAACAAATATAAATTTTTAAGTAAGTTCCCAAGTTAGCCTGACATCACTTCTTGTATAAACAAAATTGCTATCTAGACTCCAGTCACTTAACAACTACATTTGTTCCCTTCCCAGGATTCTTTCAAGTGTTGAAATGGCCATGTGCTATATAGAGGCAATTACCAGTTTCCCATAAAATTATGTTTTATTGAAATCTTGGGCATCTCTTTTAAGCACAGAGGGTATTCAGTACTCATACTGTTTAATGAAACATTATTATTTGAGCATGCCATGAAGTTTTCATTAGGCAATAATACAGTAAATATCTCAAAGTGTGTGTTCTCTCTAACTGGGCACCTTATGTCCTTATGTTATGTAGCAGCAAAATTCCACATCTTCAATGCTATGCTACGTAGCACTTAATAGAAGAAATTTTAGGACTGTAATATAATTCCTTTATATACATCCTGGCAGCTTCTGATCACGTTAATATAATTTTAATGCTTCTACTGAACTTAAATTAATGAGCCATATATGTGTTAATGTGATGTGAAGCTTATATAGAATTAAATAACACATAATAAATAAAATAAAAAACAAAATGAAATATGGCTTTTGGATGGCCCTATTCTAGTGTAGAGTACTGAAATGGTAAGTGTCCAGGGAGGATCCATTTATATAAAGCACAGCAGTAGCATGTTCAGACAGAAAAGGCCTGCAACTTCCAGCATTCCAGTTATGGATTAACCAATTCATCTTCCATTGGGTTTGGCTCAGCTTTTATCCAGGGCCCAGTTATTGCTTATGCTTCTCATGAAACTACAAATGCTAGAGTTAGCACCACGATGATGATGATGATGATGATGATGGTCTGACTTCTTACTTGAGAGAGGCACTTGACAGGGATGTCCTCTTTGCCATTGATAGTTGACCTGTGTTTGGAACCTCAACAAAATCCTAATATTCCTGGATTTTAGAATATAAAAGTATTTTATTCAAACAATGTTATTCTAATGTGTATTTTGAAACTCCAGCCATTTGTTCCAGCTTGGACACAATTAATAATTCAGATATTTATCCAGCTATTCTATCAACTTATAGAAGTCTGAATTGATGTTGACTGGACATTATATGCCACACAATTTAAAATTTGTGTTGAGTTTATTACTTAATTGGAAATACTTGTCCTTAGCAATATATGCAAATGATTGTGATAAACTTGAGTTGGTTGATTAAACACATCTCACAAAACATTGAAAGATGGGCAATCCTTAAAGCTAACCCCATGGAGTTCTGTAGATATGCTCAAAATGAACGTACTGCCTTGAATCGTTTATGTTTTCCATGGTATTCCTGCATTTATACCTGACAAATATTTTTAGAAACAAAGTTTTGTTTCCTAAATTTCTGTAGGGTTCCATTGTACCATGCATATCCTTTAAAAGTCTGCAACTTCTATTAAAGAGGGTGGATTTACCTCCCCTAAAGCCCCTTTATATCACAGGGCAAACCTGTTCACTTTACTAGAAGTTCCTTTTTCCCTCCTCTTAGATTCCTCTCCCTATTCAGTTCATATTTGAATTATGAAATGAATTGTGTTGAGTTGTCAGCATACCAAAACAAATAGGGTGCCTCATATTGGATGATTGGCAAGGTAAGGCACATATTTTCTTGTGAATTTCAGTTTGACCGACTTTCACATGCAAAATTAATTGTATAGAAGAAATCTGGACTTAAAGATTGGCAAGAAAATGTTTCTTTGGTGGATTTGGAAGGACAGGATGATTTTTACTTTGGATCAACTCTTTGGTCCTTGTCATAGCTTTCTGTATAGCTTTTCCAGTTTGTGTGCTAACTATAAATTGACAGATATGTGGCATAAATATATGGCATAAATGCAGTTGAAACATTTGTTAGAATCTAGGTCAGGGCCTGCTGGTGCTACAGTTTCAAAGCTACCTGTGTTACTAGAAGTATTGAATGAAGCTGAACATCTGCCCACAGTCTATGTGTATTAATATCTATTATCAGTTGAGAAATATGACACATGGGGTCTTAACCAAGAGTGGAATAATGAATTGGAGCCCCTCATTTTGCCCAGTCAATGGAGTCATCTGTTATAATCTATTTCAGAAGAGATAACAGATAGTAGTTTTTTACCATTATTCAGTAAAAATCAATGCTTCAAGCATCCTGGCTACTACAATATCATTTTGATAAGAGCTTAATTAAATTGGCCAATTGTTGGAGGTATAATGCAGCGAAGGCATCTCTTATTCCTATGCCGTAGCTGCATTATAACTGCTTCCTTTTGAAAGGAAGCAATAATTCAGATAAATTTTGTGATGGAAAAGTTCTTATAATATTCGGTGATATACATGGCCTTATTAATTACCTTTCCAACTCTTGGAATTTAATGTAAGTTCAGCACAAATGGATCTTTCATGCCCTTTTGACAGCTAAAGAACTATAGGACTGGAAAGATAAATGGCCACCTGAAATAAGACAGTGGGTTGAGGATTTAATGAAACTTTCCATTTTTGAATGTGTGGTCTTTAGGCATAATTCAAAAATGCATAAATATATGGATTGTCTTTGTTGAAGTTTATGCATAGTTATCTTTAACATTATTAGTAGGTCTTGCTACATACAAATATATAGGGTTATATAACACATATGTATTTAGCATTTTCTGTTAAACGGGCAATATTTTATTTTATTTTATTTTATTTGGGTTGTTTAGTTTTTGTTGCATAACACACAGTAAAAATAAGGATTTCCAGCATGCCCCAGCAAGCCATGAATTGTGCCCTCATTCAGTTTAGACAGTTGAATGTAATAAACATGGATATTTTAGGAGATCTGTGAACATATGGTCTTCCAAATGACCGTATGTTCCAAATGACCATATGATGGCTTGATATAGTGACAATCCATGGTGCCTTTAGAATTTAGAACATCCAAATAGGATATTTCAGAGTTAAAAAATGTGTTTTTATGTTAGCGAAGCTGGGGTTATGCATGCACATGTGCTTGGTGTGTCCATATGTTGTAGTGGATGTTCAGTGGAAATGTGAATTCCTTCCGTCAAAGTTAAGGAATGCATCTGCAACTGAACAACGTGGTAATAAACCTAATGTGAAATAGGCTTAGAATGCATTTACTGGAAGAGGCGGGTGCATTTGTTTAAAAAAAGAAATTTGTCACAGTGCATACTTTATTGTGCTATATTTGTCCTTTATTGTTTCAATTAATTTTATTTATACTTATATACATTTTAGCAAATTGTAATATGCTGCTCATGAGAAACATAAAACATCGTAGATGTTAAAAGGCATAACTTCATCTGTATATTTTGCCCATGAGCAAAACCTGTGCGAAATCACGAGTATTTACATATTTTATCTCCTTATGTACTTAGAGAATTTGTGCAATAAAATATGCTTAATTTTTTTGCCTGCTTCCTAGTATTTGAGTAAGGGGGAATGTTGCTAGAGTAAAAAATAGCATTAATCAAAGAGAGAACTTCCGACATCAGAAAATTAGCTCCCTTGCTGGAATCCAAACAATGTAATTAGTTTATATTACTGTGGAAAACTAAATTATCTGTGATTCTTATGATTATTCGTAGAATGGTCTTCTGTTTTTGTCTTTGCAAAGGCATCGTCCCCTGCCAAATGTACTTGGCCATGGTTTAAATTTCAAAGTTGAAAACCATTCAGCAGATACCTTGTTTACTGTGCACAGCTCTGCAGTGACACAGAAAAGCAAACATGTAATTACAATGCACTAAGTTCCTGACCTTCAGAAGGCACAAGTATCCCAAAGTTCTCCTTTTGATTTCAGCATCTGGAAACAGAAACCACTCAATAGCGGGATTCCCATTGAGTGAGACATTTGACCTCTGGAATGTTTACTACATAGGGCTTAAGGTTCAATTTCTTGTCAATTTCTTGTCTATATACTGGGGAACCATCTAAAGCTTAGTTTCTTGAAGAAAAAGTGACACGATTTGAAACAAAGTACTGTATTCTTAGAACAAGAGGGGATATAGCATAGTGAATAATTTTATATATGTAGAAGCCCAATCATTCCTTGGTTGGATATGGTGTTCCTAGCTTTCTAGAAGGCTGTTTACAATTATATCATATTGTCTCAAAGAATATGAAGAGCAGAATATGGGTAAGAGAAGGATATTGAGCTGAAATACTTTATAATTACTAAGTGATAGGGCATGGACTAACATGAAGAGACAATCTTGTTGGTATCATAACCATTTCAGTCCTGAGGGCAAGATGTGATAATGGGTTGGTGGCCACGCTCAGGAATACACATGCCTATGCATAGACACATGCCTTCTCAATATGCACCTCTACATGGGTAGGGCTCAAATGGAGTTGTGGGCATCCATGTAAGCCCTGCTGTCCAATGTCTTTTGGACTCCCTTCTACTATTTAGACCAGCCTTCCCCAACTTGGTGTCAGAGACATTTGGACCACAGTTCACAGAATTGCCACACAGCAGGGCCATTGACTGGGAATTCTGGGTGTTGCGGTCCAAATGTGTATGGAAGGCACAAAGTTGGGGAAGGCTGATTTAGTCATGTATGCAATCAGAGCTACAGAATCTACTGCAAAGTTTATCTAATCTTTTATGTACTATGGGTAGTGGGTATTGGTACATGATTTAACAGGAATTGATGATCAGCAGTAGCAATGGCATAGGGAGTATGGCGACCTCAGATAAGACCTAAAGAGTTGAATGCAGCTTGCGGCTCATAGGCTTTGCATCTGTGATCCAAAATTTCAGTATAATAGTAGAAATTGTTTTTAGTTACATTTTGCAATGTAAAATGTATACATTTGTTAAGCCTACAATACTGTGATATATTATGCCTGAATAGGAACATTTTCTCAAGCAATTGTTCTCAAGCTTAGCCACTGTCATTTAAACTATCTTTACAAGCACACAAGCAGAAGTGCTGTAATATGGATGCTTACTGCCGGTATGACTTTCATTCTTTGTTGTGAAGTACAGGGTATGACCACCCAACCAAGCATCCTTTGGTTCAGTAAATAACTTCTTCATCTGGATCAGTCAGTTCTCTTGACTGCTTATGGCAAATGTCCTCAACAAGGCCTACAACTATTTATTGTTTCCAGCTGTGTTTATTTGCAGAAAATGTTCGCATTTCTAGAAAGCTGCCTACCATAGCTAGTGCTGAGAAACATCGTTCCCAGGGGGCATTATGATCATTATGAACCAAAAGTACTCTATAAAACAGTTGAGATTCACCCAAGAATTGTATGAAAAAGCTAGTACATCCCACATGGATTCCATATGAAGACAACAAGACTTTGTCCATTGCTTTAACAGAAATTATTAGTTGCAACAATGCAAGCCAGTTACAGCATTTTTAGAACATTGTGGTTTAACTCCATGAGTAGAACAAAAGTACCATAACCATCTCTGATATTTGCTATGAGATGAAAGGCCACTATTGACTGTCTGGCAGTTTCTTTGTTTATATATGAATTGCAAATTTCACACGACATGTGTATGGATGTGATAGACATATCACAGAAGACTGGCCATGATTTATTGAATTATTTACTGTATTATCCTATAATATTTATATGTAACTGCTTTGCTAAAGTGTCTTAAAATAGTAATTGTTAAACTTCCTAGGATTAATACTATCCTGAGTCAGGTATTGCCCTCTCCATCAGCTAAGATTAGATGCTCATGGGTAGCAGTTAATCAATGATCCATATTGGATCTCAAGGTGTCTGTAGCTGCTTGTGTTGTGGCAATTTGCAAAGGAAAAGAGACCTCATGGGTTACATCCAACATTGCAGCAGGAGTTTCCTCTCATCTCCTTCCATCTGCACCTCCTTCTGGATGGCCTCCTAATCATTTGAAGTAGCTCTGGGGGTACAGGGACCTGCAACAGGAAGGAGAATTCATTCTGCCAGTATTACTTCCAGTGCTGGATTGAGACAATCCGCTACAGCCATACATGTGTGACTTTAGAAGGGCTCCTGTACTCTTGTTTCTTTTCTGTATCGTTGTCAGGTGGCTTGACCTGCAGGAAATATGTAAAAGTTACATTAATTAAAGAACTAGTGAAATAATCCAGTTTCTGCTTCCAGTGATCCTGCTCCAGATTTTCAGCCCACAGTTCCTCTCTTCATATGAATGCTTTTTCTTCCTATTGGGCTTTTTGTCTGGTTGTACATTCTATTGAATTTCACTGAAACATGCCCATGTTAATATGAATCAGAACAAATCTCTGACCTCTGAAAAACCAATTATGTTTTCACATTTGTATAAATTTTCTCTGGTCATTCAGAAACCTTCCTTATTGTATAACATAAGATGAATTGATAATGTTGCTTGTGAAATTCCTTTTATTTGTAATATAACCCTATTAAAAGAAGGGGATACAGAAACCTTGTATTATGATCCCAGTGTACTGTTACAGTAGTTCTCCATGCAAGGGTGGAATGGAGTGTGGGGTAAATGAAACCTCAGGGTACTCCACTTGGAACTCCCAGAGTTCAAATGTTCCTCTACAACACTTCAGTAACAAAGAAGCTATTAAGGAGAAAGGAATTGGCAGATTGGGACCCTTTTGAATTCTTGTTTCCGAGGCAACCAGAATAGGACTAAACGTGTCCATAGTAATAGTATAGCTTTTACTCCAGCCATTTAATTTCTTAAAACTTACTTCTCTCACCCAGTCTACCAAGGTGTGAAGCAAGTCACCCAAATTACTGCCAAGAACAACACAGAGTGCTAGTGCATGCTATATTGGGCAGAGATGGTATCATTGCATTTCTCAAGGGCTGCATTTGAATTAATTGCAAGTCCAATTAGCACAAGTGCCTTTGTTCAGGAAAATATCATTTGACACCTGGAATACTGTCCATTTATGTTTAATGGGAGAGTGGTTGACAAGACCTCATGGATCATTTCTGAGTCTACAATTTGAGCAGGCCCTATACATATAAGTGCAAATTATAGGCATTTGAATATGTCCCAATGCAATCCATCCATTCCATTACAACATTGCTGGGACTATTGCTTGGCCATTCACTGAATTCTGGATAACCTGGGTCCAGGTCCCCATGAATGAAATAAGAATAGGAAGACATAGCTGGCATCCTAGTCAGCTGCTCCATTACCTTGCACTTCCTTGCTCATATTCTGACTTATTGTGGAATTTTGTTGGGTGAAATGTTTTGGTCCAGCCTATTCTGCTAAACTGTTTCCAGGTTCCTGTTTTCCTCCAAGAAAGATTCAGATTGGAGTCAAGCTCTGGTGCTTCATAGAATCTCACATTTGTCTATAATTAATGAAGTGGTGACCTACGAATTATTAATCAGATTGGGAATTAAAGAGCAAGAGAGCATTAATAAATTCACAGCTCATTAAATTAAAAACCTCTTAAGGAATCCTTTATTTCAGAGTTAACATTTATTTATTTCAACTTAGAACTAACTTCACAAAATAACATTGTCCTCTTGAATAGCTGCTTTAACATTTAAGATAACCATTCATGAGGACAATATTACTTGGTGAAGTTACCTCTGATTTGAAATAAAAACCCAAGGGGTAATTTCTGAACATCTGTTCTTATTTTTAATGGACTGGTACCATTATTAGCTTGGAAAGAATTACGGTATTTATCATAGTTTACCATGATTTCCAATCATAGGTGGTGACACAGACCAGCTTCTGCCCTTTCCATTGAGAAAGTGAAAACAGAAGGATTTGTTGGACTGGGAATTAATAGACAAAATTCCTGTCCACAGAAGCACCCCTATTTGCAGAGTCTTCTGCTCCCCTCAGTTGATGATATACTCCATGTTCCTTCTGGACTCTTTCCATCAGCTCAAAGGAGGTAAAAGGAACTGTAGATTATTAGGAGCAGTGAGTACCTGGGATGGAGGAGTCATTAGCACATTCTGCACCAGTATACCAAACAAAAATGATATTCTTCTTTTATATGCAGTTTTCTGAATGTTGTGATACAGTCCTTCAATGATCTGCTTACAAAAATGCATACACAGGAAAGCACGCATACAAACATGCATATATTAAGGTAGATGGCTTTCAGCCACCATTAGTTTTAGTGTTTAAGCACTAAGGAAATATTGCTATGAAGTGCATGAATGCTGCCCAAGGAATTTGGTCTATCACGGAATGTATAAGCTGATCCACAATGAGAGACATCAGAGTGTTGTGCAACAAATTAAAACACAGTGCCCATGAATAAAAATAATGAAAATTACATAGGAAGAAAGCATGCCTCCCACTTGGATGACTCATCCAGGTGCAGAAACATCCTCTTAGGCCCCATTGTGTTCTAGTTAGGGCCACTCGAGGCAAATAGCACATCTCCATGGACACAAGTAGAGCTGTGTAGGATTCAAGGCCAGTCATATTATTTGGCATCTGAGACAAAAACCCCACAAGCGCCTGTCCCCTTCCTGAGAGTTGGAGGGAAATGCAACCCAATGGAGCCATTACTTGCATTTTAAAAGGAAGAGTGGCATAGCGATTAGACGGCTGGACTGAGACTGGGGAGGTCTGGTCCCCACTTGGCCATGAAGTTCGCCATGTGATTTTCGACCATTCACTGGTTTTTCGCCTAACCTACCTTACAGAGTTGCTGAGAGGATAAAATGGGGGGAGGAGAGCTATGTGAGCCATCTTGGGGTCCATGCAGGAGGAAGTCAGGCAGGGTATCAATGTAGTAATAAATACATATTGGGTATGGATATAACTAAATAACATGTATAGTGGAGAAAACTTCCATTTCTTTATTTCATTTAATAACATCCACCTCCCGCAAACGATTCAATTTTACAAGTTATAATAGCCCTGGTCAGATGAAGAATATGGTATAATGAATGTATGAATTTTAAAATAGAAACTCATGCCTACCTGATATTTTAGCTTACAATTCCCATCATCTCTCTCTAACCTAGTCTGGCAAGGGGCTTGTGGGCTAGAGCATAGAGAAGGCCATCACTTATTCACACTGCTC
Organism: Varanus komodoensis; assembly: GCF_004798865.1. Taxonomy (NCBI): domain Eukaryota; kingdom Metazoa; phylum Chordata; class Lepidosauria; order Squamata; family Varanidae; genus Varanus; species Varanus komodoensis. The sequence continues at coordinate 25,959,539 of NW_025335468.1, read as the reverse complement.
CAAAGTGAGCATGTACTGGACATAGATTTGAATATGTTGAAAGACAGGCTGCTTTTCTGAGTGTTGCTACAGCAGCTAAAGGGTTGTTTTTTAGTTTCCCAAAATCTATGATAAGTAGCATAGGTAGACAAGTAATAAGCATAACTCAGTAACTTGCGCCAGCTTCCAGCTCTGGGTTGTGCCAAACTGAAAAGTGAGTAGCTTTCTGAAAAATACAGAGCCTTTAAAACAGAAAGAGCCATTTTCTGGCCACAGGGGGGCTGTTTTCACTGTACTGTCTAGGGAATGGAGGGGAGAGAAAAGTCAGTCCACCTGAAATCATTCTTGTCAGGAGCTTCTGACACAAAATGTTTTCGGGCTCTAAAAAGGCTGAAAGATAAAATGAAGAGGCCGTTATTCATGGCTTAACTTTGTTGTTTTCCAGAAATTTGATGGCAAAGAATATTAAAACAATAGGGGTATGTTGTAAAACTAAATAAAAATAAGAAATGGCAAAATATGTGCCTAGTGGTCAGTCTCTTAGAGAATGTATGTGCATGCAGTTTGGTCTCATGCGGGAGAGTGAATGTGATTACCTGTAATTTATTGCTCTTGCTGGCTGGTCATATCTTACAGTTTTGACAAGGGAGGGAAGCTCCATTTTAAAAGATGTCCTCAAAGCTGTATCTGGCTGTTCCCAAAGGTTTGATAACATGTTAGGCATTTTTTGTGCAAATGTAAATAAAATAGAAAATGTTCTAGAAGCCCAGTTCCTACTCATTATTACAAAAGCCAAGTTCTCCAGGTTTGATTTTTGTTTATTGCTGTGCTTTTATTTTTGTTTTAATTTTTGAAACTCACAATCAAACAAAGTACTCCAGGTTTATATTCTGTATATTGTATAGCAGCAGCTTCCAAAAAGGAGTCCTCTTTTATGCAAAGGACAGCTAGGAGAATGGTGTGTTTCTTCATAATCTACTGTATTGACCTTTAAGCTCCTATAAGCTTCTGGCATTTAGCACATTTACTAATACGTTTCACTGGAAAAAAATAATTTTAGAGTAAGAGCTGTGACTTTAAGTTATAAACAAATCAGTCCTGAACTACATTCTGAGTTTCTTGCAGTCATAAATAAATATAGCTGAAACCGTTGTGCAACAATGACCATACCTTGGACCTGTGGAAACCCGATGTTTCACTAAAAACACAGGACCATTTCCTGGTCCTTTGTAAAATTAAGGCTAAATTTGGAAGCCAAAATGTACACTGTGTGCACTGATTGGAGTTATGTCATTAGTGGCTTATACGGAATATTATTTTAGCTTAAACAGAATGAACATAGGATGCAATCCGGTGTTAATATCACTACATAATTCTGAGATTATTTCTTTCTTCTAAGCAGAGTGTACAGGAAGAAGAGATGCTGCAAAAAGAATACGATACAATAGTAAAAGAATACCAGAGCTGCTTGCTTCCTGTTCTTCAGAGAGATGAGTCCAAACTTGAAGGGAAGGGGGGCTTTCAACTTGTACACTGTAGGTAGCTTGCAGCCACGTAGTAGGTACAAGCAATTATCAACATAGGCTGCCACCACTCCTCATATCCATTTCAGCTTGAGCCAGGGGACTGTCCTGTCTAAGACTGCCTATGGCTTAGAAATAAGGGCCCTAACTGGCACTCCTAATTTCAAATCCTAAACCTGAAACTAACCAGTAGGCTCTGGATTTAGTACAAAGGCTATCATTTGAATGCCCTATCATTTGCTTTTCCCTGTATTCTTTGTAAAGGAATGCAGCATCTACCTCAAGAGTTGCATGATAGGGCATTCAAGAAACAGATTAAATCTGGAAACAGTCTTACGGCAGAAAATAGCAAATGTTACCTGCTCCTCTCCATATATATCTAAGTATGGGTCTTCACTTGGAAAATCACTTGGAATATTGCAGTGAGAGCCAAAAGCCAAAAGCAAGATGAAAGCACAAAACTACAAAGACCAAGACCGAGGGCATCAGTAGCCCCTCAACTTTAAAATTCTTAGCAAATGTGAGGTTAACCTTCTTTGCCAATCCCTAGCTGTCGGAGTATTTTCCCTAGGCCTTTGGGAGTGGGCGTGGGAAGTTCTCATGGAAGACATTGTAAAATCATTCTGTCTACTTGGCAAGAGTCCTTCTCTGTCCCCTCTTGAAGCCAGAACAGCTTGAGATAATACACACAGGTAGTTTAATGAGTGCATGCAGGCTCGTCTCCACAAAATAAACTTTTTACAGGTAGCTAGGTCACAAAAAGAAAATAGATTAATTGGCAGTACAGAGTGACCTCAGCAATGAGGTGGCAAAACCCAGATGTGCCATTATATTGAATTTGATGGTGCATTTGCAAGTAATAGCCTTAAAAGCCAACACCACTATTCTACTAATTTTCACTATATAACAATTCTACATTCTCCTCAAACTGGTGAACCAGTTATGTCTCATGGAACCATGGTATGGTTTTTAAGCTTCTTAGCTACTGTTTCTAGAAAGCTAATTTGGATAATATTTGGTGAATTAGAGGGCAAAGGATTCTGGATTTCATCACCACCCCTACACACATACTTTTCATCCAGGGATTCAAGACTGGAGCTGGTAGAACAGGGGAGGAGGTTGCTAGCATAGCTACTGTAAAGAAGGAGCCAAAGGAGCCAAAGCATTGCTAGATACATCATACAAAGTGAGCAACAACTACTAACTGGGGCAACAAACGGCTAGGATATGCTGCAAGTCTTAGGGCATTTATCTGTCTAAACTTGCATAGGAATGCATCCTTAGACAGTCATTTTGCTATTATGAAACAGCTACCCAAAATTAAGATCTTTTTATTCACGTCTCATTGTCCAGGTGCATAATTTTTATAATGTTTACAGCTAGAATGACAGATGCAAAAGAAGATAGGTCTGCAATGCAGTTATTTTTTCTATAGAAGTAGGAGTTGAAACAAACGCAAGTTTTTAATAACAAGATGGATCTGCTAAGGGCGTATGTTCCCTGTTCTTTTTTTGCATCCAGGTACCCTATTCACAGAAGCAAATATTCTGGAGTACTTGGCACTATCTTGGTACTGCTGCAGTCTGCACAAATTAACCAGGAGGCTAATTTTACCTCCACTCTCAATACATGCACGCACGCACGCACATGTGCTCGGAGGACCAAAGTATACCGAGATATATTGGTGTAGAATGGTACTTCTTTATCTCCAGTTCATTCCCAGTAGAAACAATGGTGACATTTTTGTTTTTACTGAATTGGTTTCTTGGGCAATTACTTGTATAGACTGTGTGTGTGTGTGTGTGTGTGTGTGTGTGTGTGAGAGAGAGAGAGAGAGAGAGAGAGAGAGAGAGAGAGAGAGAGACTAATAACTTTGGTATCACTGTGGATTTTATGGTAGTAGCTTTCACATTTAATTTTCTCAATAAAGCATTTTATTACATATTCAATAAGTACTATTGTAACATGGCATCTCTACCTATAAACAGGGACAGGAATAAAATGTATTAATGGAGATGTATTAGCAGTACCTACCTCTTAAGGGAATTATCAAGTGTATTCATAGCTTTCTCAGATTACTAAGAACCTGCTATGAGGAACCTGAACATTCCAATTCATTATGCTGTTTCCTAACAAACCGATGTTGCTCAAGGGCTTGAAGCACAGCAGAAGTTTTTTGATGCAACTGGTTATGAGACATATTTAGAAATGTAACACCAAGATGGGCTAGCAAATGATGGAGTGAGAGCTTCAGCTGATGTGAACACATTTTTCCAAATTAACGTGCATCTAGTGAGCTGATTTCTGTAGCTTCTCCGTTGGATACCAGCAGAAGAATCTTTCATTGGTGACAAAAGCAAAACAAAAGAAAACTGCAAATAACATCAGTTGTGATATAGGCAAAGACATTTGGGTCAGCAGGACTATTTTGCAGGGTGAGGAGATTTATGAATTTTGAGTTTTTCTGAAATGGCAAAAGATTAAAATGCAAGGCTGATCAAATAGTTTGGTATCATGATGTTATCACAGTGCATATTCTTAGAGCACTGCAATTGTGTTTAAAAGAAACTCTGCAGTGTCAGAATGAATTACTAGTTGCACCTTTAAATATTTCCTCCTTATTCCACAGGATCCTAAGAAATGGTATTGTGATTGGAACAAATAAGAGAGCAATCTACTTCTAACCAGAGGGAACCTGTTCCCCATAGAAGCTAACCTGTCTTTTACTGTGAACCACACCCAAGGTGTTGCATGGTAGATTGTATTCTCTGCTGTTCTTCCATTCATAGAAGAATCTTGGATGTATCAGAGGTTTTCATAAACAGAAAAGTCAGGAAAGGAAGTTTCACAAATGCTCCCTTTCTCTTGCAATCCCATCCACCACCCTCCATGCTGTGCCAGAGTCGTCCCCCTTCAGATCTTGGGGACACAAGAAGATGCAGAGGCAAAGGAGAATCATCCCCCCCCCCCCCGCAAAAAGCTTCCTGAAAGCTTCTGCTATGTCACAGATATTTCCATTAATGGGATTACAGCATTGGATATAGTCCTTTATATGCATCAAGCTTTTATCATGAATGAGAGAGACAATAAAGAAGTTGTTTGAACACTTAAGGCTCATTGTGTAACTGTTGCTGGCTCCAGTAACAATCGTGTTCATGTGCATCCTGACAGATCCAGAGGTGTGTGGTGCTCTTTGTATTCTAGTTCCTTTGTATTCTAGTTATGGAACAAACAGAAAGGTGTAAATCTGTCCCTCTACCTGCTGAATGGCTGAGAACTCCAGGGATAACTAACTTCCATTGTAACGCATCACCAGAATGTTACTGGCTGCCAAATGTCTTTGTCAGGGCTTAAGAGGTGCAGCCTCAGAGCATCCACACTGATAGTACTACTTAAAGAAATCTTAAGAGTCAATAATTGCAGAGTTGGAAGGGATCCTTGGCCAATACCCTGGCAGTACTGAAATGAAATGATGAGTATGTGCTGAAGAAACATTTATCATGATTTGATAAAAAGAGTGACAATCCATTTTCTTCCCCCCTTCTACTAGTAGTTGCTCTCAATAACTGTTGTGCTGAGAATACTAATTCCCTCCATACTGTCTTGCATTTTAATGTTAATTCAATATAATTTCTACTCAGTGATCTCTCTGAGGCTAATAAAGATTTAGTTGTTTCAACTTGAATTTTGTCAAGTACTAAGCGATTTAATTTCCCTGAGAAAGGAAAAATTTGAACTGAAAGAGCTGCTACAGCATAGAGGGGTGATTCAGTCATATCACTGATAGTTCAGTATAGCTTTCCCATCTGTTATCCCAATTACACTGGGTCATATACTTCCATCTCTTATGGAATCATGCTCGGCCTTTTTTGCTTAACACAGTTTCAGAATTTTAAAGTGGATAAATGGCAATACATAATTTTACTTATCAAGCACTTGTAAGGTCATTTATTTATTTATTTACTCATTCATTCATTCAACTTATATTCTGCAATTAAATAAGTCCCAACTACTCTCCAAGCAGATTACAAAAATGCCAATAAAAACAACATCTTATAAAATCATATAAACAGACAACAATCACAAAATGCCACCGAGGGGTCAGATATAAATAGATTAAAATATTATATTAAACTAAAGAACAGTATAAATCATACCACTAACATTATACAACATAAAATCAATTGCTTGCTTCAGCCAAAATTTCTTCAAGGAATGCAATCCAAACTCAAACAAACGAATGAACAAACAAACAAAAACCTTTCTGTGTTTTCCTGGAGCTGCAAGAGATCAAACGAGAGGCAGCTTCATCTCTTCAGCTTCTTGAAGCTTCAGGGAAGTGGTCACACTAGGTTAAACCCTGAAAGGGCTTCCCTAATCCATCGTTCCTTCTGGCTCAGCAGTATGATCATCTGATTCACTTTCTTGCACCAGCTCACTTTATTTACACAAACCCAACTCACCATCCTTTCTTGCTGCATATCAAACTCACAGGGAGAGTTCCTTAAAGTGGCCTGGATACAAACAGATATGATTAATCCATTTCAGCCTGAGAGGATATATTCTGTATTTCCCCAAGAACTAGGCAATTTCCACAGCAAAATTTGTGTATTGGCCTGACTTGCTACAGGTTGAGTTGATGCCAGTGGGAGAAATGGCATGAAATCCACAGAGCTAAACTAGGTAAAAAAAAAAATCCATTGAGACAGAGTTTTGAACATTGTGCACAAGACCTTGCTACCCTGGGTCTGAAACACCAACCATATTGACTTTTCTTTTTAAAGTTTCCCTTTCTCTTAGCTTAGCTGTGGCTGCTTTGTTGATGTGGTTTACCAGCCATCATGGTGACTTCAGTCATGTTCCTGCTAGATAGAAGGCCTGGCTTTTTTGTCTGCTCTGACTTCTTGTTTCTGACAGAATGATCTTGTGGAGTAATCAAAAGATGGCTGCCACTTTAGATGTTGCAGCTTTCACATTGTTTGTCTCCATGCCAACTGTGGGCCACTCTGTTGGTGCCTCATGTGGGGCAAGGTGAAAGGCACGATCCTTGAAAGGTTCTTCCATACCATTTTAAGAGCATTTCCTATTGCTTTAGCAATCATCTGGAAGTCTTTACTTTCTCATTCTCTGCATCATTTTCTTAAAGAGGCCTAAAAGGTGTCATGCTGGAGTAGCCCTGCCAATTAAGCAGTCCAATAAAAGAGGGCCCTGGTAGTATTATTTGCTCTGTTCTCCTGTAAATGGTTACAATGATTAGCCCTCCTCCCCTGGCTGATCTTTGGCCCACTTAGTTGTGATTGTTCGGTATAATAATGCACAGCCAGTCCAAAACACCTATTCTGTTTCACAGTGTTTTACACCCCTTTGCATACCATTTGCTGCGTTTCTTTGCCAACACTCCATCTGTGATTGCAGCTTGCAGGGTGGTTTAGTGGCTCTGCTATTAACTCAGATGCAGAAAGTACCCTTTAAATATTAATTCTGGTTTCTCTTAGTCCACTGGGTGTGCTGAGAACAGCAATGTACAGAATATGACTTAGATTTCTTATGATCATGCATGGAGCACTCAGGGCAACTCTACCAAACTCATTCATGAAATTTCCAATAACATCCATGGTGGGTGGTGAGGGACACAAGAAGGTAATTTTGCATCCAATTTCATACCCTTAACTCTTCTCTCTTTGGTAATATAGCTGGATACATGTTGAACATTTAATTCAGACATCTGTTCTCTATGGTTACCATTTCCTCATGGCTGGGTTCCATGCGGTTCTAGTAACCTTTAAATATGTTCAAACTTTGTAGCATTCCCGTCCAAGGTGATTCTATTACTCAAATGTTACCACAGATGTGTGGAATCCTGCCGTGGAAAAATGATGGCCATGCTAATCAGATAATATTTGAATCAGACTAGATTTCCTTGCTTCATTTAGAGAAACAATGTATTCAGGAGGCATCCAATGTATTCATGTATTCAGAAGTTCTATTTTATATTTTTCTCTCATCCTGTTCTCATCTCTTTCCCACACCAGTCCTCTGCCATACTTAAATTATTATCTTTTAAGGATGCAGTCCAACATTCCTGCATCAGATCCATATCCAACACATTATGTGAATTGTAATGGTAGCAAACTCCAGGTGCAGCTCCCAACTTCTTGTATTTCTTTTAGAACAATCCTTAATCTGCCAAGATAAAATGTTAGTGGGGGAAAGGCTGGGGAAATTGGCATAAACCTTCAGCCCCAGCCTCGTCCAGCTGTACCTTCTCCTTGGCATGCTTTTTCCCCACTTGAAGACCCAGTTTTATCCTTGGGAAGGAAGCCAGCTGGCCATTTCCACACTGGCTAGAAGAGGAGCGGGGCAGGGGCTCAGCATTCAGAGTCCTGGCTCTGAGGTAACCGGTCCTTGGGGATTTGACTCCAAAATCATCATATCTTCCCTCCCAGACAACATCAGGAAGCCTGAGGATTGTCTCCCAAGTAAATTGAGGCACAGTACTATGGATTTGATTTGATGCTGGGAGTCTGATAACTCCCAGCATCCCTCTAGGCAGCCAGGCTGGCTGGGGCTTATTGGGAACTGTAGGACTTTTTTCGCTTTAAATAAGCATAGGATTGCACCCTTAGGTGTACAAGCCCGTGAGGTGTGGCGATTAAGACCATGGGACTGGGGCTCAGGTGACCTGGGTTCTAGTCCCCACTTGGCCATGGAACCAACTGGGTGACTTTGGGCCAGACTCTCAGCCCAATCCACCTCAGAGGGTTGTTGTGGTGATAAGATTGAGAGCAGGAGATGGGTGTCAGCTCCTTTGAGTATGTAAGAAAAAAGTGGGATATAAATCTAACAAATGAACAAACAAATAAATAAAGTGTATTAAGAAACTTACGACACTTTAAGCAGAATACCAAAGATATCCTTAATGCCCTGTGTTCTTGCATGGTCTGGAGCTATGCTGTGGAGATCCTTGGAGGAGTCCTGAGAGACTCCTTCCACAAGCAGTAGCAGCGCTGCACAGTGGGGCTGTGGCAGTAGCAGCAGCCAGGGCTGGCCACCCAGCTGGCAAGCAAATGGGCAAGCAGTGCAGGGGAGACACTTCCCCTATGGACTGCCTCAGCTACATGGCTCTCCATGCCTCACAGAAGAGCTGGCCTGTAGCCTACGGCCGTCTCTGCCTGAGGCAAATCACCTGGTACTTTAACAAGGCTTTTTCTGCCATCTTGTCTGCAGGAAGATTGCAGCATCCCTCACACAAAGGTTTCCCTGCCCCCCAGCTTAGGCTCCTCTCCACCTTTCTTTGTGTTCCTACGTTTTCTGTTACCCAAAACAAGATGGTGCTCTGGTATAGAGAGGAGTTGCAAAAATCCAGTAGACTCCTGGACCAACTAATAGTGTCACCTAGGAAAAAGCCAGACTTGCCTTGCTTCCCACCGTCCCCCAACAACGGCAGGAAAACTCAGAAGAGAACTTGGAAGATGACAGCCCTGTGAACTAGGCTTGCAAACTTCTGGGAGTGAGGGATCATGTACAGCCTTCGTTTTCTCTGAACAGCCCTACCCTATGTCATATTGCAAGTAATCTTTGAAACTTCTCCACATTTGCAAAATAGAAGCCCGAACCCTCTATCAAATTATTCTCACAGCTATCTAGACTGTGGTCCATGACTGCATAGCGCTCCTGAACAGTTCTGCTAATGGATACATAGAAAATCAGATATTACAACTGTAGCTGCAGCTTAAATAATCAAAACAAAGAATGGAAGTTAGCATAATTCATTCAGCAAATTATTTGCTGTTCTTTGCATCCTCTAAAGGTTACAAAGAGCATCCTCTAAAGGTTATAAAAAGCATTCAGTTGCAAATGTCACTGGGATTTCTTTGATTAAATGTAGCTCAGATGTGTCCTGTATGATCTCTTAATGTCCATGCCAAATAATCAACAACAGCTTGTTGCTGTCAATTTGTCTTGAGGCTTTCAGTTTCCCCTCTGTGGTAGTTATCTCAATCTGTTTGGGCTTTCGTGAGTTGTACTTCTCCCTTGTCATAAGCAGTTGTTTTCCCTTTGTTCCACAATTGCATGGAAATAAATACATGAAATAACTGTGTTTCTTTTTCAGCATTTTGTGAAGAAGGATGCAGATATGGTGGTACGTGTGTAGCTCCGAATAAGTGTGCTTGCCCTTCTGGATTCACAGGAAGTCATTGTGAAAAAGGTAACATTCCAAACACTAATCAGTGACTTATTTTGACTTACAAATCAGCACTATGCATTACGTATACCTTTTGAATGCATATGAACATTATTTCCTGTTATTCTATAGCTGACTATTCCTAGCAGGAAAATGGCAACATAACAAAATTAGGAAAATTCCTCACATCTGGCATAGTAGAGAACGCTATCAGGTTTGATTCACAACATGATACGGTATTTCTGTCAGTACTGTGGTAAGTCAGATCTACCTTGTGTTGAGTTCTGGAAGAGAGAAATTTAATTGAGGTTGGAGTGGGGCTAATTTCATAAACTCCTACATATGCTAAATCAGATCTGCCAAGCCAAAAAGGTGCAAAGAGGTCAACCCAAGCCATCATCAGCAACAGGAGCAAACACATCAGGCAGGGCAATTCCCCTTCTCAGAGCAAAGTTGTAAGTAGTTGGATATGCAAACTTCTGTGCGTCTTGGTCAAAAAACAAAATCAGATAAAGTTGTACATGCAACATATTGTGTGCAAACTTGGAGAACTGTGCACAAAAGCTAAAAGGAACAGTGATTAAATAGCTTGCCAAATTCTCTACAGTGAAGGAGCTTCTCCAGATGCTGCAGAGGAGGGGGGAGATTATCATCATCATTATCATCATCAGATTTATTTGTATGTTGCCTTTCCATTAAAAATGATGCGTGCTGTATGACAGCAATTCGAGTCACAATTCATAGCAAAGATCAGCAACCACAACCAGTTCCATAATGACAGCCATAATAGAACTAAGTGCATCAATAAAAGGAAGATTTTTTTCTAATATGATTTTAATTAGAATTAGATAACAAATTCATACAGAAACATCATATTGAAGGAATAATATAATAACCAGAATATGTTAGGGTGCAAATCCTATATATGCTCACATAGAAGAAAAATCCTACAGCTTGCAAAATGCTGTCTAAAGATGCATGGGATTTCACCTTTAATAACCTGATCTATTCCATAGAGAAAATGTAAATTACCAATACTGAGTGCACGGTAAACAACATAATAAATATGCATAATAAGCAACATAGAATGAGTCCACTTCTGCAGTGGTTAGAAAGAAAGGAAGACAGACAAACAGAAAGGTTTATCACCTCATTATACCTCCTCCTATGGCTAATATAGCAGTGCAAATGAACATGCCCACGGATGGCCACAAAGAACCATTAAGGTTAAAAAAGCAAGCCAGAAAATGAGTTGCGCCAGGAACCTTCTAAATCAGGTCTGCCAGGCCAAAAGGGTGAAAAGAGGTCAACCCAAGCCATCAACAGCAATAAGAGCAAACATATCAGACAGGGCATCCCCCTTGCTGTTTCTAGTCAACCCGCTCTCTGACCACAGGCTAGTAAAGAAGCTAATGTGAGGGGAAAATAAGTTGTGACTATTCCAAGACCTTATTTCCTTTGGAGGCAGCATTCTGCCAGTGGCAGGCCCAAAGGGAGGAATTACAGAACTCTTTCATGGTGTTGCTCTGCTATGACCACTGACAGAGCATAGCCCTGCTGCTCTCCTTCTCACCTGAGTGCAGCAGGAATAGAATGGAAATTTGGGGATCTTGTGAACCGCCACCTCCTAGTCCCGAACGGCACGTTTGCTGAGGGACTGCTGCCGGATACTTGAAAGGTCCTGTGGACTTGCTGGTTTTATGGCTCTTATTTAGTACTTTTGTGCAGGATCTAGATAATATGCAGTTCCTGTAGAAAATTGACTCTGCAACTGCAAAATTATTCATGTGAAATGGCAAACTGCATGTGGTGCCTCTCCACTATATTGAACATGTGTTTGCAAACTGCTTTTTCAGTACTGATAGACTTTTAAAGGCACACACAATAGGATGATTCAGAAAGGAAGGATGTAAGAGATACCGATTCTGAACTGAGGATGGAAACACAGACAGATCTGTGCAAATAATAGCAATGCCTGCACTACTCTACCTGGAAAAATATTTTTCCTAAAATATAACTGCATATCAGAAATTATATTATTTGAAAAAGACTATTATATGATGCACGGTTAGAACTGAGCCTTATAATCAAGATTGCTCAGTTCTTGTAGATATACTTGTAGGCACACAGTTTGCTTCTGTGTCAGGCACGAACAATGTTTTGAGGCCTGTGGGCACAATGGAGAAACTCTCATGAGCACATCCGTAAAATGGTTGCCATGAGTGGGCATGCAACCTCTTCCAAAGCACATGTAACCTATTCCTGGAAAATTCAGATTTGCTTTGATGTAATTCCAGCTACTGCTAATATATGTGCATGTGTATGCTTAAAAACATACATATGTATGTATATTTGAAAAAAACAGAGGGAGGAGTATGGTCTCTCGGTGGACACCAAGGGTGGAGGTGGGATGCACTGGGGCCCTGGTCACCATGTTGCCTACTCTTGTTTAATGGTATACCCCCAATTGATAGCTAATGTTAATTAGTTTTTAAAACTATATTTAAGCAGTTTCTGGAGCAGTGAATAGTACAAAGCTAAAATGCGTGAAATGTGCAGCCCTTCTTTGGGACAATTGAACAATGCCAAGGGACCAAGGAGTTTGGCCTTACAGAACTTTCTGAAAATGCTCCTTTATTGTGATATGTTTCTGTGGTTTAGGGGGTGATCAAAGAATATAGGCTTAAATTATGAACTCTTCTATCTCTCCTGGCTATTGCTTTTATAGTGCATCATAGGTGACATCTGTTGACTTTATGTGAAGTTAAAAGCAAATGCCTAACACATGCTCTTCATGACTAGTTATGGTAAATTATTCAAAGAAAAGAAAATTGTGTTCACTAGTACTCTAAATCATGGCTATCCTGCACCTAGTTATCACTTGTTGTACAGAAGTGCATTGTGAATGGATGGATATCTGCAGTGAAGCAATATGTTTTCAGTGACATCTCTTCATTACACTGCTTCAAATATGTCCTTTGCACTGACACAGGACGATCCTTTATACATGATTTGCAAGGGCAGAAAACTTTCTGTTGATTCAGCTTACAATGACCTAAATTGGTGTTAGCAACTAGAAAGGGGTAAGATAAGCTTGTGGCAGTTAAACATTATTGCCAAAAAGCAAGTGGCTTTATTTTCCAGTATAAATGATCTGTAATTCATCAGCCACCCCCACAGAAGTGATAATATGAGCTTCAATGGGAATTTAGTAGTTGTTGAGTACTCAGGATTTATGTTGGTGGCATGTGCAGGATGCAAAGTGAAGATGATATTGGAGATGTAAGTCAATTGTGCAAATGCATAATGCAGCATGCGGTTAAGAAGAATTTACCACTGATAGCTGCCTTTGCAATTTAGACCTGAATTAATGAAACATTACAGTGCAGCTGTGGGCTTGCCTATCAGCACAGCAGCTGAGGCAAGCTTGCAGAATAATAAAGGAAGGGTACTATGAGGTAATTATACCTAGCTATGTTGTATCTGAAAGATCTAACTATTTGAGATATTCTTGAAAGGGGTGTGTATGGTGTTTCTTACAGATACAGCAGCCTTTCTGGGTGTCCATGTTTCCTTCCAGCCATGCATCCCCAAAGCACTTATAAATCCAGATGTGGTGTTAGAAGATGGCTTACTATAGCTGGAAACCTGATCCTTTCTTTTGGAGCCCTGGATTTCTGTGCCAGTATCCAGCTGTCCATGGGACTTGTCCAGATAAAGGGACAGTGACCCTGATCATTTCTTGCACCCACTCTTTCTGGATCAGCTGCCTTTTTGCCCACCTGCTGCTGCCTGAATCTCTCTGCCTGGGCATTTTTTTAATGAAATCAGAGGTCTTTCTCATCCTTGTCCATTCATCCTTTTTTTAGACACAGGAGTGTCCTTGAGAAAGAAGGTCCTGTAAAGACACATATAGAAAGACTTTGAAGAATATGTGAATTATTGGATGTGTGTGTGTGTTTTTGTGTGATGAAGGCCTGAACCCCAGTTCTCTCAGCACCTAGAACCACCCCTACCTAAACACATAAATATTTTCTGAAGAACACCTTCTGACACTGCTTTTGAAGGAGCAAAAATATCCCTTTTCCCTCACACTCTACCAACCATTTTTTAAACCTGTTTGCGGCCGTTATTATCCTTAGTTGCTGTAGCTTCAGCACAATTTGGGCACCACTTCTTTCTCTTTCTTCATGATCTAATCCCAGCCAGTCAGAAATTAAGTTTAAAAAAGGCTAAAAATGCTGTAGCTAATCAGAATTGGCTGTGTGTTGTCAACAGTGAAGGCAAAGAAAACCATTCATTTTTAAGGGGTTAATTTCTTTTGAAAATCAGCTTCCTACATACTGTGTTCTAAATCTTGCTAGTAATTCTAGCATAAGCTTTTTTGTTATTGCCATACTTACACTGTCCTCCCGTGAAGCACAGTATTTGAAACTGTCTTAGTTTCTTGGCTCCTGGACAGACAGCATTTTTCTTAATATTATTCTTGTCCTTCATATTTTGCTGATGCAATGTGTGTTATCATGGGATATCTAGGCTCAATGGCTCTAATTCACTCATTTAAAGTTTCATGCCTGCAAGATTAGTAAGTCAGTGCTTCAGTTTTATAATGTTATGTGCTTTTTTGTAAAATAGAGTAATGGTTTATAGAACAAAGCAGGTTGGACTGCACCATTCATCAGAATATTAAAACCTATATCACTCTTAAAATCTTTGTGTTAGAGGGAAAAATGTCTCTATAGTGTAAGCATTATGCTAGAAAATATATACATCTGAATTGTACAGTGCATACAGTGGTTAATAGGTGTTGGATGATCATCCGTATCAAGACCAATGGGATAACTAAAGGATATAAATATACATTCTTACTTGCACCTTGTACATTTTAGGCAGAACCAAAGTCTTCTGAAATCACTAAAATATTGGACTCAAGACGCCATTTGTCTCATCAACAAAGAAATTTCATATATGACTTTGCTGTTTTTCTGATGTGATATCCAATAATTTGAGATCATCTGGAGTATTTCTAAGCCCAGCGAGCTCATTTAGGGGTTGATATCGCTTGAACGTAGCAAACTTCCTTACCATCAGGAAGTAAGCATCAAAGGTATTTTTGAGAATTTTTAAAATAGCGATGCAGAAACTCTCCATACCTTGATCTTCACAAGAACAGAGAGCTCTCTAAGTACAGCAATCATGTCTTCTTTTGAAAATGGAGTATCTAATTTAGTAACTTGAGTAGTCAAATATCTGGAGTTCTCTGCTGTTTAGGAAGTGTAACATCTGAATTATTCCTTTCAGCATGAAATATCTATTAAATGGATCAGACATCTCAGTGCATAACATAAATGGAGGGGTTTTCATGTGAGAGAGTAAAATCCCTTTCTTATTTGATCTTTCTGAAGTGCCCTTCACTATGCACTGCCAGCCTAGTCTTTGTGCACTTTGGGAATGATACTCATCTATCTTACGAATGAGACGTAAAATGGAGGCCCTGAACACTTGTGGTCATTAAAGATCCAATGGAACTTAGATCCAATTCCAGCTTTGGTAATTACTTTGTCTGCCTTCCCTCACAATTGCAGTATTCACTTTTTCTCTTAAAGGCTTGTACACTGCTTCTGGCATGGAATGATAGAAACAATTTCACCCCAGAGGTAGCTGCATTTCAGTCACTGGTGAATGATTGGTTCTTATTCTGAATCCACTTACAATGCTTTAATAGGAAAGTAGTTCCACTGAAGTTTATGTGAAACATTGGCACACCAATTCTAGGTACATATTTATAGAACAACATCCCATTGATTTCAGTGGAAATGATTGTTTTCTATTAATACTCTTCTGATAAAAATATAAAGGATATATGTTATACTGTAATGTTTATTGAGGTACTTATACCTGCATTTCGATCCAGAATTTCAATACACAATATGATTATGCTGTTTTACAGCATTACGACTGCAATCAGTAATAGCAACACATGTGGTACCTTAATGACTAGTGAATGGATAGTGACATGAGCTTTTTGTTAGTCTTTAAGGTATCCGCAAGAGTCTTTGTGGTTTTTGCTGTAACAGATTAACACAGTTATCCGTCTGAAAATAAATAATCAAAAGCAACAACAGTGGCACTTTAAAAGAGCCTAACATAGTGTAATATAAACCAACTGATAACCATAGCAGAACAGATTAAAACCAGTTCCAAAGACCACAGTTCCTGAAAATGCCTCCTGCAATGATGCCATTTTCACAGCTCATTTCGAGGAAGGTGGACCTTTCTGCAAGCAGTTTTCCACATTCAGAGAAATTGATTGCTTCATGTCCAACAATCATTCTTCTGATTGTGTTGGAAGTGGCATGAAAGATGCCACTGAAGTTGAATGCAAATTGCTGGGGAGAGGAGCAGACATGGAAAAACTCACATGGGCCAGGGCTGGTTTAATGCTTCTCTTTCCAGCTGACAGTTCACAGACAATCCCTTCCCCTGTGTTCCAGCTATGGAACTTCTTAGAAAAATGTCTCCATTAAAAGATGGGGTTATCAATGATGGCTGTATATTACATCCAGAATTCAAGGCAAATTATTGGGAAAGGGTGGAGTGGAGAGAAGAAGGGAAGATGCAAAAAACACGTGCATAGAATTCCACATAAAAATAAAGTGAATCTAGATTAGCTGGTACATTTGATCTACTTTAATAGAGAGTTAAGTTTCAGTATGCATGGCAGATTCCTTCCAGAGCAGATGGTCTAGAGATAGCATCTTGAGTTGCTTGTTTGGATGGTTCCAAGAGACATAAAACTGAGATGAAATCTCCTGTTTATATGAATTTGAGATCAATAAAAGATGTTCCATTGACAAAACTTGTTTGTTTGGACAAAATGTCAGAATAGCTCGACTTGTGATATAAATAACATATAACATCCAATGAGAACATTATTTAGAGGTTGCCTCCATCTCCTTAATGAATCTAAGCTTACATTATAAAAGATCTGGCCAATTTAGACCAGATGGGTTATTGTGAAAAAAATAAATAAATGTAAGGATATATTTTTGGGAACTAAAGTGACTACTGGGCAGAAATTGGTCAGACTTGCAGAAAATTACGTGAACACATTCTTTGCTGTTTTAGTATAGGAATTTCTTCCTCTGTCCCTCTTTCTCCTACCTTACTTCTCACATATTGGGGCTATTCACACATAATGCTAAGAAATACCATGAATTTATTTGTTTGTTTGTTTGACTTGTATGCCACGGCATTAGCCGTACGGCTCTCTGGGTGGCTCACAACATATTGCTGCAACAGTTAAAATAATACAATTTGTAAAACATTTCAAACAGTTTATAATATAAAAACCAACTGTGGAAATAAAATCAATAATAAAAATATACATAAAATTAAACAGTCAATAAGTTAAACTATATAAAATACTTCTAATAAAATAAAGTAAAATTGAAAATAAATAAAGTGAATAATCTGGTGCAAGAAGCAGCAATTAGCAGCATAAACCATAAACCAAAAGCTCACCCACCAAAATGCTGGCAAAAAATAAATGTTTTTAATGGGCGCCTAAACAGATGGCACCAACTGGACCTCTGATGAAAGAGAGTTCCATACCTGGGATGCTATCACAGAAAAGTTAGCCTTCTTACCTCCTGTCCTGTGTTCAAACATTCATGAGATAATTACTCCTGAGTAATTTCCGTGCTCGTCTATCTTTCCTTCAAATGACAGTACATATCCTATCAGTCCCCATGCTTGTGAACCAATCGTAGCGGGCACCACGACTGCCTCTCCCCCATTGGAAAATGTATCTTAAATGTTAGCTTTGTAGGAAAATATTCACTATGTTAATATTAAGGTTTTTATTCTTTTCCATATTGTTCAGCACCCAGAGAGACCCATGGGCTAATGGGACACTTTATAAATGCAGCAGCAGCAGCAGGAGGAGGAATTTGGCAGCAGAGTTCAGTGGGGGAGGTCCCTAACTTTTTTTTTCTTTTCCTCCCTTAGCTTTTCCCCATCCTTTGTTTTCTTCCTTGTAATGCACTCCTCTGTAGTTACAACTGTGTTGTTAACCTTTAGGGCAGACAGGAAAAAGCAACAGGCCAGCAAGCTACAGTCAAAAAGCTAGCAAGTACTTGAAAGGCTGTCACAAAGAGAATGACAGCCACTCTTCTTGATCATCGCAGAGGACAGAACGTGGAATAACGGGCTCAAGTTACAGGATGCCAGATTCCAGCTAGGTATCAAAAAAAAAAAAATCCAGACTGTCAGAACAGTACAACAATGGAACCAATGACCTAGGGATGCTGCGGGCTCGCCTACATGGGAGGCATTCAAGATGCAACTGGACACCATCTGAGAGTGATGTTTTCATTGGGTGTCCTGCACTGAGCAGGATTGGGCCCAATGGCCCTCTGGCCCCTTCCAGCTGTATTATTCTGCATTTCTGTGATTTCTTTCTGCTGCTCGGCAGACCTCTGGTGTACTCATTAGAGAAGGATTGATGATCTGCTAGAGCAGCAGGGCAGCAACCAGGCAAGAGCACCATCCATGGCTGTGCCCTCAGTTGCTGCTCCTGGAGGCGTATGTTTGTGTGTTTGTTTAAAACATTTGTATGCTGCCCAATTGTGCCACAGCACTTCTGGGTGGCTCACAGTCGCAAGATAAAACACAATAAAAACCAACTACCACATCTTAAAAAACAGTATCAATAAAATACAGAAAAGAATACACAACAAAGGTCAAGTGGCATTAACTATTAAAATATTTTTTTCAAGGAAGGTCTTTGCCTGGTGCCGGAAAGTAAGGAAGGCACCAGATGAATCTTCCTGAGGAGAGCATTCTAGATATGGGGAGCAGCTGTCATCCCTCTCGCCTCCTCAAGGGATGGCTCACACAGGATGGCTCAGACAACCACCCTACACAGATTTCACAGGCCAGGTATGCACATATGGGTGCAGGCACTCCTTAAGTTAATCGGGGTCTAAGCTGTTTAGAGCTTTATATGTCAGCACAAGCACCCTGAATTGGACCCAGGACCCCACTGGTAACCAATGGAGTTCTTTCAGTATAGCTGTTATGTGGGCCGCTCTAGGGGATCCCATCACCAAACAAGTGGCCCTATTCCATACCAATTGTAATTGCTGGACTGTCTTCAAGGGCAGCCCCAAATAGAGGGCATTGCAGTAATCTATTATGGATCTTACCAGTGCAATGGTGACTGTTTTCAGGCTGTCAGTGCAGGTAGGGACAAAGCTGGTGTATCTTTCGTAGCTGGAGGAAAGCACCCCTGGACACTGAGTTCACCTGATATTCCAGGGGCAAACCCAGGTCCAGGAGCACCCCCAGACTGCAGACCCTGTCCCTTGGGGGAATGCAACCACATCAAGGACAGGGCAATGCCCGTCCAACCTGTCAGATAACTCCTCCCCCACTAGCAACACCTCCACCTTGTCAGGATTGAGCCTCAGATTATTGACCCTCACCCAGTGCATTGTCGAGCTCAGACCCCAGCTCAGGATGGCGACAGCCTCACATGGGTGAGATGTAAAAGAGAGGCAGAGCTGAGTATTATCAACATATTGCTAAATCCTCAGCCCACACCTCCAGATTACCTCTCCCAGTGGCTTCATATAGATGTTAAAGAGCATGGGGGGGGGGACAGTACTAAGGCCTGCAGTACCCCATGATGCAACCGCCATGGGGCAGAGCAGCTGAACCCCAGAACTACCTTCTGGACCTGACCAGCCAGGTGGGGGTGAAACCATCACAAAGTGGTGCCCCTACCCCACCCTGAGCAACCTGTGCAGAAGGACACCATGGTTGATGGTGTTGAAGGCCAGTGAGAGGTCAAGGAGCACCAACAGGGTCACCCTCTCCCTGTTTCTCTCCCTGCACAGTTCATCATGCAAGGCAACCAAGGCCGCCTCCATTCCAAACCCAGGCCCAAAGCCCAATTGAAATGGATCCAGATAATCTGTATCCTCCAAGAGTGCTTGCAGCT
This sequence comes from Varanus komodoensis, assembly GCF_004798865.1. Lineage (NCBI taxonomy): Eukaryota > Metazoa > Chordata > Lepidosauria > Squamata > Varanidae > Varanus > Varanus komodoensis. The sequence continues at coordinate 25,939,846 of NW_025335468.1, read as the reverse complement.
ACCTGGCCAACACCTGCTCCAACACCATGTCCAAAAGGGAGAGATTACCAATGGACCGGTAGTAATCCAGTAACCCTGGATCCAGACCTGGCCCTTTTAGGAGTGGTCTCACTACTGCCTTCTTAAAAGGATAGGGGCCACTCCCTCTCTTAACAGCATCCTGGACCCAGGGCCTTCAGATCTCCCAATCTGCCAGGATGGCCAAGGGTCAAGAAGGCACCTGATGAATTGGACAGAGCCAAGCACCTTGTCCACATCTTCAGGTCTCAATAGCTGAAACTCATCCAATAATGGACCATTATACGGTACACTAGACACATCCGAAGATTGCACTGCACAAATGACAGTGTCAAGCTCCAGGCAGATCCGAGTGATTGTTCCCACAAATTGCAAAGCAAATTTGTCACACACAGCTGTTGAGTGCTCCTGAGTCTCATCCAGAGAACCAGATTGGACCACTTGAAATAGCTCAGTTGGATAGCACTGTGAGGAAGCAATAAGGGAGGCAAAGTATCCACTCTTTGCCTGTCTTATCGCCACTAAGTAGGCTTGATAATGAGATCTTAAATGTGTTTGGTCAGACTTGTCATGGGACTTCCTCCACCTGCATTCTAGCCGTCCCCCTATTTCCAGTCTTCCCTTCTGACATGTGCTCCCTTGCAGCCACCATGTTCATTGCTCTGCCGCCTCACTTCTTTCTACTTTCACTGCTTTGCCCGCTTGCTGCTCTGTCTGTTTGCCTCTTCACTGCTTTGCCATTTACACAGTGGGAGACGGCCATTTTCAGACATCTAGATATAGTGCCATGAAGGAGGGGGAAAGGAAGTCATGGCCTGATTGGATTTGGTGCAACTCTATGGTTCATCCTCCTCCCCTCTCAGTCCTGGCACACACACCCCATCTATTGAAGCCCAGGTGAGTCCTGTGGCAGTTGATTCTTTCCATGCTGGCCAGGAGAGCAGCAAACCTGGAAGAAGTTGTGCTCATTCTCTGAAAAATCCTCTGGTTTCCTATGTCAGGAGGCCATAGGATTATGCCTTTAGTTAAACATAATTATGTTTCATCTCAGACATCTTGTCAAGATGCCTAGGAATGAAGCTCTGATTATTTCTTACCATCATCGTGAGCATGCAAGTTTATTTGAATTTTTGTTAGCTATCCAATAGTTATTATTCATTCCATCCAGTGCATTAAATCAGTGTTTTTCAGCCACTGGTCCAGGGACCAGCACTGGTCAGCGAGAGATTTCCTGCCAGTCTGCAGGGGGGCTGCATACTGCTCACAGCGGACTGGCACAGGGGCTGGCTATGCTCCACCACCTCTTCCTCAGTTGGCATCGTGTTCGTGGGTGGGGGGGAGGGAGGTGAGAGGCGACTCCGTGGGAGCCAGCTGGGAGCCATGCTGCACTGATTTGGCATTTTTTGTTGCTCGGTTTCTGGTTATTTTGGAGAACCATCTGTCTGTCTGTCTGTCTGTCTTGGTATTGTGTTTGGAAACTAATGCACAGAACACTGTATAAAGTGCATGGTGCTTTTTGTTTCTGCCTCAGCAGTCCCTGAGGTGGTTTTCCTGTTTTCACCGGTCCCGAACTGCGGAAAGGTTGAAAACCACTGCATTAAATCTCTGGGGAGATCATTTCTGTGGAAAATGAAACAAATCTCTACCTGACTATTAATCTTGCACTTTCGGGCTGAAGTGCATAGGGGTTGTGCAGAAAATTTGCCTCAGCCAGCTCATACGGAAACCGACTGAATGTAGGCACTTTTGTGACCTGATCTAAGCAAGCAGAAACAGGCATCAAACAGGGACTCCCTTGTGGTGTCCATCTTCATGGATCTCTAACAAATGAGGTCCTGGGGCATAATCTGAAAACGCATGGCTGTTGGGTGGTGGCAAAATGAAATAAATAAGATGATGCACCACCTTACTATAGCTATGTAGGTATGGATCTCATCAGTAATTGGATAGGAAACTGCCTGGGATGAGATATACATGTAACAACATAAAAATATCTCAATGCTTTTATTGAGATAAAATTGCACTTTACATCTTTAACATAGGTATATACTGCTAATAACACAATTTGTGTAATGTTTTGCAATTTTAAGTATAATACCAACTAACCAACAATACCCCCCCCACACACACACACAGGTGCATGCTTGCTGAAATGAATATATGGATTTCAAGAAACCCGTTCTGTGATGTAACCACACTTGAAATATTATGTGCTGTCACAAATAGAATATTGTAGAGCTGAAGAAAAAAAAGTCAGACAAATTCAGCCAAAATTATCATGGTATAGAAACAACTCTCCTATGAGGAAAAAATGGATTGTTTGTGGGTGAACTGAGAGTAAAGATGAGACATGATAGAAAGTTACAATTATACATATTGTAGAGAAAGTGGATAGAGGGACATGGCAGAATAAAAGGTGAGGGGAAGAAAGTGTTTGCCTTCTATGAAATAGGCTTCTGTTGCTGCTGAAAAATTTGGGTTAAAATGAGTTGCATATTTTATTGGGCTCAGACCCCGTTTCTACCTTGTGTCCCGACATTTGAGTAGGTCCCTTGTCCTTTGTGCCTAGCCATGCATCTCCTATGGTAGCCATTTTGCATTGCTCATGAGCCCTTTTGTTGATCACCTAGGTAGTGACTAATCAAATTGCCCTGGGGAAGCAGTTCCATACTGTCAGGTGGCATCTGAAAGGAGTTCGCTTCTAGTCTGGCTTCTCCATGAGATGGTCTTTGCAGTGGGCCTCCATTGGAAGAAGACTTTAAGTGTCAGGGGATCTGAAGAGGGGGCAGGGTTGCTTATACTTTTCATGTGTCATGAACCAGCTTTTTTGTAAATGTTAAAACTGTTCCTAAATGAGATTTGAAAGGG
>NW_025335468.1:25861792-25936860 GCF_004798865.1 Varanus komodoensis | reverse complement strand
CCCTTTCAGCATTTTGTTTTTCCTGAACAAGCAACAACTTAGTATGTGGCTGCTAAATGACTAATAGAATTGTTTCTTCTGCTGCTATCTTTTGTCACAGAGGGCAAGGGCTTTTCAACACGAGCTTTTAGCCTGCCACTCTATCAAGGCTTCTGTTTCCAGATTCTTTGTGGGATTAAGATCAGCTCCTTTATACTTGTTTCCCCATCCCAATATTTTTCTTCTCTGCCTTTCTACATCTGCCATCACACAAGCACTGATGCTACAATTCACAGAACTATCAGACTTTCCTTGTTGTGGCGGGGGGTGGGAGGAGCTAAATTGCAGTGTATGAAAGAGGCTATGAAAGATGACATCATGTAAAACACCCAGAAACTAGTAGTGGTGAGGAATCATGAGCATCCAATAAAGGTCTCATTTGGAAATGCTCTGAATAAGCTCCTCGAGAAGGTACACTGCATGGCAACTCCTTTAGTCTGCGGTTAGAAGATAAGAAAAGCCGTGCTGGATCAGACGAAAGGTCCACCCAGTCCATCACTCCATACACAGGGTGGCAAGCAACCTGCCCACAGGATCCCTCAAGCAGGATGGATGCAAGGCCTCCTGCCCAAGCTCCTCAGCAGCTAGTGTGTGCAGGCAGGCCTCCTCTGATAAAGGTAGTAGTACATAGCCAGCAAGGCTAGAGGCCACTGAGGGCCTTCTCCCTCATGAATCTGTCCAGTTCCCCTTTAAAGCCATCCAGATTGGTGGAGATCACCAATTCCTGTGGCAGTGAATTCCACTGTACTCTACACTGTGTGAGGATGTACTTGCTTGTATCTGTCCAACCAGTCAGCCTCATGCGATGCCCCTGGGTTCAAGTGTTATGGAAGAGGGAGAAAAAGTCTTTCCTTTCTACTTTCTCCATACCATGCATTATTTTAAAACACATCCCAGTGCTCATAGGGGAGCTGTTGCAGTTCCCTGATCCTTTTTGCTGTCCTTCTCCATACTTTTCCCAACCAAATAATGTTCTTTCTCAGGTAAGACAATTAGAATGGAGCACAATATTCCAAGTGTGGTCACACCAAATATTTGTGTAAGATTTTGGCAGTTTATTTTCTATTCCCTTCTTAACTATGCCTAGCACAGAGTTTGCCTTCTGCACAGCAACTGTGCACTGGGCCAAAAGTTTCATCAAGCCATCCATTGCCACCCCAAGATCCCTTCCCTGCTCAATCACTGCTAGTTAAGTCACTATGTGTTTTACAGCTAAAATCTCTACTGTCAGAATTTCTAGTGTGATTTCTTGCATCACTGTTTTTTGTCGCTCACGCACTTGTGTCCCAACATACGTTTTCATTCAAGGCCCTATCCAGGCATTCTGTTTTAAGATTCTGGAGAGGGAACTGTCCTGCTCCTCTTCCCCTTCCCCTTCCCGCGCATGTGGATGTGTGCATGCTGTTCCATGTAACGAGGAGCAGGGCCTCAGCAGGGTCCTCAGGCTCCGAAAGCTGTGTGAATGTCACTGCAGTGATGTCTGAAGCAGGGAGGCTGAGCCAGAACATGCCTCCTCAGATCTCAGCACATGGTTCACGGCTGAGTGCCTGAACAGGGCTTGCATTACAGTGGTAAGTGACGACGCCACATAACTTGACTTGTGCTGCCATTTCTGACTAGGTATCAATATCATTCCTCATGTGTTCTTTACTTATGTGTTACAGTTGTGGCAGTAGTGTGTGTGTGGTAGTGAAAAGTACAAGGAGGCAATCGCAAAATACAACTGAAGTGGGTTACAAATAGCTATATCTTCCATATAGCTGATAGAGTTTGGCATGACATAGACAAGAATGCAGACACAGGGTCGTCCAATATACAGAGCAATAGACCTCTCCACCCAGCCAATCTGCTGGGATGACATTAATGAGTATGACAGGCATCTCTGATCCAAGAGAGCACAAAGCAATGCTATGTGTCTGTTCAGTAATGGGAGTGTGGCACATGTGCCAGGCCCTGAACTGGGCCTTTGGAGTTGCACCCCAAGATCCCATATGGACAATTTACATTCTGCTCACTTATTACATTCTGTATGGATTTGGCCTGGTGCCTCTGGCATCTGCAATGAGTTGTTGTGACAGAAATGTGGAAAAATACAGTTCACTGTAAACAATAGTTTATTGATGCAAGGAAAAATGCCACATTGCCAAAAGCATAGATAAATGCAAATCAACCTGCAGCTAAGACTTCCATAGGATTGGTGATGGTCTGTTGCTCAGTGGTCTCTTGCTTCAGGAGACAGGAGCACTTACACTGGCTCTACTAGCAAGGCTGGGTGAGAAGGTCAATGATTGCAAAGCTACAGCCCAGGTCCTCCTCTTACAATTTAGGGGAGGGCCAGAAAGGGCAGTTTCCCTTTGCGGGAATCATCTGGCAGGATCAGGTCAGAACATGATTGGGCGGCAACTAGGACAGGGAAATATCTTGCTTTGCCACCCCATGAAACTGGCACAAAGACCCTAACCCCAACCCCAACCCTGGTATGTGGGGACCTAGAGCTTGGCCATGAGTGAACTGTATATCTTATTCCTGTGCTTTAAAGAGCTGGGATGGAGAAGACTGGAAAACTAAATGGAAACATAAAGCCTAAATAAAAACTAAGCGTGGTTCCTGTATTGGTGATTTTGTGAAGTATATCTGAGAATGGGAAAAAGCCTGATCTAATGTGTCTTCCTTTCTGTCTGTCTTCTCTAAAATGAATGGTTTAGTAGTGTTTATTCAGCAGTGGCAGTATGCTATAACTTAAAATTAACCTCTCTATCTAGAAACGTGGACATCTGGTGCCAATTATATTTGCTCAGGAAAAAAATCACTGAATGAATGATTTATTTGTAATTTCCAAACTCAGACTTCCATGATAAATATACATGACTGTTTTATTGATGTTTTTATGAACCAGTTTGAGAGGTGAACGATGCTATGCCACAAATTATGTAACACCTGCTGACAGCTGCCGCCATATTAGTCATGCACTTTCCTCTTGGTTTGTCTCTTTCTTCTGATTGAGTCAGTCTTAGCTGGAATTTCGGAGCATAGCTCCCAGAAAGAAAATCCCTTTGAACATCAAGTAGAACAATTAGGAGGACTGAACTGTTTGAGTCAAAGTAATATTTTTTATGCCCATTTTTGATGGTTTCCTTATATTTCTCCCTCCCTCCCTCCCTCCCACCCTCCCTCCTTTCTTTTTGGCAAATTAATTTCAAGATTAAAGAAGGCTAATAAATGTATCAGCGGGAGAAAAGAACTATGTCCAGTTTGCAAATAATTAAATATCAATATATGAAACTCAAGATTATTTCTAATTATTTGTAAAAACAAGGAAATAACTTGTTTGCTTCTCACTGATGTCTTCTAAAATATCTATAAGATAAAGATACAGCTTCTCTACAGTGAATGTGTGTGGAGGTTCATGGTTTATCATGCATATCAGCATCCCGATAGTGTACATTTGCTTTAAAAGTGGTATCACTGTTAAATTTTCACAATGCAGCAATTAAGAGTTCTGACCTCTGTTGCTGTAGAGTCCTGAACAAACCCACAGACACTTGAATTTCTCCTTAGGCCACCATTTTATTATAATAGCAACAAGGAAAATATAAATATTGAGTGCTGATATTGACTCTTGAACGAAAAAGGAGAGTATATCTTATAGAACAGGGGTAGGCAACCAGGTAACTTTTGGTTTTTTTGCAGACTACAAGCACCATAAACCCAGCAATCATGGCCAATGGATATGTTGGCCAAAATTATCAGGAAAGCACTAGAGTACCTACTCCTATCTTAGCACAAGGGTTCAGTTAGGATAGAGTTACAAGAATCACCTCTTAAATATTCAGAAGGCTTAGGCTAAATCAGGTTTTCCCAAACTTTTAATATTAGTGGATCAAAGTTGTTTCATTTGTATATCTGCTGCACTTGTTATTTCTTGTTAGATTCATGTGTGCTTTAACTATCTTGAAGTTTATTTTTCAACTTTATTTTCAAAGAAGCTTTTAAAAGAAATAGAAAACTGATTCTGAAAGACACTGCAAAACATTTCTACCTGTTTTCAAGGTAGAAAACCAGACTCTTAATATTGTCTGCTTTTAGACCTGCTGATTTTCTCCATGGAGCGTAGGATTAGAATCAGGCATGTCAGAGGTCCACACCTCATGGCCTCTTCATATTGCCTTATGAAATGATTTAGCAGTACCCTGATTGCACTGTACTTAGAAGGTCAATACCGCTGTCTTTGAACTGGCAGAAAGGTATGCAGCCTTACATTTGAACTGACAGTTTCCCAGCTATGATTTTCTCCAGATATTAATTGCTTAAGCAAAATGGACTGTAGTGTAATGAAGGCTTTTAATAGAATACAAGGATCTTGTAAACAAGTATATTGATTTGCAGAATGAAGGATGAGGAGGAGGACACTGGTGTTTAGTGACCCAAATAATATACAGTAACTGGGTCTGTAAATTGTCCAAAAAAGTTAAAATATGAACCACTTTTCAATCTTAGGGCCTTGCCAGACAATGATTTATTGATCCTGACATTTTTTCCTTTAATTAGCTCAGTCTTGTAGGGTAATTTTGGTATTGGTCACTGTGAAATGTCATTTTTCTTCTAGCAACTACATCAGTTGTGATAATGTGTGCACCCCCTTTTATTTATTTTTATTTTGCTGTGGTTATTAAGGGTTTTTTTTTCAACACACTGTGGACTTGTCAACCTCAGCAACAAAGGTTAATTTCCCAAAACATAAAACAATGGGAACACTAATTTTTTTCAAACCTTTCAGGAAAAGACTATATGAGATGGGTGAACACAGTACCTGTACCCATGCCAGGATAAAACAAGCAAACAAACAAGATATTTTTGTAATATTATACTGTATTACTATAGTCTGAAAAGATATTTTTATAATATTATACAGGCACATATCTTCAGATAACTTACCTGAAGAGCAGTATCAGCTATACTTAGCACAAAGTTCTTGAAAATATTCCCCTCTGTTTTCTTGACACGTTTTTCCAGCATAGACCTCACTGGCACTTGTATAAGAATAAATTAATATATCTATAAAATCTTATATCCACAGTAGAAGTATGAGAATATGTTTTATCCACACACACAGCTCAATTGTGGTTGCTGCTGAAGAAGCCGTGTGTGTGACAGACAGCAGCCCAGGTGATTTGGTCACTCCCAGTCCATCCAGGTGGCCGTGCCTGCACCTGGGCTTGTGTGTGGACCAAAACTCTTTCTCTTGGAAGGATGAAGCTGTGTATCTTATATGGCACACAAAACTAGACCAATGATCAAACTGCTAGTCAGCATGTGATGTTGACTTGAATATAGCACATTGATTCATCAATATGCTTTGAATCTTTGCCTATTGTTCCTATGATTATGAGTGGCTGAGTAGAAGCAGCATTTTGCAAAGGATAAAGACTTCAGTAGGGATTCTTGTCAACAGTCCAACTGGCATTTTGGTGGTCCTTGGCAATGTAATATATTTGTCTATTTGAACATTTAAATCAGGGATTTGTACCTCCTGGTGAGAAACCCATAACTGGCAATTGAACCCATAGTGTTTTTGCTAGCAATGATAAATAAATGGAATGAATTGCCTGACCATTTGTTAAACAGAAATGAATGTTCTGAGAAAAGTAATTTTTCTTCTTCTCCCATAATCACTGCTCTTATCTAGGTATGTCATTAATTTCTAGACATTTCCTTTGAGAAATTTAAGTTCTTTTTGCTTTAGCAATTTTGTTGCTGAACAAAACTGTCTTTAAGGAATGCAGTCATTTTCTAGCTTTTTGTTTACTTTCTCTTTTTATTCCCATGTTTTAATGCTTGCCTCAGAAACTTCAATCTATTTTCAATAAATAATAGCAGAAAATAAAACAAAATATTTACAAAGGTTCCAAGGTGACTTTTTAATCTATAGCATGTTATGGATGGACTTCTGCAACTGCCTTATACCTGTTTGTCCCTCGTCCCCCCCACATGTTGTTAACTCAATTCTCTTCTTTCCATACAAAATAATGTATCAAAGTGCTTGATTTTTGATCCTTAAAATGCCTGAATATATGGAATTGTCAATGACTGGGGAATGTTTCTCTGAAATGCTCTTATCATATGAAATTGAATATAATGTCAGGTTAAAGTTATGTAGGTTTTTCTATCATTATAGAACCCAATTTTAAATTCATGCCTAAATGCATTGTGATAATAAAGAATGCTTCTTGTGAAGAACGTTTTGATAGCTAAACAAAGCAAATAGAATAAGACACAAACCAATTGCCTGTGATCAAAAAATGGTGTAATTGGTTTATAATCACTACATACTTTATGTAATCCTTTTCATGTATAGCATAGAGAGTTCTCATAACCCTTTGAATGTTTATATGTTGTTAACACAGATGTCAAGATTTTTCATAGCAGCTGCTACAGACTAGTAGGGGTAAAATAATGCTCAAGGCTGGTTAACTGCTGTTTTACAATGTTTTCTCCATCTTTGGTGTTTGCATATTGTCTTCTGTATCAGTTTATGTCCAAAGTAGATTCAAACTTTAAAAAGAAGGTAGCCATAAATGATTAATGCAAAGGGTTTTTTTTTAAAAAAAATCCTAATATCATGTTCACAAAATAATGCTGCACATCAAAAGATGCAGTGCAGTTGCTTGCATTTGGTATACCTGCTTGCAGCCTGTTTTGGTACAGAATTTATCAAGAGGAGCTTGAGTTTCTGAACTCAGTGGCTCATCCAAAGCAGAGCAGAGGCTGTCCATTCCTCCCACTCTCATTTACACTAGATGGTGGTTTTTTGGCCATCTCAGAAGGAAAGGGGAGACTGCGGCAGTTTCAGGATGCTTCATCTCTTGGCTCCATTGCTCCTGCCGCCCAGACTGCCCACTTTTACCCTCAGAGAACAGCTGGTGCAGTTTTTCCATGGAAGCTGCAAAAGGGGTTGGGGAGGGGGTCCAGTTCCCAGCTGAGAGCACTTTCTCTGGCCTTGGAGCTGGGAATCCAAACTTTCCTACAGCCTCCATCTCAATGATGCTGAAGGGGCATGTGATGGTTGACCAACCACCAATTCACCCGCCTACCAATCCATCCATCCATCTGCCTTCCTTCATTCCTTCATTCATTCATTCATATCCTCTCTTTTCTACAAAATGGCACAGCTAACAGCCTAACAATAATAAGAGAGAAGTAAAACAAAAATGTAATTAAAACATAGCAGAAGACAACATTAAAAATATGATAAAAACGCAACAGTAGCAAAAATCAACAGCAACCAACCAGTGAAAACCTCCTTCACCAGCAGACCACTTTGCATGATAAAGACCTGCATGAATAGAGATGTCTTTATTGTTAGCAGAGAGGCAGCCAGCCTGGCCTGCCTTGGCAGCCTGTTAGGAAGCTGGTTGGCTGGTAGTGCAATGGAATCTCTAGGCTGTTTGGAGTAGCCACTCTCAGATATATGCACTCAGGACTGTAGTTCTTGGTACCTGTTCAGGAGAGAGTATCATGATAGACACTTCAGCTGCATCATCCTGCTAGCAAGGTCTTGCCTGTTGCAGCACAGAGGACCCAGGAGGGCAAAGGTAGATGAGATTTACTCCCTAGTCTCTGTGATAGAAATCACCTTGGCATATGCATCCAGGATCTTGGGTGCCTCATGCTTTTCCATTTACCGACCTAGTATTCAGTAGCAGTACCTTTAACCCAGGGGTACTATGTTTAAGACCACTCAGGCCCCCCAAATTTGGAGATGGATAAAGGAAAGGATGATAACTAGCTTTTGGGTTCATGGTGATGGAACATAAAATGCAGAATGAGGGTCTCATTTTAGGCAGGTCCTCTTGACATGATCTAACACAGAGTCAAGCCTTGTTAAGGCACATCTGCCCCCTCCACCCATCCCCAGCAAGCCCCAACATTGAAGAAATGTCTGCAACAGGAAAGCTTGGCCAACTTCCATAGGCTCTCCCCATGATTTGGATTCTGAATGTGTATTGTTGCAAATCATGGTATAACGCTAGGTGCGCTGGCACTCTTCTCCACTGCAGAACTCTGCCAATGGCTAGATAGAGGCAACAGGGGCATCAGGTTGTCTGTTACTGTTTTGTGCCTGAACACCAGGGAAGCTGCCAGAAGGGTATCTCTTTGAACTGGGTAATCCAGTGGTGGTTAACAGGTAAAAACCAGTGGCACAAAGCTTCTTTCCTCATGGATGGATGACTTCCCTTTATGCCACCATGAACCCAAGAGCTGAGTATGAAATGTTCCTTTTCTTGCTGTCTAAGTTTGTTTGCTTTTTTGATATGATGCTCTGTGTAGGTCATGTCTCAAAAGCTCTGTTGATTATTCCTTATTGTGCTGTTGGCTATACCAGGGAAAGAGAAGTACAAGAAACAAATGGAAAGTGTTGCGTGCTCTTAAAATAAGACCTAATCTGATTCAAAGGTATACTTCTTTACTCCCCAATACTGTATGTGATACAGCACTGGGTTCAATTACAAGCAGCTTTAAACATAGCTTGTAACTTAAACATTAGTTCAGTCAGTGAAGAACTAGGTAAATAGTTTTGCATATCCTAGTTCAATCATCAGTTAACATGAGGCATGCATGAAGAGCTTAGAGGAAGAGTAATCCTGGGAAGGGCAGCAATGAAGGAACTAGAAAAGATCAGAAAATCTTTCAGCAAATGAAAGAATGTTTTATTAAAAGACCAAAGCCAAGGCTATTCACACTATTATATTTCCAATCACTATATTTGGATGTGAAGGATGGGCAGAGAAGAAAGCTGTCCAGATGACCAAAAAAAAAAAAAAAAGATGTTTTCACAATATGGTGCTGGAGGAGAGCTTTGAAAATAGCCTGAACTGGCAGAAAGAGAGGCAAGTGGGTCCTAGCAAGCACTTTCCCTGCAAGCCAAAATGGCAAAACTGAAACTGTTGTACTTCAGGCACATCATGAGAAGGCAAGACTCACTGAAGAAAACAATGCTAACAAAAGTCAAAGGGAGAAGTGGACGACCAGCTATGAGATGAATTGATCCCAGGAAGGAAGATACAACCTTGAGCTGATGGGAACTGAGCAGGACTGTCAAAGGCAGGACATGTTGGAGCGGACTCATTCATAGGGTTGCCTAAGTTGGCAGCATGGAACAGCACAACACAACACAACAGCTCCTCCACAGCAGCACCAATTGTGGAGTTGTCTTCCAGGCTCCTATTTCATTCATCTCCTACTTGGAGGCCTCCCACAGGAAGCTGCCCACTGTGAGAGCAGGATGTTGGATTTGGCAGACCCTTGTTCTAATTCAGCATGGATCTTCTTATGTTCTTAAGCAGTTTAAAGGACTCAGGAATTTTGTCATTTGTTTCCTCATTCAAACAAGCAAGGATATGTATACTTAAAAATAATTCTGGCAGAGCAATCCTATGGTAATATTAGTAATATCTGAAGATGTACCAAGAGGGGGACATTTTCTGTGTTGGATTCTTGGTTGAGAGGAGTCACCAAAGCAGTCTCTGTGTGATATCTGGGACTGAAGCCTGAGGGGAGAAGCTAAAGAAAATCAACTTTATCCAATATAAAGCTGAATATCCACTCAGTCATGACTGGAAGTTTGCAGACTGAACATTTGAAAAATCCTCTTTCAACTCTTTTTCTGTGACATTTACCCATTGTAATGTTTATCCATACCAATCTGTCAAGGGTAAGATTAGCAGACCCAGGGCAAATTCTGCTTTGGGCAATTACATTTTCATTCAAGATGTTCTTTCATCCTTTAGAAATGAAAAAGGGTATTTTTTTCACTTGTCATCCTAATATATTGTTTAATGCTCCAATACTAGATCAAGTTGGCAGATGCATCTCAGTGATGGGTTTACAAAGCCACTGTGTACATAAAGCTGAATAACTTTGCAATAGAATTTGATATTGCTAGTACTTTATATAGAATGCCTAAGTCATCATATACATACTAAAATATAGAAGAAATGAGAAAGAAGGTTTTTTTCAGTTTTGCAAAGAAGCCATCAAAACCTGTTGATTGTGCTAGAACCTAAAGCAGAGAAAGAGCTACCATCCCACACTGATGCTTCATACTCTAAAGGCTCTTCTCTTTGCGATGAAGTCCAAACTACATGGCACTGAATATGTTATTATAGTAAATGTACCTTTTCCTCCTTGAGATGTAACAGCCAAGGGAGGTAGTGGTCCAGTTCTCAGGGAGATTTTTAAAATCCTTTCCTTCCATGCCTTGGTCCTGAGGATAATTATTCACACCCTATTCTCCCTGGGAAGGAAGCTGCTATTGGCATCTACAGTTGCAATCCTGACATGAAGTTTCCCTGAAACCATTAGTTTTGAAAGAAAAAAGTGAAGTCCATGCATGTATTAAACACATTGTCTGGTATAACCCATTTAATGACACTTTTCCCAGTAATGTGTGCACAAAATACCTTTCCTGAAATGGACAAGGATAACTAGTAGTAGCAACAGCAGCAGCAGCAACTAACACTGTGCAGAAAATATCTTCCATCTTTTCTCCATCCATTCTTATTCAGTTTGATAGAAATATGTTTTTGAAAAGACATTTAAAGGAGAGGAAGATTTCAGGGAAGTTGTCATGGACTAGGCTTGGGGTTCTTCTGCTTACCTTGTTTATGAGGTGGCCAAGGAGCCTGCTTGACTATCCTATTTTTCACTATGAAGTAATCTCTCTAGCACTGTATAGTCCCATTGGCTTCCTACAGTTCGATTAAGGCCATGGGATGATATTATCAGGTAACTCCTCCCACAGGGATTTTTTCATATCAGCCTGGGAGGCAGTAGAGAAATGAGTCACAGGAAAAAAATAGGACCCCCAACCAGCTTTCCATGATTAGGTAATCTCAAAAATACCACCAAAGGAAATTCAGAAGAATTGCTGAATTAGCATAAGGTAGCAACACAGAAACCTCTGTATGAATAGGCTTTTTGTGCTGACTGCCTTCCCTTTCTCACAATTCCATACAGACCTGGGAAATGTGGAAGAATGCAAATTGGCGGCCAAGCTACCAGAAGAATTGATGTTGCTGTCTTTTGTAATGGCAATAACAATAACTACTCCTTAGGAGAAAAGCAAGATGCTAAGTTACAACACAGTGCTACTAATTGTGAACCAAACCTCTGAGAAACTGCTGGGGAATTTCTCCTCTTCATGGAGAAGTTTGGTGATGTTGCACCCCAAATTCCCTGTTTACAATAGATTGCAGAATTTCAACAGGCCAGTTGCGTTTTAAGTTGCATTGAAGCTCTGCAGAATCAGTTCCCCTGACATTTGCAGCCTTCCTCTTCCGCTTGGAACTATCTTTGGAAAGTGAGCAGGAGTCTATGAATGCTCACAGAATGAAGGCTGTGCAGCTAGCAGCTTTCTATCACATCATGTGCAGCAGCACAAGCAGAAGCTTCTGTGTGTGGTGTAGAAAGGGGACTCTGTGTGTTTGTGTAGCATTTGTGTACAGCTCCATTCCTGGCAAATGCTGTTTGAGCACAGTGCTTCCGCCTCCCATGTAGCAAATCCCTCATTCTCTTTCCCAGATTAATCACATGGATTATCAGAAATGATAATAGATCACATGATTTCACAGAGTCTGTGTGAATGTAATTGAGGGTACATGTGAGTGAGGGCAACATAAATGAATTGGCAAATATTTTTTGCAAATAATATGAAACATCATTACCATTGGTAATGAAAGCAGCATTTGCAAAAATTGCAGTCATATTGTTCTGCTCTAGCCAAATATTTTTCCTATCACTCTAAACATAATGCACAAATTAAGCCACAAGACTGAAAAGGCTTTGCTTGTGTTGCAGTAGAGTTCTAAGGAGGGAGATCTTAGGAGATCCTTAACTAACAGATGATATCTTGAGTTAAATCTGGAAGCATACAAGTAGTCAGTGCAGCTGCCTTAAATGTTGGGTAAAGGAATTTGGCAGAAGTTGTCTCTTTTTCTTTAAGAATAGGTTAGTATTTTCTGATTATTTATTACCAACTGACAAGATTTGCAGAGGAATTAATTTTAACAAGATTTTTGAATAAAGGTTAGGAGCCAATTGGCTTATAATAGAAGCAGCTTGTTTGCTATAAGCTTTAGACAGGGAGCTTGCACTGGAGTTTGAGTCTGAATCTCAAGAGTAAAACATAAAAATACTGAACCATCAGAAACCTGTTTTTGCAGCCATTTTTCTTTGCTGTATATGTAAACTACTCTATTCACATATTTTAACTGGCCTCCACATTTGCAACTCTTTGATACAGAGAGAGGAGGAGGAGGAGGAGGAGGAAGATTGAGAAAGGGAAAGTGTAAAAAATGGTTAAATGAGTAATAAAACAGGCAAGGCTTATTGTGAAATATATCTCCCTTAAAGCATTGTTAGCTGCAGACTTGTTCATCTTGCTCCTACCGCTTCCTCGATCCAACACATCCCATTGGCACATTAAAGAGGCCAAAACAGCCCCAGTTGCTTACTTGCATGCAAGCCAGGCAAACAATATCTCCCTGAAGATGAGCTCTCCTCATTCAAGCGGATAACCCACACAAACGCTGCAGAAACCTTCGTCATATCTGATGCAGAGCATTAAGATTATTATTGCTGCCAGCACAATGGAAGCCCATCAGCTGACAAGCTCACAACATGGTGACTCCAAAGTGCTCATCTGAGCCTCCCACATGAACTCGGCATCTACAGTGTAACAAGCAGGAGGGAAAACAAAGGAAGCGTGAAACAGGCCTTTAAAACACCAGTGGTGGCTGGGGAGCAGGCAGCCACCTGGACAAAATCAATCAACTGAAGCCAAATAAAGCAGGATAGTCAAGCAGGCATACCAGCCAAACAAAAGGGAGGAAGGAGGGTGTCTTTGTCTGAGGAGAGACTTAAGTATAACTGGAAAAGCCTGCCAAGCCTAAAATCTTCACTGTCAGTGACTCTTTCTTGCTTCTCCCCAGCCCACTCCCCAAATATCCTAGGGAGGTTAGGGACATTCAGGCTGGACTAGACAGACTGACAGAAAGAGGCATCTTACCCATTATTGAAAAATGGGTATCTAAAAGTTCTGAATATTTGCAAATGAATGCATGAATGGCTCTATATGCTGTTTTGTTTTGCTACTAAGTGCCTTGTATTTTTACATACCAATAATATTTCCAGGTCTATTATATTTTTTCTTTGGTTTCCTGGAGCTTTAACCCATGAACAATTCATGTATTTGAGAAATATACTGAAGGGACTGATTCAGGTGATGTACCAAATACCATTTTATATACACATGATTTATAGTTTTAACAACTGCATGCTGAATATTTCAGTCCAAGTGGATTTGTATTGAATTTGGAAGCATGCGTTTTTCCCTATTATTTTGTAATCAGCTTACATTAGGGAGTTAGACATTTGGTTATTGTTTTTGCAAGACAGAATGCTAATTTTAAACTGAAATTATTTATTTTTTCACTGAGATCATGTTAAATATAACTTGCTTCCCTTTCTTTAAAAAACTGTTTTCTTTAGAGTGGCAGCTTTTTAGCTGGATACTGAAGATCAGCAAAGATGCATGGAATCATTAACTTTTTAAGAAAAGCTCTGCTGACCAAGTCCAGTTTCCTGTTTTTCCTGATTATTTAATTATTAAGTCCAGTTTCCTGTTTTTCAGGCAGCTGCCTATGGACAGGCGGGTAGTGCCTATGTCCCACTGTTGTTTCTCAGCAACTCGCATTCAGAGCCATGCTGCAGCTAATCATGGCTAATTTCAATAGCCTTTTCCCTACGAATTTGTCTAATACCGTGTAAACTGGTGGCTATCCCCACATCTTATGGAAGCCAGTTCCCCAATTTAACAATGCACGGTGTCTTGAATCTCCCACCATTTAGTCTTTGGGATGACCCCAGGTTCACACTTTATGAGAGATGAAGGAGAACTTCTAGCTCCTTTTTCTGTTGCATGCATAATTTTATAAACTTCTGGTTGTATCCAGTGTTAGTCCTAGTTACAACAGACCCATTGATGTGACATGAATGGGACTTAAGTTAAATGAAACTTGGATACAATCCACTACCATATGGATTACCGTATTCATTTCTCCTGTAAATTAAAAATGCTCATCTCTTGTAAACTTTCCTGAGTTGGTACAAACAGATGAAATTTTTGATTGCCCCTTTCTGCTCTTCACCCAGCTCTACAATATTATTTTGAGAGGTGATAACCAGTTTCTATACATGGTAATCTATATGTGGTCACACCATGGAATTGTATATGGCCTGACCATATTGGTGGTTTTTTTATATATATATATATATATATATATATATATATGTATGTATGTATGTATGTATGTATCATATCCTCATGATTCTCAACATGGGATCTGCCCCTTTTTGCACAGCAGCAACACACCAGGCTGGTGCTTTTATTGAGCGCTGAAACGGCAAGGTCTCTTGCCTTGTTCAGCATTGCCAGCCCAGGCCCTTTCAATGTGTATGCAGAGTTGGTGGTGGGGCAGAGTCCCACTGTGCATCCCTTCACATCCACTTAAAGAGAGCAGTGCTTACATTTTACCCCCTGTTAGATCACTCTGGAGAGATCCTTTCAAGTGCAATCCCTTAATTCCTTTCTCATTCATAATTACCCTGAGTAATTTGATGTTGACAACAACCTTGTCCACTTCACATTTCACCCTTGCCTGCTTTCCAGTCTTTCCAGAAGCACATTCTTTGGACTTCCTTCTTGAAAAAGTTGTTTTTTTGCAGGGGCATCTCCCGCAAATCTCCCACAGTGCATTTTTTTTTTTGAAAAAATCATTCAGGTTTTGCTTTTCTGCAATTTCCTTATCTTCCTTTAACACCCTTGTCAACATTCTGTTCAAGTTTTGGTGGGGCTGTGGTTTTAGCAGTATCTCATTCTGTTAGGAAAGAAACTGTCCTGAGGGGAGTTTGCTATGAAGGACAGAGTTGCAATGATTTCCTGGATAACAATGGAGAGGGAGTGAAGGAAGCAAGAGGGGAAAAAAACAGGTTGGCAGCATTTTAGGAGGAATCAGGAAAGAAAGAATGAAAAGATACTGTAACATTAATTCTGCCAAGCATCAACTGTCTCCTGTTTTACTGTCATTTAGCTGTGGTAAAAATAAATTAGGGATCTCCCCCAGTCTCTTCATTCTTTTACACTGATAGCAATGCATCATTTCCTTAGCCACCAATTACAATAAACTTATAGCAGACTAAGAGGGCTGGTGGTTTGGTTTTCGGAGCTCCTTATTAAATTGCAGGAAAATATCACTGATTTGTACTTAGTGGAAGGCAAAATCCTAATGTCTGTGACCTTTTCTCAGCAGCCATAGGGCAATGACATTAGGTTTATCTGTATAATTAAGACGTGTGTTTGTATTTATTGGCAGGTGATTGAACTTCCAGAGCTACATGTTTTTTAGTTTCTAAAATGTTTCAACTCAAAGTCTTTGGGTCTGGAGCCTAACTTAAGCTATCCCAAGTTTATAAAATCCTGCTAAATGCAAAAAGGATATTATATTAATTCTATGCACTTAGTGTAATTACTCTAAATGAAATGGTGTGCTATTGTATAACTTTATAATTTGAATATTGAACCTTTTTTAAAGCATGCAAGTTATGTAATGGTATATTATTATTATTATTATTATTATTATTATTATTATTATAACATTTCTATGCCGCCCCTTGCCGAAACCTCGGGGCGGCTTACAACATGATAAAATACATTGAAATACAATAGTACATAATAAATTACCATTAAATATAACAATACAAAAAATACATTGATTTACAAATACAAAATTAAAATTATCAGTATAAAATAAAAATATAGGAGGAGAAAGAGAAGGAAGAAGAAGTTGCCCAGGCCAGATCATATGTTTTAACAATTGAAATGATGTTTAAATAAAAAGGTCTTTACCTGGCGCCGAAAAACCAGTAACGACGGTGCCAGGCGGACCTCTTTGGGGAGTGAATTCCATAGGTTGGGCGCCACCGCAGAGAAAGCCCTCCTCCGGGTACTTACTCTCCTAATTTCTTTCATGGAGGGTGAAATTAGGGTGAAATAAAATCACATTTTATTAGTGAATGGCAAGCTTAAATCTGTTTGCCATAATTATTTAAAGCAAGTTGCAATATTTATTTCAAATGCAAATGAAGGGTTCCCATATAAAGCATATGCCAATGCCATTGGTTCGTTCACTGGAAAAGGACTAATAAGCTAATCTGGGGAATCGAGGAACTGAACATATTCAAGAAAAGGATTCACATTTCTGCACAGTGCATAGTTAACCTATGGAATTCATTGCCAGATGGTGGTGTGATGACCACCAATCTGCATGGATTTAAAAGGGCCATCCAGAATAACAAACAAGGAAGATAAGGCTTTCGATGACCGCTAGTGGCGAAGGCTATATGCTACCATTGGAATCAGTGGCAGCGATGCTTGTGTGCATGAGTTGTTGGCAAGATGAATAGGAAGGTGTTATTGCAGTTGTACTTGTGGGTTTTTCACAGGCATCTGGTTGATCACTGTATGAAACACTAGCTAGATCCATGGTGTGATCCAGCCTGACTGTTCCTAATACATATGTAACTTTGACAGCCATTAACACCTTTTTATTTCATTACTTTTGTTATCTTTTTTATTCATGGCTGAAAGTTAATGTAAAATAAGCTTCTTATTTGTGTTTCTCCACTGATTTCACTGGAAACATGTTGGATTTCACTATGAATATATGATTTTAAGCAAACAATATTCTGATGGTTCTGATTAGTTATCCACATGCGTAACTCCTAGAAATGTGCGTGCTTAGCTCTGTCAGACAATCAGTGTTTGCAGTGATGTGCTTTTTGGCAGAGAAAGCAGAATGAGAGTCAGAGAAATGCTCTTTAACTGATTGGTGGTGTTATTGATTTTTGCACAAAAACAAAGGGTTTTCCGCATAGCTGGATCAGGGGAAGGACTGGGCACAGAACTCATTTGCCCACATGGTTCTTTATGAAATATTATGAATGCATTTCAATTTAGTTCATTTAGTTCCTACTGGAGAAGGCAATAATTCTAGAGTAAGTTGAAGGAAGATCAAATATGAGATGGATGGATTCCATAACAGAAGCCACAGCCTTGACTTCACAAATGCTGAGCATGGCTATCAAGGACAGGATGTTTTGGAGGGTACTCATTCTCCGTGAGTTTGAGACAACTTGACAGCACGTAGCATCAACAAAAAGTGCTAGTTAATGTTTTTTCAAAACCAACACATGCTGTGGTTTTCATCACTATGGAGAATTTAATGTTTACTCAGCTCATATAAAATAAAAGATGTAATTCTAATTTTGATTAATGTGGAGGGTGAGGTGCCCAAGAAAGAAGATAACAAACATAGACTGCATGAAGCCAGCCATCATTCCAGCATTAAAGAGTCCTACAGAGATAATTCGGGATTGTGTGCTTTATACCTCATCTGTTTTTGTCTGGGCAAATATACCACCATTTTGCCCTTCAAGAAACATAACTTTCCGTGAATGCTTGTGAACACATCTACTTTCAAAGGCAGTATGATCAGTCTCAGTCCTGGAAAGAGATGGAAAGAAATCACACTCAGGAAATGTTCCCATTACAATAGTTCATAAGTGTATAGATGGATTTTTAAAGAAGAGCCAGTACTCTGGGCAGAACCCAAATGTGTTTTTTATGCCCCTGTTGATTCCTTTCTGCCTCTGCCAATTCTCACCCCCAACTAGTGGGCCCTGCCAATTCTTTTGCAGCAGTAGGACCTACTGCTTATGCAAGAGATATTCAGTGCTTTCTAGGAGAAGCCCCATATGAGTGAAAATGCTTATTTCTAGAAGAAGGCAGTTTGGTGATGCTCGCTTATGTGAACTCTAGAAATATGCTTTCTACCATTTTCACTCATTTCAGGTTGCTCTGGAAGCACTGAATCAGAATTGCACAATGGAATTGTACGGGCAAAAGAGTACTGGTTGGGAAGCAAGCGCCCTATTAGATTCTGCCCTCTGCTTCCTCTTCACTGTAATTGTAAGATTGTGATCAAGTGATGACTTGTCTGTGTGAAGGAGAGGGTTGTCCAAATCAAGAAAAGAGCTGACTATTAGTTTAGCTGTTGTTCTGTGCTGTCAAGTTGTCTCCAACTTATGGCAACCCTGTGAATAAGAGCCCTCCAAGTGTCCTATCCATGGCAACCCAGCTTTGCTGTTCTAAATTAAAGGCTCTGGCTTCCTTTATGGAGTCAGTCCATCTCTTATTTGGTCTTCCTTTTCTTTGCCTTTAACTTTTGCTAGCATCAGTTTAACCGGAATCCTTTTATTTGTTCAATAAATCCTTTTATTTATTGAACAGATTCAAATGTTCAATTGCAGACAATAGATTTGAACTCCAGTAATTTGCCAAACATTTCTACTAGAGTTTTTCACTCAAAACATTCTAATTCAATTTGATAGAAAACAAATTGCTTTCAAACATACTCAAAAGAGAAGGAACTTTCAGAGGTATTCTAATTTGTGGGCTTTGGAGCCCTTGTGCTTACTTTGGTTATGAGGTAGCCAAGGTGTGTGTATGTGACTGCTCTGTCTTTCATCCAGACTACTGATTTCCCTGTCGCAATCTCTGTGGCTTGGGATATAGGACAAGGTCTTGAATGATTCTTGAGGGCAACTTTCCTGGGTGATCAAAAACAATATTTCTGGAAGAATTGAACAGAAGTGGCAAAATCTCACTTCACTTATCCAAATCCTTGGTGTGACCACACTTGGAACGTTGTGTTCAGTTCTTGTTGCCTTACCAGAAGAAAGACATTGTTTAGTTGGAAGTGGTGCACAGAAGGCAACAAAAATGATCAGGGGACTGGAGCACCTCTCTTATATGGAGTGGCTACAGCAATTGGGACTGTTCAGCTTAGGAAAAAAATAACTAAGGGGAGACACGTTAGAAGTGTTTAAAATGATGCATAGTGTGGAAAAAGTTGAGAGGAAAACCTTTCCTTGCTCTGCCATAACACTAGATCCCAGGGTCATCCCATGAGGCTGTTTGGTGGTAGCTTTAGGACAAATAAAAGGAAATATTTCTTCACATAGCATATAGTTAAACTGTTTAATTCACTGCCACAGGAAGTTGTGACGATTGCCAAGCTGGATGGCTTTAGAAGAGGACAGGAAAGTTTTATGAGGGAAGAGGCTATCAGTGGCTACTAGCCTTGCTGTCTATGAGCCACCTCATTTCCTGGAGGTGGGCTGCATGCATGGGTTAGTTGCTGAGAAGCTTGGGCAGAATCCCTCAAGCAGGATTCCACCCATCCTGCTTGAGGGATTCTTTGAGCAACTGGTTTTCCACCTTTGGTCTGATCCAGCATGGCTTTTCTTATGTTCTTAAGAAAACCTGAATAAATTCACATAAGCAAAGGATTATGCTTGCCTAGAAAATGTTGTTGGAACCTTGAAAAATACCAATCATTAGTTTTAGAGGGCCATTCTGTACAAAAAAATTTTTTTTTGTTTTTTTGCACAAAATAGCACTTTAAAGGCATGTGGCTTGGTGCTAAATATGCAAATCTCACCAACCACATGTTTTTAGGTGTCATTTTGAGCAAAACCATAGAGGGTTTGGTGCAAAATGGCTACTGAAAAACATAACTCTAGTCACATATGCTTTCCTGAGATTGTTTGGAAAAAATTCTCTTGTTGGCTTGCAAATCATAGTCCATCTTACAGACAGAAGTCCACAAGCTTCTTTGATTCACACTGCAGCAAGCTGATGCCAGTACATAGGATCATAGAATAGTAGAGTTGGAGGGGGCCAGTGAAGGCCATTGAGTCCAATCCCCCGCTGTTGCGGGACACCAGTTTACACCATCCCACTCATAGGGCTGTCTCTACACCACCATATTCCTCACACATCTCTGCTCAGCCTGGGCACTAGCTTAAAAGGGAAGGTGTGGCTGTGAAATCCTTTCACTGAAACAACAGACAGACAAAGAAACCAAACACATCATTACAAGATGGGGAATCCTTGACTCAACAATATTGCAAGTTAGAAAGATCTTGGAAGTGTTGTAGATCACAAACCGAATATGAATGAACAACGTGATGTAGCTACAAGAAGGGCAAATGCTATTTTAGGCTGCATTAATAGAAGTATCACTTCCACATCATGTGCAGTGCTAGTTCCCCTTTACTCAGCACTGGTTAGGCCTCCTCTCGAGCACTGCATCCAGTTGTGGGTACCACAGTTTAAAAAAGATGCAGACAAGCTGGAAAAGGTTTAGTGGAGGGCAACAAGGATGATCCAGGAACCGGAAACAGAGCCCCGTGAGGAGAGATTTAGCCTTGAGAAGAGAAAACTGAAGGGAGATATGACAGCACTCATACTGAAGGGAGCTATATGACTGAGTGGGGACTAGAACCTGGATCTCCTGAGTCCCAGTCTAACACTACCCACTACACCACACTGGCTCTCTCTAGGATTTAGCTATGTCTTTTAAGTTCCATCACAGTGATATATTAGCATATGACCTATATTTAATTCTCAGAAACTACCTTTATGTTCTTTGGACAAATGTGCCATTTGATTGAAAATATTTGTATTAGAATTTGACAAGTGCCTTGGCTTCTATTGCAGGATTTTCCACTTATTACAGCTGTCTTTTTAAATTGCTTAGCAAAATGATGCAGTCATATCTCTATATTGCCTTAATTGGAATTATTGATGTCTGAAACGGCACCCAGTCGACAAAATGGCTTTCTGATCAAAGTCAGTCAACTCAGAATACTTTAGTGAAATGGGGAAAAATGGCCTCTAATTTTGAAAGAAAAAAATGGGAAAAAGCAAGGAAGTGGGACAGAACACTGAAGCACAAGATTACTTTGTAGCTTGTGCAACTAAAGTATCAAAAAAAATTAAAATACTGACTTTAAATATATTCCAATTCCATGTGAGAGCCATCTGTTGGTGCAGTTCTGTGTCTTTAAGCAGGCGTTGTTTTAACATTCTGGGTGTCTGCCATGCTTCATTTCAGGTTATACTCTTTCTGAAACCCTTAGTTTCCTTCTTGACAAAACATTCATTGAATACTTCAATAACAGAACACTTACCTTTTGTCGAAAGTATTCAGTTCTCTTTGTTTTTAAATTTTCACTTTTTAAAGTGCCAGAAGTAATTTTTCTTTCCACAAACAAACATTGGAAATGGAAGGTGTTGGGATTCTTTATTATGGATATGGGACATCTGCCATTTTCCACTACTGTCTATGTTGCGAAGTACAGGGAGAAGAAATAGGAAGCCTTTGCAGCATTGTAATAGGTTGGCTATTTCTGCAATGGGAGACAGACCAAATTGGTTGTGTTCAGCAACTGCAGATAAATTGGAGGCACAGCTGGAGCATGCTGGGACTTTTTACCCTCTCTAAGCATTTGTAAAGAATAGGGACTAATGAAGGGTCTGCACATAAATGAATTTCGTGCTTGTTTGGGGAGGCCAGGGCACTTAACTCTTCCCTCCCTTCTTATAGTAAAAAACTGTAAATAAATGACTATAAATAACTTGTGATACATAAATCCCCCACCTTATTCTTGTTAAAAGTTGTATTTTCCCAGTAAAGAAATTCAGTAATAGCAAGTTATGAAGGTAGAAAATCAGGGGTATAGGGTCTATCCAGTATATTGCATCAAGTGCCATATGGCGATCTGCCAGCTGGACAGAAGTTCTGAGTGCTCATTTTAACAAATTCCTGGCTCCCAGGAAGCATATTTGTTCCTTGAAATAAAGGTTGCTGACCTGCAGAAGCTGGGAGAGAGGTTAATGGATGAGAAGCTAAGAGAAATGTTAATGGATGAGAGCACTGGGGATCCAGTGGTGGTGTCTCCATCTCCAGGGGGGTAACAGCCCCTCTCGTGTCATGGTGCATGGGAGACTTGAGGAAGGAAGGTGTCTTTCTGAGGAATAGTGAAATAATCCACTTGATGAGCAAAGAGCCTCTGAGAAATGGGGTTTATGGTAATGGGAGATTCATTTAGACACAGGTAGTGAAGAACCAGGTGTGAAGACTGTATCAGAAATTGTTTGCTTGATGTGAATCTGGTGAGAAAATCTAAAAGGTGCAGATTCTTCCACAGAAGCACTGTCATTGACAGTACCTGGATTTAAAAGCAATTTAGTTCTAGGAGCATGCTATCATTTCCTAAACAAGAACACTCAAGGTGATATTGAGATGGAAAATGAAATTAAGGAGGACTCCAAATGAGAAAGTGTTATAATAATGGGTGATTTCATTATCTCAATGTTGCTTGGATGAATTATGTTCCAGTCATGAAAAAGAAGTTAAATTTCTTGATGCCCAAATGACTGTGCCTCTGAACTGTTGGCCAAGGAACTGACCAGAGGAGATATGATCCTGGA
This sequence comes from Varanus komodoensis, assembly GCF_004798865.1. Classification (NCBI taxonomy): domain Eukaryota; kingdom Metazoa; phylum Chordata; class Lepidosauria; order Squamata; family Varanidae; genus Varanus; species Varanus komodoensis. The sequence continues at coordinate 25,914,365 of NW_025335468.1, read as the reverse complement.
TTTAATCCTAAGTGGTGTCACCCAAGACCTAGTTTGAGTTGTAAATGTTGTTGAACCCATTGGAAATGCTGACCAGAGTGCTGATAGATTTGATATATATTTAATTGGAAAATTGCCAAGGAAGCCTAGCACAATTATATTTGATCTCAAAAGAGGAAACTTCTCTACAGCAAGATCTTGAATGGGAGAATCAAGAAAATTAAAATGCTTGGAGGTTACTCAAAACAACAATGGTAGAAGCTCAATTTGAATGTATACCACAGGTTAGGAGAGCTTGCATCACGTCTAAGAAGTCACCAGTATTGTAATGAGTAATAGCAACGAAGGCATTAGGGAAACGAAGGCTTCCTTCAGAAAGGCTCCCTTCAGTTTGATTAAACGAGGAAGACAAAAGGAAGCAGAAGCTTGCACAAGGAAGATGGAAGTAGACAATAGAGATGCAAAAACCATTTTGAAGAGCCTTTTGCAAACAACTTCAAGATGAATGGTAAATAAATCTTTAAATATATCAGTAGCAGTACAGCTAGGGAACAGCTGGACCTCTGGACAATGATGGAGTTAAAAGAGCACTAAAGGTGTATAAGAAAATTATAGAGAAACTGTATGAATCATTTTAATTGAAGAAGATATAAATCAATGCCTGTGGCTGAATGGATGTTTTCAGGAAGGGAGTTTGAGGAATTGAAGCAAGTAGTGGTGACAAAAGATATATCTTTCAACCATATTAATAAATCAAAAATTAATAAATAATCAGGTACAAAGGATATCCATTACAGAGTCCTTAAAGAACTCGAATATGAAATTGTGGGTCTTCTAACAAAAATATGCAACATATCCCTATGATCAGCTGAGGTATCACAGGACTGAGGATTGGCCAAGGTAACACCAATTTTTAAAAAGGAATCAGGGAATTTAGAGGTTGGTTCACTTTACACCTGTTCCAGGTAAATTGGTTGAGAGCAACATGAAAGATAAAATTGGTAGGCATGTAGAAGAATAAGCCTTGGAGAAATAGAATCAGCATGGCTTTCACAAGGTAATTCTTATCTCACTAAACTTACTGTCCCCAGAGACAGTGGGGACCAGTCCAGCTGATAGGATTTATAAGTTCAACATATATATGAGTAAACGTCTAGTGTATCAGACAGTCAGAAAGAGAAGGCAGTTAAAGGGAACTAAAGGCACAATTCTATGCATGTTCAAACACAAAAGATCTACTTCCAGCATTCCCCACCTGGCAAGGTGCTGGTGGCTTCTAGGGATTTCTAGGGATGCTGTGGATTATTTAGATCCATTTCAGTTTGGTGTCAGGCTTGGTTATGGGACAGAGACTCCCTGGTAGACAGTCTATGCCAGGAAATGGAGTGGGGGAGGTGTTTCAGTACCATCAACTGCATTATCCTTTTAGGACAACTTTTGTGGTTAGACTACGCTAGATTAGAGGCACATGGTAATCTCAGAGGGTGGTTCTGGAGAATTTCTGCTCAATGTTGTGCCTTGTGGTGCCTTCAGGGCTACAACTTATCCTTCATAATATTTAACATACACATGAAACCACTGGGAGAGATTGTCCGAAGTTCTAGGGTCCAGTGTAAGCAGTATGCTGTTGATACCAACCTTATTTTTCCTTTTCATCAAAACCAAGGAAGTTGTCATATTTCTAAACTGGTGTTTGATATTGCTACTGGTCTGGATGAACACTAACTGGAGTTTCATCTGGACAAGCAAAGGTGGTCTTGGTTAGTAAACAGACAGATCCAAGAAAAGGAATTCAACCTGTACTGGATGGAGGTCCATTCCTTCTGCAGGAAATATCTTGACTATTAAACCTCAGATGTGGAATTTTGTGTCATGTGGGGTAAGTGAGGGTTACTCACACAAAATGCATGACCTGTTTTAGGGGGTTGTGATAGAATGTCTGAACCTGGCTATCATAGCTTAACTGTGAATTAACCTACAGTTAACCCACAATTGGTGTTATATCTCTCTCTCCAAGTTCTTACAGTGTGGAAAGTCAATTGTAATTTCACACATAACATAAATATAATTTAAAGACCTACAAATCTGGAGGAGCCTTAAATTTTCAAGAGTGTCCCTCTTTTCATCTGTGAAATGCTGGGGAAGTTTTAATTTCTGAATTGGTGCTTGCTACCAAAGATTAGCATGATAATGATATGACTATGAAGTAGCCTAAGTAGTATTTCTGGAGCTCATGAGCCATATAATCAGAGACTTCCCTAGAGACTCTTTATTCCTTTTTTGGGCAGGTGGGGGGAGAATTAGCAGCTGGCACAGTTTTATATTCAATTGAGCTGCCTATTCAATTCAATTGAGCTGAATCTTTTCAGTTCAGTTACCTTATTCTGGAACGTGTGAATTCTTCTCATGTTGACTGAGCTTTGCGGAATCCTCTGCTGGTCTGGGATGAGATCTTATCACTGCCGCCACCCTTCTAATTCAATTCAACTAAACCCAAAGAAAAAGGATTTAGAATTATTTAACGTGAGCAGAAATAATCTTCAAGAGTTTGATGAATAAAGGCTTTTGTTGTGAGAATCCCACTCCTGTCTCATTAAAAGTGTATATTGTCTTCCTATTACACAACATAAAAGAACTTTCCTTCAGCATAACATTGTGGAAGAAAGATGATGAAGCATTTTAAAAGAGTGACTTATTTTAATTCTTCAGTTTTTGCTAGGTTCTGAAATTTTTGTTCTTTATTTTTGAGGTAAATTATCCTATTTATCAAGCCTGTATAAATATCATTATGAATAATGCAGAGTGCTTTTATTCTTTTTAAGGACTTGATCTCAAAGCCTACGATTAGTATCCTGCACAGATTCCTCAGCTCTGTTTCTACTCAGTCATGGGTGGTGGGGGTGGTGGGGAACACAACAATGTTATGCTTAAGACTATCTGCTAAGGTTCTGCGATTCGTCAATTCTCTGAACAAATTCATGTTCATGACAGCTAAATTTTATGAGCAACATAAGAGCATATTACATCATTCCAAAATGTGGTAGGTTTACAAGAATAGATAGAAAAAGAGTAAACATGAACTCTGTATTTTATCATTGCAATTAGATAGCCTCTGCAATACTTACTTTAATGTAGGTCTGCCACAGACAGATGCTGCAGAGAGAAGAAATGTAAATGCTAGGCTATACCCTTGTATCTTTTGCGGCAGGATATAAAATGAGAACTTGCCTAAAGGCGCTGAACGACTATCACAGGCAGGGCGGCTGGTACCATGCTGAACCAGACAAGGCAATGCTATGCATTAAACATAGCTCCCTCCCTCTCTCCCTTTCCCTCCTACACACACACACACACACACACACACACACAGAGCATTCTGCACTTTAAGAGAAAGATTAGAGTGGATCTGGTTGTATGAAAGAACTGCACCACAGTGTTTGGAAACATGCAAATATCAAAGTATAATTGCAGCCTAGTTTGTTTATGGGTTCCAGAAGTGCAAATGACCTAAAACTGAAATGGCAAACTAAATTTCTGCCCCATCCCTATTTCCCTTCATGCCAAGCTTCCAGGCAGTGACTTTCACTCTCCCATTTCTCTCAGAAAGACAGAGATGATGACTGGAAGGCAACCTGACACATGCAGGAAGGATGCTCCAGTGCCTCTTCTCTGTGGTTGAGCAGGTACCTACCTGCCCGCCTCATGGCCAATGAGTGTGTGTGGGGGTATCTCTCTCAAGAGAAAAAAACAAGCTAATCAAGAGACAAGCTTTGCTTCTCATGCTGAGAAAGGGAGCCTGTTCGTCATCCTGCATCAGGGAAGCAAACTGAGTGAACCAGGGGAGAAAAGGGCTGTATCTTTCTCCATGATCAGCCCTCTTTGACTCCCTTTAGTATGCAGTTTGGAAATAGGATGAACTCTGCATGTACATAGCACAGACAAATGTGTGAGTCAGTGTATGTGAGAGAGAGGGTGAGCGAGCAAGTGATAACGTCTGTGTGTTTGTGTTTGTGGGGTGTATCTGTGTGTGTGTGTGTGCCTGGATTGGCATGTGTACAAATATTCAGATGCCTTTATGGTGCCTTTTTACCCAAGCTTTTCCAAGGCTAAACTAGATGATTTATGAAATGCATGGTTGTAGGAGGACCATGAAGTGCAGAAAGCAACCAGTTTACCCTCTCTCCCTGTGCAGGGTCCTAGTAGAAACAGCCCCCTGCAACAGTTATCAATTGTAGGAGGGACTACCAGCTTTTCAGGAGTGGCATTGGTTGGGAACACAGCACCAGGGAAAAGTTTATGTCCCCAGCACCACGATCCTAATCCCAATCCCTTCCTTCTTTAAGTCTTGGAATAATTCTTACGGATTGTGCCAGAATCACAATGTGACAGATGTGACCAACTGTCAACTGATGCACAGGTGTACAGCTACTCCACAAGAACAGGACCCTGAATGGGCCAGAGTCCATTTTCACATGCAGGAGCAAAATGCACATCGATCAAGAGCTCTTCCTATGCCTTCCAACCATTTATATGGGAGAGGAAACATTTATGCTGCTGGGGAGGTGGCTGTAGTACCGGCAAGCTTGGGCTCAGGTCTTCCAAAATGTGGAGCTGCAGACATAGGACCTTTCCTATTCATTTTAGATAAATGTGTTCTGCTTATCCCTGTCTGGCTATGATTTCTTTGCTTTTTTCCATGTTCTATGGCACAAACACTATGTGGCCCTGTGGTATAGCAGAACTATACAAATCCACCAAGTTTTCATGCCACTATTCACAAAAATATCATAACCTTCCACATTGGAAACAAACATGCAGTAAAATCATTGCAACACATTGGAGAGGTCCTTAAAGATGATAAAGTCATGCAAAGCACCTGACATTTCTGTGAATGAGGAAACACGCTCCAGTAGAAAAGATCTTACTATTATTTGTCAGCTCAGCAGTGACATATTGTCTCTATTTGGCTTAGTCAGAATGACAGTAGGCATCGCTGGAGGCTCTTTATTGAATGTTTCCCTTTAAGTTTTGTGCAAGTGTTGGAATTTGGCATCAAAGATGCATTAACAGTCTTTCCGTTTGTCTAACACATTTTCTTGTTTCTTCTATATGTGTAGTATGGTTTCAGCATCTATTCTCAGATCTTTGATTGACATAGATAGATGTTACAACTCTTAACTCAAGGCAGTGATCCTGACTGATGCAATTCACTGCTGTGCTTTACTTTTCTAACATAATTTACATAACTTTGCACTGCTTGACCCTTTTCTCCATAATTCAGAGAAGCTAATAAGGACCCAGAGTTTCTCACAGTTTGAGTGCTTTGGAAGCAATCTACCAGCCAGCCAATCAAACACTCAGCTCCATAAACCTAAATCAAATATATCTTCTGTGGTACTGTGCCACAGAAATGAACTACAGAAAAATTGTATTGATTTTTTGCAAATGAAAGAAAGAAAATTGAATTTTGACAGGTCAAATAAAGACTAACATGAGGAAGCAATCTTCATATCAGAATGCTTGGGAATTATAATGCAAGAGAATTGGAGGGAGGTAAAAGAGGGATTTGTGTGTAAATGACCTGCTGTTGGACTTGCTCAAATAGAATTAAACTTGTTCTGTCAGCCATGGCACATGAAAAATCATGATAAATTCTACCTGAAAGAATATTGTCATGGAAAAAAGTTACTTTTTCCAAGAAACACTATTCACAATTGGACAGCTAGATTTGTGCATTGTTTGTACACTAAAATTATATTTTCCAAGATGCAAGTAACAGGAAGATCAGCAGCAGAGGGAACAAGAGCACAGCTGAAAGCATAAACAACTAACATTCATCATAATGCTGATAAATGAACAATATTGGAGAAGAAAGATGAGACTCCATCATGGCTGTTCATTTGCTATATGAAATGATTCTATATTTTTTCTCTGTTTTTAAAGTGAAGGTCAAATGCCTAATTTTATGTTTTGTTACTATAGCAAGATTAAGTATAAATTAAAGCTAAAGAGATAGAATATTTTTTCTTTCTTGTGTAAATATGCAATATAAATGAGGTTGGTTGGTTTAAGGCATTTTAAAATAGAAATAAATCTCCAGGAATCAGAAGATCTCGAATTAATGATGGAGAAATATCTTGCTCTGACTGGTGTTATAAAAGGTAATGCTCCAAGACAATGAAACAAGCATCCCCAAGCGTACCTTTCTTAAGACTGATGTCTACCAGTATATGCTGTAAAGGCCCACCTAATTAGTATGTGTTGAGTTGACAGAAAGCATGCAAGGTGCTTTGAGACTGTTACTTTATTTATGTATCTATTTATTCTGTACCCACAACTATTCTTTTAGTCAATACATAATGAAGTTCCCATAGAACTGAGATCGCTAAAGCATTCTGCCACACAACTGTTCAAACATGCTAGATTTTTGCAGGTGACTCAGGTTGAGATGAGCAGATGGGTCAATATACAGTTTAAAATAGGATCCGACATTGATCATTGGCATATTATCTGCTTACTGCTTGTTCCTTCTGTTGCATTGTTCAACAGTGTATTGTAAGCTGAACAGGGTTACATTAAATGGAGCAAGGATGACACCTTCCAACTTGGTTTAAGAGCTGCTTCTATAACTTGTTTTTCTGCAGGCAATTAACATGGCTCACATACATCCTGACAACTAACTGACTTGCTCAGTGGGATGACAAGGAGCAAGTCTTTGTCACATGTACTCATCCCTATTGTACATGTAGTTTACCGTCATAGCAGGGGTTACTGACAGTAACATAACAGAAAGCATGTATTTATTCATTATCTATGTATTAGATTTATATACTGTATTTTTTCTTACAAGAAACTCAAAGCAGCTTACACCATTCTCCTCCTGCTGCTCTCAATCTTACCCACACAACAACAATCCTGTGAGGTAGGTTGGACTGAAAGTCTGTGACTGGCCTAAAGTCTCCCAGTTGACTCCATGGCTGAGCGGGGATGAAAACCCAAATTGTCTGGGTCCCAGTCCCATGGTCTTGACCACTACAAGGGCAGATAGGTGTGCACTGCCTCCTACTATAGTTGATATCCATAAAGAGAGAGGGTGCTTGAATTGTATACTGTCCAAAGAGCCTTATAGGACTATAGGGGTGGTTTACATATCTAAAAATAAATTGGAGACTCACTTCCATACTGTGCAACATGGATATGGGAACGCATGAATAAAATCATGTAGCCAGGCACTTAGTGTGGCACTCAATCTGAGGAGAAGACATGGATTTTTCAGATGGCTTGTACTCTTGCCTCCTTGGTTAGAAATAATTATCAATAGATGAAAGCAGCCCATTCTTTTATGGAAGTTACTCATTTGTTACCACTGATGCCCCATCCAAATGAGTATTTCTAATGGTTCGAGCTAAACAGAAGAGACAACTGTTTTTGTCTGTGAAGAGTCTGAAAAATATTACAGCTTCTTAATTACTCAAAGGTTAACATAAAATTAATTCAATCATTTTAATCATTATCTTCCAAAATACACAGCATAAAAGCTCACAGGAGAATACCATCCAGGTGCTGTAATAATAATCATCAAGGTTATTACAGATTAAAGGCAACATCCTGCGCATGTTTAACTGGCTGACTGGAGCTTGCTGGGAGTTGTAGGCCTCTTCTTCGTCTAAACATGCATAGGATTGTGATCAAAGAGGTCTGTATCAGTAACACGGTGCAGCAGGACTTCCAAGAAAACACAAAACCTTGGTAAAACACAAATCCACTGGAGATATCTCAGGATTCCAACTTGCATATTTTGACTGTTAAAAATGCTAAGTAGACTTTAATTTGCTTTATTCTGTCTACAGCTGAACTTATAACTGCTGTTGAAATATGTTTTTCTTTTCTGTCATATTGTATTATACCAACATAACATCTACACTTTTAAGGGAAAGATTGCAATGCAAGAAAAAGCCTGAATATGCCAGTAAACAGAAAATCCAATGAGGAAATGTGTGTAAACATTACTTCTGATAGCATGTAGACAAGTGCAGCTAACATATCACTATGAAATTCCTTTTTGATAGACACCTGCCCAGGTTTGTGGGCTGCTTTGGACATTCAAAGAAACAGTGCACAAAGAAATACCCGTTGCATGTCCTTTATCTCCACTAGCTTTTGGGTTTTGTTCCAAGTGGAAAATGCACATTTACTTTTTATGTATTCTTATGTCTTTAAATAAAATGTATGTGGCTTTTCCATTAGCCAAAGCACCTCACAAAATAAATGGTTTTAATGCTCAGTTTAAAATGCTCAGGGACCATTGGCCTTCCAAGCTTCCCATGACAAAAGCAGCCAGAGGGGAGAAGTATAGCCAGAATTCCAGAGGACCTTCTCACGTGCCCATTCCATGCAGCATTTCCACAGGGGCAGCCAGTTACCTCACTATTCAGTTGAGCCAGATTCCATCATGGGAATTGAATAAGGGCATGTAAATGTCTGCATCTTTGAGAATCATGGGTGGAGGAGAAGACACTTCACCTTCTTGCCCCATGGACCTCTATGGGAGACAGTTCCCCCATCCCCTGTAGTGGTTCTCAACCTAACAGCACAATTTGTGAAGGTAAACAAATGCCTCATTCAAAATTCACAAAGTTTGCATTTTCAGTTTAATCCATATTCATGGTTTGTGGTTTGGGGATGTCTTTAATTTAACAATTTAGCATGGAGGAACCACTTCTGTCCAGAAATAAGAACCTGTTACTTCTTAGATCATTATGTTTTAACATCCCTACTTAAAGATTTAGTCATATTCTGAACAATGTTGATAATGAAGATTATATACAGATTAGGTGATTGAAGATGAAACGTATGCAAGGTGTTTACCCTTACCTTAAAGAAGGTCATGCCCCGCTGTCACAAAAGCTCATTTGTGAGCTCCTGCTAAACTCCTGATGGCCCTAGCCAGGTTCATTTTAACGAATGCAAGCTCATGATTGCACAGTGAACTTTGAATACGGGGTGGCAGCATTTCAGTGTGCGGCTAAGTGCCAGCCAGGTTGCTGGCCCATTCATTAAATTATATATTATGTTTTGTTTTAGAAGGCTTTGTACGTGTGTGTGTTTTTAAAGTATCTGAAATGTTGGTGTCAAAGGAAATTAATATCCTGGCTGGCTTGTGTTTTTCTCTGAGGCAGATATTGATGAATGTGCTGAGGGGATCATTGAATGTCACAACCATTCACGCTGTGTTAACCTCCCAGGGTGGTACCACTGTGAGTGCAGAAGCGGTTTCCATGACAATGGAACCTATTCACTTTCCGGGGAGTCCTGTGTTGGTAAGCAAAGATCAGCGGAGAAGTTATGTTATTGTTCTGCCTGGTGTCATATCTCATGACCAAAGACAATATTTAATGCTAAACTTCAAATGTAACCAACCGTTTATTTAAACTTAGCACTGTTCTATGTAATATAATTTAAATGTTATTACAAGAGAGATGAACCATCAAATCTCTGAACAGTAATATAGAAAATGGGTATTTGGAGGTCATATTGGTGATCTGCCTTCCCTAGTCCTGTCACTTAAGGAAAAAAAAAATCATGCCTATGTTGATTTATGCTGCATAATCTGTAGGACACAGAACACTGTAACTCTTCAGTTCTTCCCTTTCTACCACTGCATAAAATAATGCATCAGCATTTTTCCTCCATCAAAAATGTGGAATTTTGTTTAATACTGCCTTCTTTCATTTTAAAACATTCATATACACATCAGTCCATTTTGCTAGGCATAATTAGGAATGGAATAGAACTGCCAAGACTGTACTCCCCATATACACATTTTTTATGAGACTGCACTTAGAATATTGTGTACAGTTCTGGTTACTTTACCAGAAAAAGGACTTTATTAAATTGGAAAAATTGCAGAGAAAGGCAACTAAAATGATCAAAGGGCTGGAGCAACTCTGTATGAGGAAGCATTACAACAACTGGGAATATTTAGCCTAGAAAAAGGTAGGTAAGGGGAGACATGGTAGGTGTCGTCAGAATTAGGCGTAATGTGGAGAAGGCGGGGAGGGTGACATTTGTATGCCATCCTGAGATGTCAGTAGTGGATGGGTTAGAAAAGCTTTTAATAAATAACTGAATATTTCTTTCCCACTCCCGTAATACTAGAACCCAGAGTCACCACATAAAGCTGCCTGATGGGAGATTCAGGACAGATAAAGGAAGTACTTCTTCACAAAATGTAAACTATGGAATTCACCACCATGGGAAGTGGTGATGGCTGCTAATTTGGATGGCTTTAAGAGAAGACTGTGCAAATGCATGAGGGCGGCGGTTGCCAGTGGCTACTGACCTTGCTGGGCACGCACTGCTTGCTTTACCAGGGGTGGCATGCCTGCGTGCACCAGTTGCTGAGGAGCTTGGGCAGGTGGAGGTCTTGCACACATCCTGCTTGAGGGATCCTGTGAGCAATGGAGTGCCAGACAGGATGAATCACTGGTTTGATCCTGTATGGCTTTTCTTATATTCAGATATTCTTACATGCTTTGCAGTATTTATCATCAAGAAATTTAACAAACTGTAGGTAATGCTTGCATGGGCCATTTCCTTCAGTGGAAAAAGTATATTTGAATCTTCTGAAACATTGATGGGTGAGGCAAATGTTTACAAAATCTGTGCTCTGATATGAAATAAATACGAGAGCATGAAGCAAAGGGCATGTTCATTGGCCTTTGGGCCAAGAGAAGCAGCATCTCCTTCATGACTCCACCAGCTACTGGCTTCAGCTTTCCCTTGAACTTCCCCTACCATTGTCAGGAAGAAGAAGCAACAGCTGTGTGCGTTCAAAGGTATGAATGACCCACCTATCTATCGTCCCAAGAAGCCCTATTATTTCTGATCCTACCATTAGGCAAAGGGAGTTCAGCCATTTCTGACAGCAGAGTTTGGGGGTTGGGGAATGGCAGCAAGGTATTAGAGGTTGAGCAGCATGCGCCATGCACCCACCAAGCCAGTCTACTGATCTTGGCTATGGAGGAGGATGCTGCCCCATTCCCAGTACTGAAGAAAGATGACTCTGTCCGTTCAGCTGGTTTCCGTATGTGGAATAGATGGGGCGCATCATCTTGTCCTTCCCTTCAGGCAGAGGAGTGTCTTGTCTGACCTTGGCTCCTTTCCAAACCATGGAATGGTGAGCAGTGGCATCAGCAGAAAGCTTGAGATCCAGGCCTGGACCACAGCAGGTGGCAGTCCACAGCTCCAGAACAGCCTTTGAACCTGGATGGCAGACATTTGAGCCACGTTTGGCACAGGAAATTGCTGCTGCTTGGTGGGCAGTGATGACTGGCAGGAATGGGCAGCCACCACTACAGATAAGTGTTTGGGGCTGAGTTTATTTAGGCAGGCTTGGTTGGCCGCTGGTGCTTCCTGACTGGATAGAAGGGTTTGAACAGGCTCCTCTCTCTGGTCAGTAAATGCCCACCCCCCTGTGTATGTATCAGGGGGGTGTTTGCCAGGGCTGAGCAACAGGTGGCCCTCTCAACTTCCTTGGACTTCAGCCTAGTGGTTAGGCATGCTGGGTGTCGTAATCCAGTGGCATCTGAAAGTCCAGAGCCAGGTTCCTTGCTCTGGTTTACACTGTGTGCTGTGGTTGCACATGTCCTTTCTGAAGAAGAGAAAGGGGTTGTGCAATGCGTTCTCTCTCTGAGTGTGTGAGATAGAATGTGTGGGTGGGGGTGGGTGAGAAGAGGGGGAGTTAGTTTTGCACTGTGGGCCAAGCTTAATGTTTCCTTAAGCACACATAGGGGGAACCATGCCTGTTGCTTATATTTATTCTTCTGAAAATGTGTGGCCGCAGTTTGGAATGGGACTGTGGTGCTTGGTGGAGCATGGCTGGAATCAATGGAGGTTTAAAGATATATAGAGAAACATGTATACATAAATGCTTAGGGTGTGTGCAATTTTGGAGCCAAAACAGGTGAGGAGAAATCTGGCCAGGGCGGCTTGTTTTATATTGTATGTTTTATATTGTATATTTTTATTTTATTTTAATGTATATATTTTAAAATGTTACTTTAATTTATTGTTGTAAGCCGCCCCGAGGCTTCAGCGAATGGGGCGGCATAAAAATGTTTTAATAAATAATAAATAATAAATAAATAAATCTTAGATCTCTCTCTCCCAGAGTGTCATGGTCCCAGGCTGAATTGGGGCTGTGCTTGAATGGAGGAGAATAAATAAAAGGAACATGCACAGCTCCACTTTGCATGGTTAAAGGAATGTTGTATTTGGTACTGTGTTGTATTCTCATACATTCAGCAAAGTGGGAGGAGGGTCCTTCTTTCTTGTCTATAAAAGAGGCAGTTGCATGTTCCACGTCCTTCTGTGATCTTGAATTGGAATCTGCTTTTCCTGAGTTAACTGCAGTACAGGTAGATTAATTCCTTTTTTTAATGATGCCAGTAGTATGTTAAACAGGTAAGTACTTACCAGGAATATCTTTCTGCACAGCATTGTTGGTCCACTTGCTTCGTTGAAGAATGCAAAGAACTCACTGTGATGGAAGGAGGAATCTTCACTGGGGTTTGTTCTTCACTTAGTTTCCACCTTTGAGGGGCCACCAGGGACAAGGGTGACATCACTGCCTACCTGAGAGTGATGCCAAATGGCCACCAAGGCAGGTGTAGAAGGCTACCAGTCTGCCGTTGCCCATGTATGGCACTGACAAAGCTTCCCACAGCTGCCTTCTCTTGTCTTGTCAGTTGGAAAGTTAAACAGTGCCTGGGTTGCCATTTGGCAAATCTGCCTTACAGCAAAGCCTAGCAAGCAGCGGCCTTTCTCCCTCACCTTGAAGTCTGACTGCATAATAGTTCCGTCCTTATGCAACCACTGAATGTCACCCATCCTGTGAAGTGTGCTGCTGAAATTATTCAATGTAAACACAGGGCAAAACAATACCAGCATCATCCAACGGTCAGGACGCAAAACCATGAATCTTACCTGCCTGTACCTGATAAATTATAGCACTCCATTTCTGGGCTGGCATTACAATATTGCTCAGAACTCTGTGAACCCAGCTATCATCTGGTGCCAGCACAGGCAAATTAATGCATGTCCCAAGATCTCAGGCCCATTACTTATTAGACCTTTTAGGGTCAATAGGGTTACCTGAAATCATTCAGACTGCAGTGTGAGCCTTAGCTTGGGAGCTGATTTCCACAAAATGTCCCTTCCCTATGCATTCATTCTCTGTGTTAAAATGTCTGCAAATGGTTAATATGTGTGGATTTTGTGCCAGAGAATAAATGTATCACAAGATAAGGCCCCAAGATTCTCTGATTACTACAGATGACATCTGTCAAGCTGAGCATTCTTCTCCAGAGATGAAGGCATCTTTGAAACTACCATGCTCTCAACCTGCAGCTCCCACGCTTCATTTTAAGGAAATCTTTATAACTGGTCTACCAAATGCGTTTAGTGAAAGGGAGCACAGCCTATGCTTCATATACAAGCTCACAGTATGTTATTTGTGGGCCCCCATGCCTTCCATATGCTGCAGATGGTACTCTAGGAATTGTTACTCTGACCTCCTCTTCCAGAAGGATGATCTAGGAAGCAATCTTCCCAGGACTTGCTTTCCAGATACCACTCCGGAAAGGAGCACTTGGGGAGCTGCTTCCATGTCTTGAGGGAAAATGTGTGTGAGAGTAAGAGTGTGTCCGCACATGTTTATGTGTCTCCCAGCTTGCCAAGCAACACTGCATGTGGTCTTTGGGGCCAGAAAGGCTGCTTCCTGCTGGTTTAGAGTATTCCTTGCCTTGGCCAAAGTAGGTTTCATGCCAACCTTGCCTTAGTTCTGTGCCAACTTTGGCAAGCTTTGGCTCAAATGAAACCTGCAAGGATTATCAATGGAGCAGTGCATGGCTTCCCTTTTATGTCTCAGTTTCAGGCTTCTTTTGCTTTCTTTATTTTTCATACATATATCTCTGTCAATCTAACTAGTCATATCACAATCGTTTCCTAACCACCCAAGACTATGGGAAGAGCAATACAACAGTAGATTTTTTAGACCATATAATTATAGGAAAGAGATATAATCCCCTATTATATTAGATCAAATGCATTATAAAATGCATTATATCCAGATGCTTTTGGAAGGATCTCACTGCCTGTCAACTTCTGTTGTATCTTAGCAAATTTGAGTTTTATTTAAACAAAAAAGAAGAGGAGGAGAAACACCAATGCAGCAACACAATAACAAGAGAGGAAAACTAGGCCAGCTTTTGACCATCCAATAGATGTGTAGGACTACAGCTACCATCATCCTTAGTGATCTTGAACAGTGGTCAGGTGAGTTGTAGTTGTAAAATGCACAGACAAGCACCAGAAGGGGCAGGGAAGGCTTCTTTAGGTGTGCCCAAGAATACTTCATTAGACCCAAGGCATCTTGAATTCAGTCTTCTTCAGCGGCATGGTTGAACAAGACGGGCTCAGTCTGCACATACCAACATCTGTTACGAAGTAGAGAGCATAAATTGGAGCATGCTTTGCTTAGCAGTCTTCCTGAAGAAGATCCTATTTGAAATGCATGGAGCCCACATAATATATTTCTCTGCACCTAAAGGTTTTCTCTCTTATGTTTCTCTGGTTTAATCAAACACCCACAGAGTCTATCCCTTCTCTAATCTCCTGGGCTAAAGTGGGATGCCTGTAGATTGTGGCATTATTTCTGCATTGACACTTTGAGTGGGTTCAGAGAAAATGTGCTCAGCATTCTCATAAACCATGATTACTATGAGGAAAAATAATGGTTCAAACAACATCCATAATTAGGGCTGTAGCTCAGTGGTGGAGCATATGTTTTTTTATAAAGGTTCGGGATTTGGCATTGCCACATAGCCTTGCAAGATAACCCCATCTGAACTCCCAGAGATCCATCTCCAGTGTAGGCAGAATGGAGCTGGGGGTACCCATGATCTGTCTTGGCAGCTTCCTATTTCCTAGAGCAATATTTGTGATTTTCCTTTTTGCAAGCAAAACTGGCATGTCATATACCAGATGTCTTCTAACACACACTTATAAGGAATCAAAGGTGACTTGTGGTCTGTTTAATCCTGGTCTTATGAAAATATGCTGTCATCCTGTGTGAGAGTTATCAAGACAGCTCGTTGTATAGGAACCAATTGTGAGTAGTAACCAACTTGTCCGGGGTTTAACATTGGCACTGGGTTGTAATACCCAGCAGGAATAATTTAGTAGGCATAATAATTTAGTAGTAGGGGTGCCTGTGTGGGAAGTGGGATGATTCCAAAAGATTTTTGTGGTATCTGGGTGCTTTTTTTCAGGCTAGACTGATCCTAATAGATATGAAGTGGTAAAAGATTGTAGTATTTCTTAAGAATGGTTTCATTAAGGAAAAAATTTTTTGCTGTCACTGTGAGCAGCCAACACTTTAAAAATATTTACCAGTAATGTCCCTGAGAATGACTCTAGGTCATTCTGTAGCAGTATTCCTGTTGGGCCATTGTCAAGGCCCAGGCTGTTTCTTCCCATGCAGCTCCACTGCTGCCTGGAAGGGTAGCAAAGCATAAACAAAGATATTAAAAGACTAACTAAAAGCACAAGTCTGTGTATGTTCAGACAGAAAAAAGGCCTACAACTCCCAGACCCTTCCTTCCTTCCCTTCCTTCCTTCCTTTCTTAATAACAAAGATGTATGTGTATTTGCACATATACTTCTGTAAAACATAAATGGATTCTTAAAAGTTTGCTGTGCATTTGAATATGGTACAATATGTACTAAAGCTGGGATCCATTCTGATATATGAATTAACATCTAAAAATCCTGGCACTGCAGTATTATTTTTCAAGAGCATGTAAATTGTTGCATGACTATATTCAATTAAATAATAGGGGGAGTTTTAAATGTCACTAGTTGTAATGTTGCACATACTTATTCACCAATCAAGAACAAAAGATACTTTATATTGTACTTTTAAGCAACTGAAGCAGAGCTATCCAAACAGAGCTTAGGTATTGTCTTTTGTGATACTAGTAGGAATTCAGAGCTTGGATGAATGAGAAATTCATTTAGTTCACAACTGTATGCAAAGGTAGCCAATGTGCAGTTCCCAGGACTAAATATGGAATGGAATGCCCTGTGCTAACAAAGCCCATAGATTTCAAGGCATGTGGTTAGTGCTATGAGGGGTAAATGCAAACAAATGCATACATTTGAAATGTGCTTGCATAAAATTCATACTTTTGAAAAGGTGCAAAAAACCTCAATGGAGAGGAATGTTTATATTTAGGAAATGCAGCAATCGATGTGTTTGTATAAAAAGGCTTTATGGAAATATGGTCAAATTACAATGCAGGGACAAAATCTGCAATCTGATGCAGACTTGGATCAGAATGAACTTCAAGGTGGGAAAGCAAGAACTTCAGGGGGACCACGCTTGATAGATTCCCTCATATTCCTAGTCAATGAAATAACAGAATCATAGAATAGTAGAGTTGGAAGAAGCCAGAAACCCTTCATTTCCAAACCCGTGCTCAGTGCAGGACTCCAGGCTAAACGCCCCCTCTCAGTTGGCTGTTCAGTGCCTCTAGTGTGAGAGAGTCCACAACCCCTCTAGGGCAGGGCAAGATCACCTCAAATGTCAAAATTGGGCTACAATTGACATTGTAAACTGGGATTTTAGGATACTAAAAGTATAATCCAATGGAAATTGAGGGGCAGGGGAATTGTCAACAACTCCGAGCATAGGCAGCTGGCTCATTGTTGGAATTGTGAACTTCAGTCTAAATTTTCACAACCACATTGTGGTAGCCTTTCGCACTCTCTTCTGAACTGACTGCTGCTGTAAGTCTGTCCAATGAATCCACAGCTGTGAATTTCACAGGCATGATTATGTCAATATTGTCAAATTTGACAGCATTTAATTGCTTTAACAGATAATGCTCCGCATGAAAGTAATTCATACCTACAGTCATCATTAGATGTTTAGAATTTTGTGTAATTCTCATTCTTTTGAAAGAAAAGCCATCTCAAAAAACTGATTAGGGCCCTAAAAGTTTTCAGGTTATAATGGATCTTCTTTCTCTACGTCTGTCTTGGGAGTTTTTAAGACTATCACTTGCTTTTTTAAAAAATACAGTTGCAGATGTAGCAAACTAAACTAGTTAAGTCTGAAGATCAGATAATTTCAATGGTTTCAGTGGTATGAAAGTCAGTACCAGTCACTTTCCCACTCCACATTTTACAAGGGAGCACTTCCACAATATCGCTTTATGAGAACTGAAAGAAACAGAAAAGAACAGAACGAAACAAAATCACCTTGTAGTAGATTTTCCCCTTCAGAATTCACCATGTGAAACATCCCTGAAGTGACCAAAACCAGTAGACTAATATCAAGATGTATTTGGAACAATGTAGTCATTATGACTGGCAGTGATGGTTATGGTTAAAATGCATTTCAGAATTTAACGACATCATGAGGAATAGGAAATTCAATTTTCCAAGTACTTGTTCTTATGTAGCATAAGAGGGATGAATCAGAAAGTTTAGCCAAGGTTTGAATATGTGCACATCTTTTAAAAAAATCTGAGAGAAAAATGTGTACACATGTTTAGATGGAAGGAGGTCCTACAACACCCAGCATCCCCCAGGAAGTCTGGCAGGCTAGGGAATGCTGGGAGGTGTAGACTATTTCTGCCTAAATGTGCATAGGATTGTGACTTCAGGGGAAGGGGGAAACCCAAAATACTGGCAGACTCGAATGTGGGGGGCAAAAAGGCTAGTGAAACAGAAGAGCCATTGTTGACTGGTTGGCTGCGACCCTGTAGGTTGCACTCAGTGCTGCAACATTTGGTTGCGGACCTCACTTACCTTACTATTTTTCAAAACACCCTGCCCTCATTTTGACCTGCACAGTGATGTGGAAGTTCACAAGGCTGGAGATGAGAAGGTTCACAAGGTTAGGCATTACTGTCACCAGGTGTAAGCTGTAAATGGAATTTGAAATTAATGGGATTATTTTAATTAAACGGCATTGCTGAGCCATCTGCTGCTGTAGTCCAATGCCAAGGAGATTAAACCCTTTTTTTACTCTCTCTACTGGTCTCTAAAAGGCTTTAATTTTTAGAAACCGTTATAGCTATGTAACACTGAAGCAGATTGTAATGTTTAAAAGTACTTCAGTCAATTTCTTTTTAAATGTGACTAAAGGGACTGCTCGCTGATTGCTTGTAATAGTTCCACTGGCTTCAGAAATAACTATGGAGTGAAGTAAAATATGAACATTGCAAACAGATTTCTGTTAATCATATGTAACATTACAATTCTGAAAATTATCAGTTGATGCAAGACTCACTGAAATGAAAAGGATGTTACCATTCAGGTGCTTTGGAAGTTGGCAGCATTCTTCACACCAATTTCTGAGGAAATACATTGTGGATGAAAATCAATGAGTTGCACCAGGATGTTATCAGTATTCATTGTTTGTTAGGTTGGGTTGGTGATCACTCAGAAGAGCAATAGTCTAGGCATTTTTGCTTTGGTTTTTGTCCCCCCATCTCACCCACAATCATCCTTCCAATTGTGTTTTAGCTGTGGATGGGTCCATCCTCAGAGATACTAGATTTTCCCAAAGGGTCTGAAAGCTCTGATTTGATGCCATCCTTATGACTGATAAGCTCTTAGTTTAGAATGTGATATTTATAGAAAGGTGAAACAGGTTGGAAGCTCTCTTGCTATGTTTCCTTTGCATATACCTGCTCTTTTGGGTCGCAGTCCATCACCAGAAGCTAGTTTGTGCTTCAGCCACTTATCAATTTTCTTCCTGCAGCGTCTGGAACAGATTGCACAAGGCTGTGCAGCCATGCACAGACTCAGTGAAGCTCTAGAAGTAGTAACACTTCTGGTTTCCAGCTAATGTGACAGTGTGCAGGGCACAGACAATGTGAAGAACTGGCCATGTTTAGCTGGAAAATAGAAACTTTGTCCGTTCTCTCTCTCTCTCTCACTCTCGCACACACGCACACACGCACATGCAACACTTGCACAGCGGTTTTGCCAACACCTCACCTAAGAAGCAATATTATATCTGTGATTGTTTTGCCCAGCAAAATAGGCAAGTAAAGGGCGACGTGTTAGAGGTGTATAAAATCATACCTGGGACAATCAAAGTAAAAACCAGACAGTTTTCTCCTTCTGTCCTAATATTAGGGGCGTGCAATTTTGGAAGCCAATTGGTAGAAATCAGCACAGCTCAAAGCAAGTACATCTGCACACCACATGTATGGCATTCACTTCCACAAGATTCAGTCATGGCCACCTGTTTGGATGGCTTGAATCGGTCAAAATCCTGGAGGACAAAGCTATCCATGGATACTTGTTCATGCGGCCATGTAGCTACATGCACGAGTTGCTGGGAAAATAGCTGGGAAGGTGCCGTCGTGTCCATGTCCTGCTTATCGGTTTCCTGTGGGGAGCAGGCTGGTTACTGTGTGAACAGAGAGCTGGTCTAATCCAGCAAGGATTTTCTTATGTTTATTTTAGTCATGCATTTTCGAAGTGTACAGTCTTAGATATTAATAATATATTGGTTGATTGACAATGAGAGACAAACCCTGAGTCTTCAAGGATAAGGGTTGCTTACCTTTAATGTAGATCTGCATAAACAGTTATCTGAGACAGGATGAAACGTTCAGGCAGATGCCCAGGTGAGACTTTATAGCTGCAGGTGAAAAGGGGGATCTGGTTATATAAGTGTCATTGTTTTCCAGCTGTTGTGGTACCAAGTACACTTTTTTGAATGTGATAGCACTGGAAAAAAGGAGATACGCACTGCAAGTAATGCAAACCGATATTGTATGAAATCGGAGCAAGCTCCCATGCAAAGCAGACATGTCCTAAGGGCGACTTTAGCCTACTGTCTTCTGGTATTTCATAAAAAATGTGTTGCATAAACATTTGGGATAATTAATGAGAGCATCTGTAGAACAGTGTGTCGCCTGTACACTTCTTTCGCCTTAGGGCAGTCAAAAATAACAGAGTAGTGCCTGGTGTGTGTAGCCTGACGGAAGAGCCAACTGCAGGAGACGCTAATGGAAGTGGGCTTGGCATGCCTGTTCTTTGTAAGGGTTTGACCCATTGGTCCATTGTTATTAGTGAATCTGTACAATCAATTTAGCCATCATATTTAGTGCAACTGTCATTGCCTCAGTCTGTACAAAGTGAGTTAGCACAAGATGTATTTTTGCAGTGGGTAAAGATCAATTGCGCTGCTGTTTCTGGTTCCTTTCTGTACACAGAGCTTGATGACTGTTCCGGTGCTAGGTTTGCACAGCTGAAATGTGGATAAACCTCCTGAAATAAAGGGACAGGGAGTGGCCTTGCTATTTTTAAGGGCTGCCAGCAACCTTAGATGTATGCAATCAGTAAATCAATCAGCTAAGACTATCATAGGAGAGAGCCAATTTTAATCAGCGAGGACTGATTTTAATATGCAAGTCTATGAATTTAGTATTTATATTTTTTTAGGAAAAAAACTAAGGAAAACGTTTTGAGAAAAAAACAAAACAAAAAAAAGTATGGTGCTTTGAACAACCCCTGAGTGCATACAAAGAATGAGCTGTACTGCTCTTATGATGGCAACAAGATACTCCAGAATCCTGTCCTAGCTGGAATCCAGGAGGAATTTATGGCTATCAGCTAAGGGACTTTACTTGAAGGTGTACCCAGCAAGCAGTCAAAACTGCAGCACACCAGCCATGCCAGAGTTTTGATGCATATGAAGGGTTAGGGTTGTGGGTGGGGTGTTGCCTCTTTTGCTGTAATCATACCTAGAATGATCAATATAGAGAATATGTTCATCATTTTCTGATCATGCTGGAATTTGGAACATGTAAGACTAATATGGACAGCCATCAGAACTGAATATTTTTTAAAAATATTGGCCGCTGATGCCGTATCGGTAGAGGCAGTATGGCATAGTGGTTAAAAATTCAGGACTGGGAATCAAGAGATCTGGGTTCTAGCCCCCCTCAGCCTTGGAGTTCACTGGGTGATGTACAGGCTCTCAGCCCAACCTATCTTGTGGGGTTGTTATTATGAGGATAAGACAGAGATTGGGGGAAAGGGAATGATGTGAGCTGCTTTGAGTTCCCTGAAAGGAACAAGAGTGGGATATAAATATGAATTTAAACAAACATCAAAATATTTAAACATTTTGAAGTGCCCGTTTGATGAATTCTGAATGATATTTGACATTTCTTGATTATTTGAATCTTATGTGACCCTGACAATTGAAACAAATCTCTTCTTACTGTAAAATGTCATAAACATATAAGAACTGCCATGGTAGAATGGGCCAAAAGTCCGTTCTGATCTATACTCTGATTCTGATTGCAACCAGCCAGATACCCATTTTGCGAATTCCCCGTTCGCAAAAGCAAACAGCCTGTGTAGTTTTTCCTTGTATCTGTCTTTCCTGATCATAAGAGATATACTGAAGAAATGTGAGCTAATCACTGAGAGTATTTGACCAGGAGCTGTAGCCACTTGCGATTGACTGGCACATCTTCCAGCAAGGTTGCACATGCCATATCACCCCTCACCCAGCCCTTCTAGAACCATATGACCTCAGATTACATCCTGAATGCCAGTGAATGTGGCCACCCCAGTTAGGAAAGCTGGCCCATCATGGACCTTCCTGCTGCTCTGATGGAGGCATGAAGGGAACTAAGTCAGCTCTGCTCCATCTTCATCAGCCTTGCTCCCTTCCTGCAACGGGGGAAAACAGTGAGATGTGTAAAGCGGAGCAAGCCAGTTCCCATCTTTCCCCAGGGACAGGGGAGGAGGTTGAACTGGCCTGGCTTTGCTGCACATGACTGGGAAAGCAGCAAAGTGGCATGCTTTCTCTGGGAATCCTCACTGTTATTTTCAATCTGTCATCACAGATTAGAGGGGACAAGACGGAGAGTACCAAGGAAATGGAACCCATGGTAGTGACACAAGCTTCCATGGGCCAGATGTAGAACTGCCATGGGGCAAAGGTTCTACACTAATGAGGATGTATCCTATTTTTAAAAGCTGTCAGCTCAAATGGCTATCACACAAGCTCCTCTGGCCGTTGTTTCATAGGTGAATTTTGTGTTGTCTTCTGACTTGCCATCGTTTATCCAATCGGTACCATCCAGTCTATTTCATTGGATGATACTATGTTAAAGCTTTGGACAGAATTAATAATTTAATTTCTCTCTGTTATCCTCCTCATCTCCAGTTATCGTAGCTTTGTTTATATGATAGATTCCTCCTCATATCTTTCTTACATTGCGATCCTAGGCTGGTTTACTCAAAGCTTTCTCCAACAAAAGCGTGCATAGGATTGAAACCAAAACTGCCTGCTGGACGAGTCTCTTTCATAAGGTGACATGCAGATTTACAGATTGATGGGGTTAGATTGCTTTTCTATTGCTGGTATGAAATATGTTGGTGGCTTTCCCTTTACTATTATGTTTTTCATTTTCAAGTATCAACATAACGTTAGTTATGTTAAAAGAGAAACTCATACTACTGACTGGAATATTTTATTTTAATGGACTTCAAACCCTCGACTTAACAGAAAGAGGAATAGTTAAAGAAGTGCTTCCAAAATACATAAAACCGAAAGTAATTTTCAGAATTTATTTATAGAAAATCAATTTTAAAAGCAAAAGTAAGTGGACTGACAATATTTCTAAAGATCTCTTCTTCCTATGGACACTTTAAATGCTGCAGCAATAGAAGTTTTGTGGATAACAGAGTACATATTTCAGTTGTGTGGATAACACAGTACATATTTCATATGTTTTAAAAATGTGCTATTAGTTCTTGCTTTTTAGACTAGGAAATAAATTGCTTTTAAACAAGATGTTGCCTTTTGTCAAAACAAAGCTTTAACTTGTACCTATGCTGGTTGGAAGTCTGATGTACATTTGTCCCATGCAATGGTTATATTGCAATGGCTAAATGTACCATTGATGTTGAAATGCGCACTCCAACAGGGTTAACTTTTCCTCTTCTGTGCAACACTTTGTAATGTTTTCCATCCTCAGCATGATAGCATTTAGAACTGCACATGCATGAAACTGTGAAGCCCAGATACCTCACTAACTGCAGAATGACCTTGCATAAAATGCTGTGTCAAAAGGTCAGGGTAAGTGCTGGGGAAACAAGATGCTGCAGTTTGAAATGGTTGCTTTTGTTGCTGCTCTGGATTCTCAAGATGAAGCATAGAGAAGCATTGGCCAGGAGTAGCAGAAGGCTTAATGAATTCCTAATCAGGACTGGGAATCCAGAGTACAAAAGTGGAAAGCTACAACTCAGTCTTCTAAACAAGTATGACACATTGTTCCACAAGGTTACAGGACCAGGCAAAGCCAGGCTACCAGGCTCAGGACTGCACTGTAGTACATACTTTTGCTCACAAAGCTCCAACCACAACAGGCAATATAGTTATCAAGCAACACCGCCTCACCTGAACATAACTTTAACAGCTTCAGGAATGGAGCATTGTCAGTCCTGCAGGCTTTGAGTGGAGACAAGACATGAACATTTTCTAGTAAGATCGGGCAAGCCTTCATTGATGGCAGAGGAACACTTTCCCAGAGTCTCCTGACCTCGAGTAAAGGTGGGGAGAGGGCTGTCTCTCTCTTTTTTTTTAGGGTCAAAGGTCACTTTGGTTTAAATCCACACAGCTGGAGCTAATCCTGTTAGAACTGCCTGCTCTTTGTGTTCTTTTTAGAAGTATCTCTCTGTTTTTTGTACCTTTTGTACCACGGTGGGCAACTTCGGGGTACAGTCTGCAGGATGTCATGTAGTCCGGAAGGTGCCTTTCCAGAAAAGGGGGGGGAAATGGTGGTTTGCCAAAGAAATTTGGGGAATAGCATTACCATGCACCTGTTTTCAAACTAAATTAATCCTTTGGCAGTCCTGATACTGTTACAAAATACTTTTTGATAATGTCAGGGAGAAGCAGAGGCACGAATCCTCAGCTTACAGCCTATAAGCCTACGCTTATATTTAGATCTTAAGCAATCTCTTATGCTAGTTTCTCCTTCTGTAATAACTTGTTTAGTTTCCTCATAGATTATGGTCTTTAGGTGCTCTCTTCATGCTTGCATCTGTAGCCCCCTTCTAATGTAATTAGTGGTTAAGTGGTTATATAGCTATATCTATAATAGGAGAAAATATATTTAATCACATCTGCAGATTTTTACCTCCATGCAGTCCCTGATAGGCTTACAGGGGGTTTTTTGCCACACAGTGTGCACAACAAAAATTTGCTGGCTAATTGATCCATGCAAGCAGAGAGTACTCATTGAGACATGAAAGCAAAAAATTAACTTCGGTGGCCACATGGATCTATAGAAGTAGCACATCTGAATCAGTGCTCCTTTCTAGATTGACATTTGGTCAACCAGAGTCCCTTTTTCTGAGGAAGCTTCTGCTTCCCATAGAGCTAACCTACCCAATAATCCCAGTAATGAAGGAAAAGAAGGGGAATGAAGTGACTGTGAGCCAATATGAACAAAAATCATATTGTCTCAATCAGGTCTAAACAAAAATGAGTGCATTGGCATGAACAAATTTGTTTATGTTCTGAAATAAGCACGGGATTACTCATTAGAATTTTAAAAACCTCATGTGCATTTGTTGCCAGGATCCTTCACAGACCTTCAAAGGTCTAATTATGTGTGCCTGCTTAGAGTCCAATGTGCAACTTAATTTTCTAGCCTTGGGTCACCTTTATCTCCCTCGTTCTACCTTCTGTCATCTTTGCTTATGAAATACTGCAGAAAGTCATACATGTATCTTGAGTGTTTATTCACCAGCTGGACTGATTCACTGGAAGGGCAGCGTATAACTGTTGCAAATAAGTACATGAAATGAAATGTACAGTGGTAGCACTAATACTTAACCAGAAATAAAGCGAACAGCTACTTTAGTTGATATTTCCCTCTATCAAATACCGAGAACAAATGTTCAATCTATCTAAAACATCACAGAAATATAAAAACAAATAAATACAGCTCTAGAAAGCTTTTCAGAAATGGAAGAACATATTGCATTCTCTGAAAATAAACATTTCTCAGGTTTTCATGTAGTCAATCTAGTTAAATCTTGGCATTGGGCTAGGATCTGGCTAGCTGAAGGGCTATTTTCATGAATGACCACGAATCAGCTAGAAAGAAGTTCAAAACATAATGCAATATTTACACAGTGGGGTAGTTACACAGATGGCCTTCTCTACCCTCAGGTCTGGAAAAGCCATTGCTTTGTGTAATCTCCTGAAGTTCAAACTAGGCTTAACTAATTATTTAGTCCAAACTGAGAAGTAAGATTTGAGAAGGGAACTCTCTTTTGCCAGATGATAACTCATACCACACACCATGTTACAGTTGACTTTGTAAGACTCCATATAAGCCGGAGCTCTATGAGTGTGGAAACAAACTAAGGATCTCTTGCCTTTTTTCTAGAGCAAAATATAAGGGGAAAGCCTCTACTTTTTCGTGATGGTGTGTGCGGATGCAGATATTATGGTAGACAAGAAAGAACAGATATTACTTCCTCCCTGCCCTTGTCAGGGCAGTCATAATGCATGGTGTTGGGAACTTTCTTGGGTATTGTGCCCAGTGGTCTTGACAGGAGCAAGAGTTCTCATGAAAGGAGAAACTTTGAGAGAGACCAATATAGGACCTTATCCCACGCACCTTGGCCTTGGTTCAGCTGGGCAGGCAGTGCAACGCTCCAAGGTTACCCAAAAACCCACACTCTCTACATGGGTTGTCCCAGGAAAGCCAGAAAGAAGGTGCTTCTCATCCTCATCCTCCTTAGTGCCATCCCAATAACCATGTTATTGTCTTCCTTGAGCTATACTCTTATGGACATAATTAACAACCAATGAATCTAATCATCACTATGTTGCAGGTAGAACATGAAGGAGGGAATGAAGCCTACAGAAGGGAAAGTTATGCAGCTGCCCATATGCTGCTTTGGGGCAGGGCCCAAGGATTATCTTAGAATATTATTGCTTGCATGTGAAGAACAAAATTCTTAATTTCTCTCACAGTATACTTGCAGCTGACTCTGATTTCCAAGATGGGAATCGTGTTGTGTGTCAGTAATAGATCCTCAGAGAGCTCCGTCATAGACCTGCAGCAGGATTAAAGTTAATTTGCAATATAAACCTGCTATGTTGCTCAACTTGCCAGGTGTAAATAGGCATTGCCTACTGCTTCTTTCTACTAAGAGACCGGCTTCAGGAATGATATTCTGGCAGAATGCACTGTGTAGGGGTTCTGAAGAAAGAAGGAGAGTTTTGCAAATATCCTGGACTGATCTAAAGACAAGTGGGTCCTGGATCAAATGAAGCTAGAGCTTTCCCCAGAAGCAAAAATGGCAAAAATGGCTGCTGCATTTCAGACACACCAGAAGGCAAGATGCACGGGAGAAGACCACCATGTTAGGGGAAGTTGAAGGAGAAGAAAAAGGGAAGACCAACGATGGATTAATTCCACAAGGGAAGTCACAGCCTTGACCTTCTGAGAGCTAAGCATGGCTGGCATGAAAAGGACATTTTGGAGGGCTTGTTTTAAGTTTTCCGTGCTTCACCATTGCTTGCTTTCCTGTCTGAACCTGGAAACTGTGGTTTTGCAACAGAAACTGAAAGTCTAAAATGCCTGGGAAAATAAGGTATTTGTGGGAGTAAGGACTCTTTCAGGCAAGCGGCCCAAGCCCAAGCTGTTTAGGGCTGTGAATGTTAATACCAGTGCTATGAATTTGGCCTAGGAATGGACTGGTAGCCAGTGCAGATAGCAAAGTCCTGGCATAATATGTTGACCAGTCCCCATTCACATTCTCATGGTCCTATTTTGGAGCAGCTGAAGTTTCTGGACCCTCTTCAAAACACCTCCCCCCCCCCACCTTGTATATTGCATTGCAGGAGTCCAGGAACCTCAATATGGACATTTTTAAAAAAGACTTTGTGACTACATTATCAGAGAGGCAAAAGAGAGAGATTCTTCACTGGCAGCATGGCAGAAGCAGCATCAATGCTGTATCCCGCCTGAATCTGCTATCAGGATGGAGGGTCAGTAATTATGGGAAGGTCTGCTGCATATTTCGCCACAGATGTAACAGTTGGCTTTCTCATGCCTGTATTCACATTACTCAAGCAATATATGAACTGCCCTACATCAATGAATGGACAATACCTGGAATAGGTCAATAAAATTTCATAAATTCCAAGCAAGTTTTAAAGTTTCCAGAACACTTAATCCAGAGATGATGCAAAGTATGGGGAGAATGCATGGGAGTGTGGACTGGGATGTGGAGCGCAGGAGAAGTAAAATTGGCTTGATGTTGCGGTCATAAGACTTGCATCTGGAGTCAGTCTCAAAATGGGGACCGCAGACCTGATTGGACTATTCTCTGATAGGCACTGTAGGTCCCGGGTCACACTGAGGATTCTGAGTGGAAAAAAAGAAGGGGCAGAATCACGTGAGCTCGCCAGGATCACAGGCACTAAGGCTGCAGTGTTAAATTCATTTTTCTTGGAGTACGCCTCATTGAACGCAAGGGGACTAATGTGCGAGTTGACACGTGATTGTGGTGTCAGTAATCTAAACCATAGCTGAGCTAAAAAAAAATCTGTGTTTCAATTTTCTTACGGAAATTTGCATTTTTGACAAGCAAGACCCTTTTGCTGAATAGAGATGCAAATTATATGAAAATCAAATGTGCTTCACTACTTTTCATCCTAGTCTTGGACATCAAGTGCAGGACACAATCTTTAATCAAGCTATGTGTCAGTAGAAATTACCCATTGTGATATGGAACACACTTTGCTTGTTCAGGTGATTTCACTAGAGCTTTGCTCATGAATACATTTATAGAAGACTCATGCCAGGAAGAAGAGAATAACATGTGCAGTTTACCCAAGATATGTGTATATCAATTTTTCTAATTGCAAGTGCAATTAACATCATGCCTGTTTCTTCCTCCCTGTTTACTGTCTTATGTATTTGAAGAATTCTTCAGTTACTTTAAATGAGCCTGTGCTCTCGCCCTCCCCACTCCCAGCATGGGGGATACTTGGGAAGTTTTCAGAACACTTTGCTGATAAATTGCTTGCATCTGTTCCAACTTGGACTCCACCCTGAGAGCTTTAGAGTGACGATCGAGGCAGCCACATGCCCAGTATTGATTTAGGGCTTTTACCTTGTTTGACTGGAGGATGTGGACAGTTTAAATGGACAGTGTGTCCAACCCATGGCCCATGGGCCACGTGTGGCCCAGGATGGCTATGAATGCGGCCCAGCACAAATCATAAACGTATTTAAAACATTATGAGATTTTTTTAGTGATTTTTCTTGTAACTCAATTATTTGGTTCTTGAGCATGAACTTTGTAGATAACAACAGAGTGTCGCAATGTCACTTAAAATGAACATACGTATACTCTCTTAGGATTATTATGTGAGGACTTTTTTGCTTGTGGTAGCAGATATCACAAAAATTATGCACAGACCTTTTTTTTTTTTTGCTCATCATTTTTGTTAGTGTTTGTGTATTTAATGTGTGACCTAAGACAATTCTTCTTCCAGTGTGGCCCAGAGAAGCCAAAAGGTTGGACACCCCTGGTTTACATGGAAGAGTGAGGTCAACCAGTCATCATTGGAGCCTTGTCCATCCCAGACAGTAAAAGCTGCCAAAGGAGGACTGGCTGGCTGGGTGGTAGAGACATTAAATGTGTCTTTTGCAGAGGGCTAGGTCACCATTCCTTTAAGGATGCTGTGGTATGGCTACTTTTGGAGGAGGGAGAAATAATTGGATCCCACTGCCATGCATAGCTGTTGCCTAACCACCAACATTCCTTTTCAGAGAAAGCCCTAGAACCAGTAGTGGAGACTCAGCTTTTGTGTCTGGAGCTGATTTTTTGGAGCTTTTCCAAGCTAGGTTTAGGCCAGGTTTTTGCACACCTTGATGAAAGACCCATGCTGGAAAGTCAGCAGAAAAGTGTGTCCTTATTAGTCCTGTTGCACATCTCAGTGGGATTCAGTGCCATGAGAATTAATATCCTTCAGGAGTGTTTAATCAGTGTGGCATTTGGAGGCACTATTTCACAGTGGTTCTGATATGACTGAGTACACCCAGAAGGTCCCGGGGATGGATTATTTATCAGCCGTCAACCACTGGAATTCCTCAGGGCTCTCTTTCCCCCTTGTGCATTTTAACAGCTACATAAAGCAACTAAGAAAAACCATCTGGAGTTTGGGGATGGGTTTTATCGCTGTACTGAAGAAACTGAACTCTCCCACTTTTTGTCTGTTGGTACCAGGGTGACTGTGGATGTCCTGAACATCTAAGGGACATGGACTAATAAGTTCAGTTCAGTCCAGGCATAACTTTGGTACACTCAGTCAATAGGCAAATTAATTTGGGATTGGAGGTATAGCTTGTTCTGGATTAGATTGCATTCCCTCTAAATAATCACATTTACAGTTTGGGTGTGCTTCTGAATCCATCATTGTCCATGGAAAGGCAGGTGGCTGCTGTGACCAGGTGCTCTTTTGTCAGCTGCAACCAATGCATCAACTGCACCTTTCTCTGCAGAAGGCAGATTTGGCCAAAGGGATCCATGCGCCAATCACTCCACATTTAGATTATGCGATGTGCCCTTACAGAACAATCAGAAATTGCAGCTACCACAAAATATGCCAGCAAGATCGTAGTTCAGTTATTTAGTTTTTTGATAGGAACACACAACATTCCCATTTTTTTCCATAAAATGTATGTAAAGAACTTGAGATTTAAATTTCAGAAGTGAAACTGACAGATCCCAGGCAGAATGGAGTGTTTAGTTCTAAAAAAATCTATGTTTGAATAGATTAAATTTTGATTTCTTCCCCATCTGGTTAATACATACAGGTAAGGATTTCTATTTATACACACTCATACATGCCATTTAAACACTGACAAATATAAGTACTTCATAAACAGGATGGAAAGAGTTTGAGATTTACAAAATTCAAACGTGGGAGAAAGTGAAACTGACAGGTCCTACCCTAGCACTGGCTAGCTAAAATTTCAAAAATAGATTATTCATTGATCTTCCACCTTTGATTTGAAAGCTGGGAACTGTATGAAGTTTGTCATGAGCAAACATTTGATCTACGAATAAGTTACGGTTTTTCCTGTGCAGTCCTGCATGTTCTAGTACTTAAAAATGCAATAACTGAAAAAATGCTGACAGAGGTTTCCTAAGGAAATTATTTTAATTGTTAAAATGTATAATCTGCTTTTCAAAGTTAGCTTTAAGGCAGCGTATAATAAAATATAATCAAATAAAATACAAGCAGAAAAAGAACAGGATAAAACAAATATTGAAGTATTATTAAAACCAGCACTAGCAATAATTTCTCTAAGAGCATTGGCACACTTAGGATGAAAACATTTGTAATTTGAGTGAACATTCTGGATGGGGGTTAGAAATCCTCATTACAAATCAATTTAGGTAAAACAGGGCTTTTGAGTTTCATATATGAAAATGTTATAAGAAAAAAACAAATGCTGGGCAAAATTTTACTACTCTTGAAAAGCAGGTCTGAAGAGGTGGATAGCTGCCTTTTTTTCGTGGATAGCTAAACTTCAGGGGAATAGGGATGGTTGCAAACTGCAATGACAGAAGAAGAAGAGGCAGCAGCTTGCGATCCATTACAAAGGCATTCAGAGCTATATCTGGGGTGACCATTGCAATACCTTGCCAATGCAGACTCCCCTCAGTCATTTCCCTGCTTTAAGAAAAAGGGGAGGCAGGGAATCCATTCCCAAAGCAGATGAAATTGGGGAAGAACAATGGGAAGTAGCCCATTTCTAAATGCCCAGGTCAGCATTTCCTGATGGAATCAATTTCAATCTCCATGATCTTGGCAGGAAAACTGGTTCTGGGTATGCTCAAAACCATCATTTCCATCTCAGCAGAATAGAGATCTGATGACTAAAGGTGACTTTCCTCTTGATATACATTGAAGTTAAGGGGTTTGCATGTTTTCTCTGTCCCTTACTTTACTTGAAAAATAGTGAGGAATTAGCAGGTTTTGAGATGGGATAGTTCTCTTCCCTGTCTTGGTCCTGATCTTATCTCTTGCATGAGGGAATGTGACAGCAGGGCCTCATTTAGAGATTAAATAAAGAGTGTTTCTAGGAGAGAGACCGTTCCCTGACATAGTGCTGTCTAGGTCATTTAGGCACCTTTGGAAGTACCTTAAATTGTGCCCTTGTACACAATTTTGGGCCTACCAACAATCGGTAGAGTATGAGAACCAGCATGATATAGTAGTGCTGGACTGGGTTTCAGGACATGGGGTTCTAGTCCCCAGTGAAGCTCGCTGGGTGACTTTGGGCCAATCACTGACTCTCAGCCTGAGCTAACTCATAGGGTTCCTGCAAGGATAAAGTAGGGAGGAGGACAATAATAAAAGATGCCTTGGGTTGCTTGCAAGAGGAACAAGGGGACGGGGTGCAAATGTAACACAAGAACAATAAATGGAAGCACGGGATAATATCTTTGCCACGTTTCGTTGTCCTATCACAAGCTGTACTTGAAATGAATGCCCCTTCGAAACTTTATACTGAGCTATTGGCTGGTGTGCAGAATAAATAAAGCAGTAAAATGATAAAATAGGATCTGCATTATGGGTGATAAGTACCTAAAGAAAGTCCTGGCAAGGTGCTGGGTTTTTGCTTTATTGATTATTTGTTCATTTGACTGCTTTGCTGATTCTGGCACTGCTCAGTGGGAAATGCTGTTTATGTGCTCTCAGCAGGAAGTATTTGGGGGTATGTAAATAGGATGCCTCTTCTCCTTTGAATGTATGTATAATAGATTAGGTTGGGTTTTGCAGTGCAAACAGGTCTGTTGTATTGAGAATATGAATAATGTTAGTTTCCATAATTGCTAACATCTGGCTTCTCATAAATCTGTTAAATTGCACGGAAGTAGAATTAGAGTCTGTGTCGTGAGTAAGGCAATTATGTGGAAGTTTGTCAGCAATATGGCCCTATACTCATTTGTGAATCCTTTTAGTTTTGAACAGTGCAATCTACTCCTCTAATCTCTTTTTAACCCACCCTGCATATTATACATGCTATAAGTGAAGCTTTAACTCAACTTAGCCTTAACTTAGTTGAGAGAAAACATTTTTACATTTTATTAATGCAAAAACACTGAAGGACAGTTTTGATGATGATTACTGTTTTTAGCCTAACATGCAAATACATTACTGGAAAATAAGTGAGAGCAAGATTTAAAGGAAACCAATGTGTCTTTGCCTTTAAAAACCATAAATTATCTATAAATTTATTCATGGCCTTAATTTTGTTACTATTATATAGTTTTCCTGTTTATAGTTCCCTTGCACCAGAAACACAGTATGACATGAGATTTGATTTTAAGTCATAGGGCTGCCTTTCTATTGCCTAGGGTTTTTTTCCAAGTTACATGTTTTATTGAATGGAAAATAGAAAAGTAATGGAGTTAAAGAATTTGCACATGGATGTACCTTTAAAATATTTCCAGGGACAGCTTCTCAGTGACTAATGGGAGCAATATTGTAAACTAAGGCTCACACTAGCCATTAAGTAGAGTTCCATGGTGGATGTTTGAGCTTTAAACCCGAAGCACCTGGGACAAACTGCACTGGAACGGAAGAAAGACAGGTGGAAAGGAATTGCTTAATCTCTTGTGCTCCTTCATTTTTCAACCCCAAATGGACCTCTCCAAGTGGCTTTTTTAATGGCAGAGGTACAAGAGAGGGAAAAGGAAAATCTTACTAATTCATGGCTAGAGAAGCATTTGCAACAGAAGAGAAAGGTCAGCCGTATTATTGATGCCAGGTGTTGAAAACTAGTGCGTTCTGTTGCATTCTAGTGGAAGACGCAGCAAATGAGTTCTGCTTCTGTGACTTGTAATGCTGTATTTCATATGCACATTAATACAGAGTATGCCTGTACACATGGGCTGGGCAACATGTTGCCTTTCAGATGTTTAGATCTATAAATCCCATCATCCTTCACTGTGCTGGCTAGGGCTGATAGGAGTTGTAGGCCAATATTTGGGAGAGCTACAAACTGCTTACCTGTGTTGCACATGGTCTTAAATTTCATTGATATGCAAATCTTTGTGCTGCACTATGATATGCTAAAGTAATTTTTCAGTGAATATATAAAATAGGCAGCCTAATTGTGTCATTTGCATGGCAGCTAGCAATAAGTATGTGCAAAGGGAGCTCTTGTATTATGCTGAGAAAACACACCTCTTTTTCATATGGTATTTAATTAGGGTTGCCACCTCTCTGAGTAAGTGAACCAGTAATTTTCATTTGCTTGCTTAGTTTAAAATTTATAGATGCAAATTTTAGGATGCTCATTGATTATCCCTGAGACTAAGCTAAATGAAATGGTGAGGTAAAAAACAGACACAATAAAGGGGAGAGAGACTGTGAAGCCTCTGAATTCCCAAACACAGTGACTCTATTTTTGCTAGTTTGCAACTGGCAGGTGCATATATGTGCATTTCTAAGGGCTCAACTGCAATTCCATCTTCTAGGCAGCTTCTAGGAAAGCATCTTCCTGTGCTTTACTTAATTTTCATTACTGCTGTTGGTATAAGTTGTCCTTTCTCTGCTAGAAAAGATGGGCAAATGAGTGTTCAAACAGACGTGTGTTTTTTTGCTTGGTGCTCTGGCTGATCTCTTCAGTAAGGAAAGAACTCAGAATATCAGTTCTGCTTCATGACTTATCACTCCTTCCAAGAGAGAGTGCATTTCCTCAATTGGCCCAGAAAACACACCAACTCGGGAAGCTGTAAACAGAGCTGCGGTTACAAAATTGTGCTAGTAAGTGCCTCTTGTCACAAGAGCAAGGACCACTCCACTAATGATCTATAATTGGATCCACAGTAATTCATCTGTACCACTTGGATAAGAGCACAAAATAGGCATTAGAAAAAAATTCTTCTATGGAATTGGTAGGGTTAAAATGTGTGCTCTGTTCCTGTTTTATATGCTCACCTAAATTTTGCCAAATCCAAACATTAGGGGATTGTCTTCTTTCTGGAAACAATAGACAAGCAGACACAGAAATCACACACAGTGTTTTATTTCACCTTTAGTAAAGGCTTGTTCATGTGCTATGCTGTCTCTTTTGTGAAGTTAACTGTGCAAATGATCTGCCTGTGTGAGCTGTGTGACATTGGAGAATGGAACTCACAAAAGATCACAGAACTCATTCTCTGAAGAGGCATTTTTTGTTCTGGGACATCCTCCTCTCACAGAATCGGATCCTTGAGGATTTCTCCCCTCCGGTGTCACATCACTTACCACACAGAAACTATTTACACAAGTGACTAAATGCACTACAAAGCAAGCAGGTATGTGTGTTAAATGTTCACTCTAGTGGTTTAACTATCTGAGCAGTACGGCCCTGCAGGAAGTTCCTGAAAATAGCATGACTCTGTGGGATAGAATAACCTAACCCTCCCTTCACACTTTTAAAGCTAACTCTGTTAAGGCCAAATTCCCTGTACTTTCTTGTTTTACTAGTCTTGGGAGTATCATGTTTCATTTCCACCAACCCCTAAACAGAACTGAGGAGATTTTTCTCCACAAAGTATGTTGACTTCTTTTATTGTTGTTGTTTTGTTCCCTCACACGAGAAAGCCCTTCAGTTGCCATTAGCATGGGTCTCACTTTGCCCATGTAAAATGTACTGGTTTCTTTGCTGTTCTGGTCTAGATCGCGCTTAGTACAGTTTAAGTAAGAATACTTTACTCCTCCTTGCTGTTTAACACACACACACACACACACACACACACACACACACACACACACACTTTTTTTTTTTTTTTTTGCTTACATATAATACTCCTTTGCAGAGGACAGTTTGTGGTCTAATGCAGGGATTCTCTATTTGAAGGACTGTTCGTATTCCTCACTATGAGGAGATGTACAGCATTCTTATTTAAATTATAGTAATCATTTCTAAATGAGAATATCTGTCATGCACACCTGTTTTGCTAAACTCCATTGTCCTCTCTTTTTGTAATGCATTTCCTTTTTTATTTATTCTTTTCTGTGTTGGTGTGTAAGTGGGCAACTTAGTCCCTGTTAGATGTATCAGCTCTTAACCATAAAGCATCCAGGCAGTACTGTAATCAGTTGCTGGACTGTGTTTAAAGCTATTTCTCATTTCCTTGACCATTTCTCTTCAAGCAAAGTATCTGGATGTAGAAACAGTGCAGGCTTTACTTTTACCAGTTTCCATTAACTATTTGCTTTTGCAAGGAACAACAGATTAGATTTGCTGACATCCAATAAACCTTCTGTATTGTGCAGATATTGATGAATGTGCCTTAAGGACTCACACCTGTTGGAATGACTCAGCTTGTGTGAACCTGGCAGGAGGGTTTGATTGCCTCTGTCCCTCTGGACCGTCTTGTTCTGGTGACTGCCCGCATGAAGGAGGCTTGAAACGGAATGGCCAGGTGTGGACACTGAAGAAAGACCGATGCTCTGTTTGCTCCTGTAAAGTAAGTTCTTCTCTGATTTGCTTTGGGTGGTATTGTATGATATTTGCTGTATCAATACACTGAGTTGCCCTTTTGCTTACATATTATTTTTGCAAAACAGTCTGTAAGACAAGAACCAACTCCACTTCAGGTATAAGGTTTTATCTTTCAAAAAACAAATAAGCAAACAGAAGCACTCTCTCTTTCTGGAGGGTTGAAATCTAGATGAAAAGGCATCTGGCTTGTTCATCTTCACTTGGTCGCTTAGCACAGGGCTGTGTAGATCCTAGAATTGGAGGTAATCTGTTTTCTTTTCCACTAGATGCATTAACTGCAGCCAGGCACAAAATGGTGACTTGGGATGGAACAGTGAGACAAGGTGCCTGTGAACACATGCTCAGCCTAGGAATTTATTTTTAGTACAAGAATTGGTACTTGCAGACATATCTATTCTTGTTTATCATTCTACAGGCTTTCTTGATTTCAGGAGCCTAAAACATGATATGTTTGTGTGTGTGTGTGTGCGCGCGCGCGTGCGTGTAGCATTGGTCTCAGCTGTCTTGCACCCAGACATACTCCAGTGCTAAGTGATTGAAAATGATGTTAAAAAAGAGGAAGCTACTGTCAGCTGCATCAAAACACAATGTGGAATCAAAGCAGGTCAAACAAAGGCATCTAGAAGCTGAGGAGAGAATTTGATGAGGAAATAGAGACAAACTCTGTCGAACTGATGTTCCACATTTGCTATTGTACAACAGAGGTGGGCAACGTTTTGGCTACGGCCCCTCATGGAAAGTGCTTTGGGGGAGCATCCTTTGTCTGTCTGTCTGTCTGTCTGTCTATTCCATTAAGTCACTGCTCATTCTCTCTTTTGTCTCACTGCTGCACATGCAGCCATGCACCTCTTCACATGCTTTCATCTCTGAGAGGAACCTTAATCATGCCCCACTCTCTCAATCTTTCTCCGTTTGCCACCTTTTCCTCTCTTTCCCACTGTCTCTCCCTGCCCCACTGCATGCCCATCCTCATGCCTTCTCCTTCCATTCACAGTCCTCCCATTCACACATTTCCTTCATTCACATTTCTGTGCTGTATGTTTTTGTTTTTTTCCGATTTATATCCTGCCTTTTTCCTACAAAGGGCTCAAGGCAGCTTACATCATTCTTCTCCTCCATCTTATCCCCACAACAACCCTGTGAGGTAGGCTGGGCTGCGAGTCTGTGACTGGCCCAAAGTCACTCAAGAGGGGGGACTAGAACCCAGATCTCCTGAGTCCCAGTCCCATGCTCTTAACCACTACACCACACTGGCTCTCTGATTTTTAATGTTTTAGCTAATTTAAATTAAATTTACCATCATTTTAATGTTGTTTTGTTTTTATGATATTTGTATTGTACTGTTTTATATATTGTTATAAACTGCCCAGGGGCTTTCTGCTATGGAGCAATAGAGGAATGAAATCAATAATAAGAATAAGAGTAAGCTAATTGAGTTTGCAGCAAGCTATTGGAGACAATCAGAAAACAATACTTTCCCCATTAGCTCACCTTCCCTTATTATCAGGTTCCTCTTCCTCAAAGCTGGGCAATGTTTGATAAGCTTAGGTTCAGGAACTGCCCAGTGGCCGACGAAGGACAACTTTATTGGGTTCAGACAACACCATAATCCAAACTCAATGATTGAATATGGATTGCCATTGAATTATGGGTTGTTGTCAGGTGACTCGTGTTTCAGTGGGGCTCCTCATCCACCACAACTTTTCTTTTGAGTGTTATACGAGCTATTCATGGTGCTCCATGTTGAACCCACTTTGGGGATGATGTTCAGGACCCTGGATAGCTCCCGTAAAGCTAAAAAGGGGCACTGCAGTGGCTATGAAGCCCAACTGAGAAAGAAGTCAGCAACCTGTCCTGCTTGTGGTTGAACCATTGGCCCTGTTGTCTGAGCCCAGATGAAACCACACACCTTCTTTCATTTTCTTCACTCTCATTTTAATGCGCATAACTGTTCAAGTTCAAAGTTTTGCACAACTGGAATGCAGATAAATTGTGAATGAGTGCACAAGGTCAAGAGTCCTAAACTTAGCTGGAAATACAGACAAGGATAGGGGGAGGGTCTGCATGGGTCATTTTTTATGTAAGCCGTCCTGAGGCTATGCGATGGGATGCATACAAATGCTCTAAATAAATAAATTTCCACCAGCATTGCCATGCCTGACTCACTGGTGTGTCACATGAAGCTTACGCTGACATCAAATCCATCATATCCTGGATTTCTTCAGACCGGTTATATCATGGCTTTTTTACACATCACATTTCTTCCAAGCTATTTATATTAAGTAAGACTATTCCAGGTGTGTGCTAAAGATGCAGTACTGCATTGGGTAGAGGAGTAGCTATTTTACTTGGCTGAAGTGGAGTGGCACTGCGAAAGGAAGTAGGCTAATCCAAACAGTAGTTATTCTGAGGAGTAGATATACCTGACCAGCCATCAGTCATTTTCAAACCTCCCTTGCCTTCCTCTCACATAGCCATACTGTCTAACTTGTCTGCTGACCTAAAGAATCAATGTAATATTTCATGGAGGAACAGGGAAGAGAGCTTGCTATTTCCTCTTAAAGATGTGCATACCCGTGTGCTAGCATCTCTCCGTGTTCCATGAGTTTTAATATCGCTCCTGCTTTTGCTGTTGGATAAGTGTTGCATTATTCGGAATTCTTGCGAATGTAATTTTTTGTGGCCTGACCTTTAATTTTAGAGGAATGAATGAAATACAGTGGTACCCTAATTAGCTACAGTAGCTCTCTGTGAGTTATCCTTTCCAGGGAACATACAAGCTTTCATGTTTTCCCAGCATTTCAAGGTCATAAGGAGCTATTTAAAAAACTATGCCCAGAACAAAATACACTGTTATAGGGCTCAGCAGTTTATTGCTAGTTGACCAGGACTATTTGTTAGAATGTATTTAATATTTATTATATTTATATTTATATCCTGCCCTTTTCCTTTCAAGGAACTCAAGGCACCTTACCCATTTCTCCTTTGCCTCTGACCCTTATCCTCACAACAACCCTGTGAGGTAGGATGGGCTGACTGGCCCAAAGTCACTCAGTGAGCCTCACGGCCAAGGAGGGACCAGATCCCAGATGTCCTGAATCCCTAACCACCACACCACAGTGGCTCTCTAGTTTTCTAACAACCACCTCCAGTAAATATGTTTGGGTTTTCTGCAGTGCCTTGGTTGAACTGGAGGCTGGTATTTTTTACAGAGAACGAAGTCTGACTCTCAAAGAGGTGCCATTGAATGAAATCTCCATTTGTGGACATCACAGGCAAGAGCCTAATTGTTTGATACTGCTCCAAGTAGGCAGCACGTGCCATGGTTAATGATAGCCAGTTTTGGCATAGGACTGGGCCATTTAGCGGTAGTACTGTTTATTATGTTTATAGAAAAATGAAAGGCAAGGCATTACTGCACCAGATGTAATATTGCAGCTAATCCTCCTGTAAACATACTAATATTTTTCCCATGAATGGGGACAAAATTTACTAAAACATTAACATTCTAAAGCTTAATTAGTTGAGTGCTTTCATTACAAACGTTGCCTGAAGATTTCCTCTGTTTTCTCCATGTCCATCCCTCAAGCCTTTTGAGAATTATTACATGATTGGATGTCTTGGAAGAAGAAGTCTTGGTCTTTAATCCTGTTTTGTTGTTGTGGTTTCATTAATAAAACAGTCCAGCTGGGCTGATGCTATGGAATCCAGTGTTCAAAAACAATATTCTGTATTTCCTGGAAAAGGAAGATTTACAAGAAATGAATTATTTTAAAGTGGGTGAAGACATTTAAAGGACTTAAGTAGTGCTAGGCTTCAAATTTGGCTCAGTCATTCCAACCTATTTGGACACTTTTGGTGTGTTTAAATAATCATACAGTTGGGGAGGGGTCTAGCAGGCCAGCAGGTCCAACTTCCTGCTTAGTGCAGGACTGATCACCCATCCAGATTTCAAGCTGGCATGGCCCTGCTTAGCTTCCAAGAACAGGCAGGCTTGGTCACTTAATGGCAAATCAGAAAGCCAGTGTGGTATAGTAGTTAAGAGCACCGGACTGAGACTCAGGTGATCTGACTTTTCGTCCCCACTCAGCCATGGAGCCAACTGGGTGACTTTCAGGCAGACAGAGACTCTCAGCCCAACCTACCTCACAAGATTATTGCTGGGGAGATAAGATGGAGAGCAGGATGGAAATAATGATGCATGCTGCTCTAAGTTCTTTATAAGAAAAGGCAGAATATAAATCTAATAAATAAATGTAGGGTATAAATTCCTAAATAAATAGAATCAGTCTCTGTTTCCAGACTTTGGTATCATCACAATGTTTGGCTTCTTTTCAAAAATAAATAATTATGTAATAAAAAATAAAGTCTCATATACACCATGATGCTAATAAAAGATTAAAGTATGTGGATGCTTTTATTGATTCTTGTACTCATTTATTCATTTTTTTACTTATTACCCTTTAATATATGCTTTCAAAGATTATATTATTTTGCCATGTTGTATCTATTCATGTCCATGGATGATCTATCACCTTTGAAGCTATTTTTTTCTGTTCTGATATTTGGATAGTCTTTTCTTCTCTTGTCCCATTTATGATTAGGGTTAGTGTTGGGGACCCCTTTTTAAAACAGTGCTTATCACCATTTTAAACATTGAAAAGACCCTTCTTAAGCTTTTCCTTAATTTAACCTCCTGATTATTCCTATATATTAGAGATCCTCAAGCCACTGAGTAAAGGCAGCATTATATTTGTGCCTTCCTTCTTCTGCAATTAAATAAATTCCATGAAAAGTGCAAAGGGGGTGGTCATATAACCATGCAGGATGGTGCTAGCAGCAGAGATTGTGGTCATTGTGGTTCTTTTGCTCTTCTTTTAGAAGCTGAAAGAAAGCAGATTCCCCACTTGTTCATTCTGTGCACAGGGTGAAAGGATTATTTAGAAATTGCTGAGGTTATTTTAGAGATGGATATTTGACACTCCAAAGCAACAAGAGACTTTGGATAGTGTAAAAGGTTACATATTTGTGACACACAAATATTGGGGTCAAATTGATCTCTGCAAAGTGCAAAGAGAACAGGTCTGTATACATAACATAAAATATGATGAGAGTAAGGCAGGTATCATTGCAAGGAAGTCCACTACTGAGTTAGAAAGATAAACGTCTTATTAAGTCCAAATAACAGGAACACCCTAGATATGCACTGGCTTGTACAATATATTGAATTTGCCTGATATTGTTTTATAATACATTTTGGATTTTTACAACACTTAATTTTTTTTTACAAAGGTAAAAAAGTATTCAGTCTAATTCTGTAGGGAGCGACAAGGGGAATAAGCATTCAACAATGTTTAGGCATTGAAACACAACTAAGCATCTGATGGAAGAATGAAGAGATTTTGAGAAAAGCATAAATTCTTTTTCAGGGATGAGAGGTTTCACCTTATTTGCATTCCTTTATGGTTCCATGAACTTCCTCTGCCCTAAACTCATCTTGCATTCTGGACTCACTAGGAGATTTTTCCACTTTTCTAGAATCAGGACATTCAGCAGATGCTTCAGCTTTTGTTTCTTCATTTAATCTACATTGTCCCCACCACAACCTTGATGTAACTGGTAGACAGGCAAGCACATTATAAAGGACTGTGGAAAGGCTGTCTTGATGTGATTGTAGATATTTGCAGTCTTCAGGCATTCTGTCAGGTACCTACCTGAACACTTGAGTGTGGACTGGGCCGTTTTGGGCAGCTTGTCCCCTGATGTCTCACACATCGCATAGCATGGTCCGCCCCAGGTGTCAGAGCAAACGATGCAGAACTTGGGGGTCCTGCTTGAATAGAAGCCTCCCACCCTGAAGGAACATGTCTCCCTACTGCACAGGATGCACTGATTTCTGGAAGAGAAGCCAAATGGCATATGTCATACTCGGGGCAAAGCTTTGCAGTTCAGTCCTGTCCCCACTCATGTGTTCAGCTAAATGCATTACAGAGTGCTTGAACAGGGCACTAACTGCATTAAGATGGCTCTTTTGACCTGTTTTACAGATGCAAATTACGTGTGCCATTTGCAAAATACCAGAACAAAGCATAGGGGTATATCGTATCAGTTGTTCCACAGTAAGCTCAGTTATTGTAATGTTTATGCTATCCATGCATATGAACTTCAGGAGGATGCTGCAGAAAGCAGTCTTCATTAAGTCATACCCATGGTTGTATCAAAATAGCTTTTTTTCCAGTGTTTTATCAGATAGAGGAACTGAAGAAAGGGAAAACCTCTGTAAATATGGGATATGCATTTGCTTTGGAATGCACAGGAAACTGAACTGAACCTGCTCCTTCATTTCAATGTTCATTTCTCTTGCAAGGAGTTCACAGAACATTTATTTATTTAGTAAACTTCTAGGCCGCCCCATTCGCCAAAGCCTCGGGACAGCTTACAACAATAAATAAATACATATAATCATATAAAAACAATATAATTGGACATTACAAGGGAAAGGCCCTTCTCCGGGAACCCTCCGTGAAAGAAATTAGGAGGGTAGGTACTCGGAAGAGGGCTTTCTCTGTGGCGGCGCCCAATCTATGGAATGCGCTCCCCAGAGAGGTCCGCCTGGCGCCGTCACTATTTGTTTTTCGGCACCAGGCGAAGACCTTTTTATTTAAGCGTCATTTTAATTGTTAATAGTATTTGCTTATTTTATCTGGCCAGGGCGACTTATATTGTTACTTATTTTATATTGTTACTTATTTTATATTGTTATTTTTTGTATTTTAACTTTATGTTGTGAGCCGCCCCGAGGCTTCGGCGAATGGGGCAGCATAGAAGTTTTAATAAATAAATAAAATAAAATATTGTTTTTTCCCAGAAAGCCCTGATGCAACAATGCTTGGAATGCTGAAGTCCTGTCTCCCAACTGTCCCAGAATAATGCTACATCAGAGGATTTGTGAGATGGAAATATGACAGGCACCAGAACTAACTGCTTCTATGTGTGCCGTTGCTACAGAAGTGGGATGATAGAACTCCAGACTCCTTGTCCCCCTCCCTGCCCATTTTATCATTCTTTGAG
Source organism: Varanus komodoensis (assembly GCF_004798865.1). NCBI lineage: Eukaryota > Metazoa > Chordata > Lepidosauria > Squamata > Varanidae > Varanus > Varanus komodoensis. The sequence goes on along the minus strand of NW_025335468.1, from coordinate 25,871,658 downwards.
GTCAATTTCCTAGCCTTAGACAAGCAGCCAGGACAGATCTTTCTGATCAAAGAGGGGTGAGGCAGATTAGAGGGCAGATTCCCAGCACCAAGCTTGGAGCTCTCTCTCTCTGACCTTGAATCTGGAAATCCAAATTACCCTATGGCTACCTAGATAGTATATTATTATTATTATTATTATTATTATTATTATTATTATTATTATTATTACTACTACTACTACTACTACATTTCTATGCTGCCCCTTGCCAAAGGACCACTCTTCTCAAGGCTTAAAGGTTAAAGCCAATACCTTGAATTGGGTTGGAAAACAATAATCAGTGCAGATCTTTCAGTATCAGGATGATGATATCATGAAAATGAACCTGATTACCATATTTTGCACCAGCATTTTGCTTCTGAACACTCTTCAAGGGTAGTTTCACCTAGTGTGCAATGCACAGCCAATACTTCTTTCTTGTTTACCTACAGCTGGAACCTCTAGCAGGGAGCTCATGGCCACCTTTTTTGGTGTTCACTGGATTCCCTGTATTTTCATCTCAGTTGGTGTTTAACTAGGAGGATGATATAAGCAAGGGGAAATTTTGCCCTCCGGCACTCTCTTTTATTCGAATCCAGAGTGCTTCAGAGCTCAGTTCCTATCACTATTTGTACTGAGGCTCTTGGGCAGGTTATTTCCTTTTGGTCCTACCAGTTGCCTAATGGGAGATGAGTGTTTTGTGACTGGCCAGTCTAGCATGTCAGCCAGTTTATGACAGCCATTTTGTGATTATCCACAGCACTCACGAAAATTCTGAATGTTCTCACCAAGCTGAAGAGTTAGGGACCCCTCTCCTACAGGGACACCTTGGATATGGTATAGAAACCAATCTGCTGCCCAATATGGAGTCCCCTCTCCTGCCCTTTACTGTAGCATCAAAACTTGGCAACCCTATTCTTAAATGCACTTGGGTTTCCTTCTTGAATTGTTGAGCGAATGAATGATCCAGTTCCTTTTCAAGAAAAATTTCTCATTAGTATTCTTGATTTCAGTTTTATGCTCAGCATGTAAAAGCACTAAAATTGTTTATTCACCTATAATAACAGGTAGAGTTTCCAGCACAATAATCCCTATAATTATCATTCCCACAATTTAAATAAACTCATTTTCTCTTTTTCATCAAACCAATACATACAGTCCTTTTTTTTTTTTTTTTTACATTTGACAACAATCTTGATAGTTTAGTTAACAGGATTCTAATTTAATCTGTAGCGATTCAAATGTGTTAAATCCTATGCAAGCAGTAAATATTTAGCATTTGTGAAAGAATTTAACTTCAAAGAAGTTAAAAAATAATAAAATGTGCTTTCAAATCAGAGGACACAATCTAGCCAAAGTGAAGAACTTTTGATCCCATTGATTTCAGTGGGAGAAGAACATAAAACTGTTCCCAGAGGTATTAGCTTGGTGATATTTGTTCACCTAGTGTTTTCATCTAATAAACTTCAGGTCATGTAGAAAAAATCCTATATATTTAGGTGAAGGAATGATAATTTTCCCATTCTCTGTGAAATTTGTCTGACAGTTTAAATGTTAAAGTATAGTACATTCCTGTTCAACTAATGGGACCATCTGTTCAGCTGTAATGTATGAAAAGTATTTTCTCTACAACTGCATGATTATTTAAAAAAAATGCTAAGAAAAGCCTTCCTTGGTAATGGGTAATAGAAACCCATTACCCTTATAATGAAAAATAGAAACATTTCAATATTCAGCAAACAACAAAGAACCTATTTGAAAAGGGGCAATAGTTTCTCTCATTTCTGGAGGAAAAAAATACTGAAAAGGTTCTGTTCATACAACATTTTCTTAATACCATGTCTCCATGATTTCAAAGGTATAAGTACATTTCTTGGGAGCATGAGCCTTCCTTGTAATGTGGAAGGAAGCTCAACCTTCATTGGGTGCAATTTGCAATATAGTAGGGACACAATCTGATGGTTGATTATTCAGGATCCCAGCTCCGACATGTGCAGGCTACAGTGCTAAAACTCTGTGGCCCCGGTCCCCATCCTGCTCTGTCACAGCTAGTCTCTCTTGCAGGTCACAAATTGGCATGAGAGAGGAAGAGAGAGCCTGCTGGGTGCTGGAGGATCTGCGCAGGAAAGGAGGCAGTGGCTGAGTCTTATGCCATACCCAGACAGCACCTGGCCTCTGTGTTCCTTCACCCAGATGGCCAAAAAAGGGCAACTGCCATGCCTCACTCCATGCTTTGGAGGCCCACAAGCCTCTGGGGCTTACAACTTGAGGCTGGTGGTTGTTTGTGTGCCCTAAGCTAGCTCAAATGAAACGTGGCATTGATATTGGGTGGAAAGCTTGAAGCTGGAAAAAGGACAACATACACAACAATGATTGACAGAGAAAACCTTTGGAACTGAAATAATCTTTTTCTTTGATGTCTGTGAAGGTTTATGCACTACTGAATGGCTGTGCTGTCTGATAGTTTCTGCAGCAAGTTAAATGACCCAAGAACAGTTTGGTATTGAACCCATACCTAGACTTTCGGCTTGTCTCTCCCCTGATGAGCCAGAGTAACAATCCTAGAACAAACCGAAGGCTTTCTCTGTGGCTTATTGGTAGAGGAGAAACAAGTCAGAGGTGGAGTTTTCCCTCCTCACATTTTAAGAAATGCTTTGGATGTTATGCTGCGTTAAGTGCAGATAGAGATATATTACATACATGTGTTGTGACAGTTAGAGTCTTGGACTGGGACCTGAGCACAGGGATGTGTGAGGAATCCAGTTTGTGTGGGAAATCTGCTGGATTCCCTGGCTCCCGTTTGCTTTGCAGCAGCTACAGCCTCAAGTTCCTGTGAGAGCACACAGGGTTCGCTGGGAGCTTGCCAGCCATCAGACCTCGTGCATCGTGCAAACATTGCCATTCCTGCGTGCTTGCTCCTGCTGGCCTGCAGCAACAAGTGCAGGCGGCTGGCTGCTGGGAACGGCGGCTGGCCTGCTCCCTTGCTGTGCACCTTTTCCATGCACACTGCCATCACTGGGTGACGCTGAGCCAGTCACCAACTCCTAGCCTAACCTACCTCACAGGGTTGTTGTGAGGAGGAAGGTTATGGAAGCCACCTGGTGTTCCTTGAAGGAAAGAAAAAGGAAAACTATAAACATGATAAGTAATATAGGCCACCCCAGAACCAGTGGCATCAAAATAGCATATCCTCAAAAACTAGCAGTTAGATCTCGTTAGAATTCATGTGGCCATTGGACACTGTCAGTGTCCTTGATAGCACTCAATGTGTCCCATATGAATTACATATTAATAAAGCTGATACTCATTAACTAGGTAAGAAAAGCTCATCAATCTACTGATTATTTAGATAATTGCAAACTGTCTACTGGTAGTGCAATCACATTTTAATGTAGGAAAGTGAAGAAAAGCACAGGAATGCTTTTGAGAAGTTCTTGCTTCTTTAAGTCATACTATTACAGACAGAGTAATTGCTCAGGGTTATCTCCAGAGACGCTCCATGGTGTGTGGAAGCTCTTTGCTGTTTTCCACCTCATACTGGAGCCATGCTGAGAAAGTGAAATTAAAGCCAAAGATGATTCACAGGGACTTCTGCAGCCTTTCTCCTAGCAGCAGCATGAGAATTGCCATAGAACCTATTTTTATAGAACTGCATCACTTCTTATGTTAGTGGTGCTTCTTCTGTTCTTTGCAGCTCCTATGTGAAAGCAGGGTGTGAATTTCTGAAAAATGGCTATTATGTTTTAGAATCAGTTCTATTTGTGAAACTCGCAATATTAACATTGAGACTGTGAAGGAGGTCCTGTTAATCCATTGCTACGCATGACTCAATTTGCAGAATCCTGGCAATAATGGCATTTGCCTAACTCTAGATTTCTTTTTCTTGCAGGATGGCAAGATATTCTGTCGACGGACTGCTTGTGATTGTCAGAATCCCAGTGTGGATTTCTTCTGTTGCCCAGAATGTGATACCAGAGTAACCAGTCAGTGTTTAGACCAAAATGGACACAAGCTGTACCGAAGTGGTGACAATTGGACCTATAGCTGCCAACAGTGCCGCTGCCTGGTATGAAAATTCACACAAATTGTACAGAGCGCCAAGAACAGTAAATGGTGATGGTGATCGACCCATATTCAAAAGTCAGGAAGGCATATTATTAACATTGTTTCTCTTCTTATTTGTTAATTATTACATTTTCATACACCCTGGCAACTGAATTTTATGACATAACATGCCAAAGTAATTTAAAAACTCCCTGGCTTGATCAACCGGTGTTTGACTGGGAAAGTACTATGTATTGCACCAGTACGTCAATAGTAAGGCTGGTATGAATTGATACAGTGGGGTTATTTATCCTAGTGGAAATGCAGGATAGTTTGGAGTTTTTTCCAGGGCTACACAAACAGAATTGCTTGGAAGCAAAGAGCATGATCCAGCCGAGACTAGGTACACATATAGCACACACTTGTACATGTCTACTGAGAAATATCCTATTGAGTTCAATAGGGCTTATTTCCTGTTCAAGGAACGTACAATTGTGGCCTTTGATTTTAGTGGGAAAAAGTGTCGTGGTCGTCATCTTGCATTTCTATACCGCCTGTGGCCAAAGCTCTCTGGATGGTTTGCAACAACAGTCATAGAATCATACACTCACATCACCCATCTAGATTCTAATCAGGCCTGACCTTGCCTAGCTTCCCAGATCAGACAGAATCAGGCACTTCAGGATATACTTGTAGGGAAGCTTAAGCAATTAACCATATGCTTAATTGTACAATTGGATCAGCAGAAATGTTTAACTTCAGCTGGATTGTGAGCAAGAACATTTATCATTCCTATCATTTTTTTCTTAAACAAAATTATTTTCCTTGATCCAGTTTGGATCTGATGCTACACCATGGATTAGCATGTGATGCATATGCACTGGTAGCAAAGTAAGCATTTCCTTCTAATCAAGTTTCTCATGTTTAAACTAGGACAACTCTGGCTAGTTAACGATCCAGGACCATACAAGATACTTTGATCCTGGATAGTTTGAACAAACCATACTTTAAATTAACCAGTGTTCTTCCCAGTTTGGGCTCAAGGAGAAACCCAGGCTAGCTTAAAACAGGAAGCAAAAGCTTCTGGTCTCTTCCACACAAGTATGGCGAAAGAGAAGACAATATGGGATCCAGGTTCACTGCTGTAGGGTTCTACCTAGTACTACATAATGAAAATGAGAAAAAGGCCGCTTTATTATTTTGCAAATGTGATGCAGGATTTTGTTATGGTTCATTTTTATGTTGAACTTTGACATATCTGAAAGTTTGTAGCTTCTTACAGTTATCCTGTATAACAGTCTGTGCACACACTCAGATATACCTTTTTAGAAAGAATGCTGGCTTGTTTCCAGGTTCATTGTAACAGTGAACAGGGATAGAAGGCGCCGGCTGAATGGCTTGGTATTTGGAGGCAGCCATCAGAGAGGTAAACTTAAGGTGGTCTCCACCTTAAGGTGCTACTGGTCCTGTATTTTGGGGCTGGTTCGAACTGTTAGCTGGGCAACAACAGTCTTTGCATGAGGGGTTGGGCATACAGCCGTGAAGTGCAATTGTAATATGTATGAAAGCCTGATTTGTGAAATATTTTTGTAAGAAGAAAGATTTTGGGTTTAAGGTAGGCATCATATGGACTGGGAAGCTGTATGTTCCTATTTTTTTCCATCATTTGAACAGTTACTCCTGGAGTAAGTCTCCAAACTGAGTAAACAAATTGGTGCCTTCCAGAAGTTTTGGGCCAACACTCTGATCAGTCCAAGGTATTGTGAGTAATAGTCAGAAATTATGGGAGTTGTGGCCCATGAGTAGCCCATTCCTGATCTAAAATGAGTTCAGAAGTATTGCCAATACACTTTCTGGTCACAACATTAAGGTAATTTTATGTTATAGTTGTAATTTGTAAATGAAGTGGAAAAAAATACTAAAAACACTCTCTTGAAATGCTAGGACCTGAAAGGACAGCTAAAGGGCAATGAAAGGCATCATTTTTTCATTTTAGAACTAGAATTTGTCAAGTTTCAGTACAAACATGGACTGCAAAAATAAGTGCACAGTATTTTCCCATAACATAAGTGTAGCATCTTCAAAATGTTCTCCATTTTGATTTTGTCATCACGGGAAGTAAAAAACTTAATTCACCTATATTTTGCTTCTCCACGTCTGTCACTTACTATTCTAAACAGTTCACAAAAGAAGCAGTTAGAGTCCTGAATTAAGACTCTCAGGATCCATGTAATGAAAGAATTAATTTCTTCAACTCACAGACTGCAGTCATGTTAAGGCTATCAAAAGCAGATCTACCTACACACACACTCCTACCTTTGGGGCAATTTTTGCATACCACATTGTGATAAGAGTAAAATATTCTACATATTAAAACTGGCAGCAACAAAACAAGAGGCTACATGTTAAAAGCCTGCCAAAATAAATGTGTCCCTGTTCCTTCAAGAGGCGTGAAACCCATCCAAGACATGTTGAACAACCTTCCCTTGATCACCACTAATGAAGAGTATGTTTCCCTTGCCTAGTTTTCCTTGTGCTTTTAATTGTATGAAGCTGTAATAAGGCTCTTGCCCAGGCTGAAAGTGCTGCCATGAATTATTTACCAGTGTCTCCTTAGATGTCAGTTACAGTATGATTTCCATGAGTTAACTACTGTGTTACTATCTCTTAGTGTTTGTAAACTAGCATTTAGCCTTAAGAGGGTAAATAGCCAGGGGCAGCACTAGAGTATTGATGTGATAATGTGGTTCATAGGTTCCCTATTTTAAAAATGAGTCTTTGCATAGGCTAGGAAATTGCTTAAGTAGGGTTGAAGATGCACTCTTGCTTAATAGAGCTGTGCGTACAGAATGAAAATGTTCTCCCAAGGCAAGTCGTGGTCATGGTCTAGATTTACCTGATGGTTTCCGGATTGAGCAGCTGCCTCTACATCCAGATTCATTGGCTGCATGTCTGCATTTCTCAACTGGAACTGTGCACAAGGTTCTCAGCTTGCTCCAAATACACATTTTGGGATCTATGTGGTCCACTTCAGCACGGCTTCGTTTAAATGCTGGCCCACCTTTCTCTCGTTTCTGTGATGCAGATGGAAATGTACTTTCCAGATTTACATGGGAGGGACAACATTTGGCCCTCCACATATTTGCCTACAGTGCCCATAAGCCATAACCAGCACAGCCAATGCTGAAGGCCAAAGCATCTTTAAAGCCACATATTCTAAATGATACTAATTGCAGATGATACTAATTACAGACAGCACTTGGCTGTATACAACTATGTTTGGATTTGGTCCAACAAGTTCTGCCCCTGAACTTCCATTTACTGTATTTCTCCCAGTACTGTTTTAGGAATTGGTCAGGTGAAAGTAATAATGGACTGTTAGTGGACAAAGGTAAGGAGATAGGTAAAAGTAATGCTTCAGGATACATTTGATCAGGAACCAGCCCTATACATGGCTCATTGCAAGAGTTCCTTTTATGTCAATTGTGTTTGTACGGGAAATTGCATGTTAAAATTCTTTGAGTGCAAATGTCTCTTTGTGAGTGTAACAGTCAATTTTGAATATGCTGTTGTGTAACTTGGCAATCCTGCTAAACTATCTGCTTGAATTCCTTTCCACAAGTGTGCAAGTGTTCCATAAAATAATCGATGGTGCTCATTAGCTTCTTGTCTGTGTCCACCATGCATGCAATGATCACAAAGCAGGGGTTCAGACCAGTCCTACCAGTGTCCATGTGCTGAGAAGGACATATGAAAGGGGGTGCCTATGATGTGCTTCATGTGATCCGGGGGTACAAGTCTCGTCTGCATAGGCACTCTTTTCATGTATCCTAGTTAACACACAGGCATTGGCAGAGCACTCAGTACTGCCCCCCCCCCCCACATAGGATTGTTACATTTATGACAAGAGCTACAAACAATAGAGATATAAAAGGCTGCTTACAAGAGGCTGAAGGGTAGCCTTATGCCTGCAAAGCATTATACTTTCCTCAATTATTTGGATCATGACCTCAATCATTTCCCTGATACCTATCAGGTGAGGATAACAGTCTCCTTAATAGGTCAACTATTCAGAAGTTGATCAAAGAATCAGCTGCTGTTGATGTTTTATTTGTTTGATAGATGAATACTAATTTGGCTTACCATCTCTTGGATCTCCTTCTGTTTTTGCAGGAAGGGGAAGTGGATTGTTGGCCTCTTGCATGCCCAACTCTGAACTGTGACTACACGGCAATATCCGAAGGAGAATGTTGCCCTCGCTGTGTCAGTGACCCTTGTTTGGCTGATAATGTTACTTACGATATTAGAAAAACCTGTCTAGATAGCTATGGAATAACACGGCTCAGTGGCTCTGTATGGACAATGCTTGGATCCCCTTGTACAACCTGCAAATGCAAGGTATTTGTATTAAAAGGTGGCGGGGTGAGTTCTGCAGCATTTGCATGCAGGACTTGGAGTCTTTCCCAAGGTAGTTTGCTCTTAGCTTTCACCAACAGCAGTGAGGTACAACAGCAGAATGAAAATGCAGTAGCAAAATTATGCAATTTGTCATAATGATAATTATGTGATTATTATCCAGGGAGTCTGAACCAGAACTACTCAGCAGCTTTCTACAACTTTAAAATATTCTTTAAAGCCCAGCAGGTATTTCTTAATATGCATGTTTGACAGTGATGTTAATAACTAGTAAACATTCTAGTCATTTATAAATATGTATTTCCAAAAAAATAGCCTGCCTCTGAAGCAGAGGAATTGCAGTAATACAAATAGCAGAATATCGCACATTTAGTTTACACTATTTAGAATCTCTTATGCAACCTGTGACATTTTCTTAGAAGCACTGGCAAAAACCTGAGATTAACGGGAGGAGCAAGATCAATTTCACCGATATATCCAGAAAACCACAAGGAGTAAAATGTTTAATTTTGTGAAATTCACAGCTTGTGGACAGGAAGCTTTCCAGTGCAGAGTTGATCACTCTCTCTCTCTGTGTATATATATATATATATTCTAAATCAGGGAAGTCCTACAGATTCCAAAAAAGCCTAATTGTGGGTCCAGCAGGCTGCCTCTGTGCATCATTGAGATGTGTTGGCACACCGAGCCTGGCCAATTAAACAGATTGTGCTAATAGTACTCAAGGGCTCCAGGCCTCATATGGCACACTTGCGATGTCTGTCATCGTGTTATGATACTGCCCTATTCTGAACCTTTAAGGTATTCTATCCTATGCAATTATTTCTGGCATAGAGCAGAATCCAGTGGTGGGAGTTTTTGATATCAAGATTGACGTCCTTTTTTTAAAAAGAAGTCTTGGCATGAATTCATTTTGCCTTCGCTCCATACATTGTAGGTTTCAGAAATATTACACTGACTTTGGCTTCATGTAAAAGGCTAGGCCTTTTATTTATAATTATGGGGAAAAAGAAAGTATACCAAAATACAGCGGTACCTCAGCTCACGAACGCCTCACAAACAACCAAATCGGGTCGCAAACAGAAATTTGATAAAAATTTTGCCACAGGCCACGAACTCTGCATCAGGTGACAATCACAATCACACCCCCCTTCCCTGCCCAAGTGTACCATGATCGTGCCCATCTATGGTCGTGATCGCGGTCACGCTCATGCAGGGAAGACAGGCGTGATCGCGGGTGTGCTGTGGGGGTGGGGAGAGGTGGCCGCAATCTTTGTTGTTGTTCTTTGTCACTTTGTTCCACATTTTTGGATTAAAAAAAAATGGTTACAGAATGGATTAACCTTATTTACACTGAACCTTATGGGGAAATTTGACTTGGCTCATGA
>NW_025335468.1:25720849-25861692 GCF_004798865.1 Varanus komodoensis | reverse complement strand
TACCACTGTAGTCACTTTTTTACAGCTATTAGCATGCTACATTGGAGCACTATTTAAAGGCAAATCACAATGTCCTGCTCGCTTAACAGCAGCTTATGGAGACAATTGCTTTGCTTTGATCCTTCCTTGATCTCTAAGCATACCAAATGTGGCTTTATGAAATATTGTGCAAAGGACTCTAAGGAGTCTTGGTTTACTCTTTGCTCTTGTGCAATGCAACAAAGGAGCTAGGGCTGGACCACTTCAGGTTTAATTCATTGCAAGAAGCTTCCTTGTCCTGTGCTGTTGTTTCTCTGAGGTGTTGTGGTGTGGGAGGGTGGAATTGTTTCCATGCTTGTATCTCTCTGAGGTTTAACTTTATTTGCACAGATGTCACAGACTCAGATCACAGGACAGCCGAGATTAGTGCAGTATTGAAATTGTTCTGTTTGCTATGTGGATTAAGAGTCCCAAACACCTGGTGAAAGCAAGCAGGAAGCTGTTCTGTATATCAGACACTGCAAGAAGCATATTTGCTAATTCCTCCTTAACAAAATATTTCATTCCTCTGAAAATAGTTCATCCAGTTAACTAAATCATACTCACTTTGGAATAGTTTGTAATTAGCTGGTTGCGAAAGTGGAGTATAGTCTCAGAATCACTACTTCAGGGCCATTTAATTTAATGGGGATACTTCATGATCTTGTTTGCTGCCATGGGTTGTAGGACCAGCACGAAGCAGTTTCTTCTCTGCCCAAATATTCCAGAGAGGTGCTTGCTTGTACGATACCATGAGAAGAACCAAAGGATAGACTCGTGCTACATGTCTTTTGGAGCCAGGCAGGTCATGCCCATATTTCCCAGTCCACTGTCCAGATGTACAGATCTATCCCTACGTGTCCACATATCTGAGAAATACGAATGGTAGTTCACAGTTCACGACAGTGATGATGGGATCATAAAATTCATTCCTAGAATGAAAAGTTATGTGCCTTCCCATAGTCCATGTTTTTGGAGCAACAATTCAGGGCCACCAGATTGTTTCCAGGAGTATGTTTACAAATCTAACTTGTATAAGTAAGCAAACCTACCTTAAATTGAAGGCAATGTACTTTTCAGCTAAATGTGTGATCTGACGAGGCAGGAACGGGGGATCCTATGCACCATCAGACAGCACCAATCAAATCCTGCATGGGAAGGAAGATTAATCTCTTAAGTAATGTTTGTCTGCTTCCATGGGGGGTAAGGAGTGCAATTCCCTAGCATTTTCTTGGCAGGAGTCTCCTCATCTTGGCAGGAGTGTTCCAGCCCTAATGCCTCAGATGAGGCAAGAAAGAGAGCTTGAGGAGGAAGTATAATAAGATTCTCTACAGCTGCTTACAATTAATTTCTCAAACTCTGTGTAATCTCACCAGCAGAATAAGAATCAACATTCCGGGTAGCAAAGTAAAGCATCTACCTCCCTTAGAGCAGATAACTGTGTCCCTGTTGATGCCTTATGAGGGTATCTAGAGTAGTTTAGTTTTTCCTACTGTGCAGATTACTCCAGTGGCTGATTGTGTAGAGGTTTACAGGGAATAAATCATGTCAGGGGAACCTTTGTGTGGTAAGACTGTTTGAACCAGGCTCCTGGGCCTCTGCGTTGAAAAGGCTCATGTGCACCTACACCGTGTGATGCCAGCAGTGGCCCCCGGTAAATGGCCAGGGTAGGACTTTGAGCATAAAAGAAGGTGGTTGGTGCCAATTTTATTGAGAATAAAATTGCAAGATGCTCGTTTCCTCTGCCTAGGTTGCTAGCATCAATGTCAGACTGTCCACATTCTCTGCTTGTATTAATATCATTAATTTCTCTTTTTTGTCTCTCCCCTTCCCCACCCCACACAGAATGGAAATGTCTGTTGCTCTGTGAATTTAGAATGTCTTCACAATAACTGATGTATAAAGCTGGGACTTCTCTTTTTGTGAGGAAAACTGATGCAATTTCCCACTTCTGAAATGAATGCAGTTGTAAGAGAGGGAGTTTTATACAACAGACAATTACCAAAGTCTCCGCCTGAGGAAGATATTTGGGAGTTGCCTTTGGGACCTACCACTATGCGCTCATCCTTGCTAGGCTTCTCTTGGGTGACTTTTACAGTACAATGCATATAAATCAATGGTTGTTAAAAGTTTTGAGTGTTGTAAATTACACCCTTTTTCTGTCATATCATTTGCAAATGCGTTGAAATTACTTCATCGGTAAAATAGGATGTATTTATTTGATTAAGTTGTGTACAAAACATCATGATGGAAACGCCCTTTTATTTTAGGTTAGATCAAGGTTCTACAAAATAAGGCTGCCTGTTGTGGTTTTGTCCCATACTATTGCTGATTTAGTTCCGAGGTCCCTGTCGGATGTATTTATGAAAATATGTATGTATGTACAGTCAAATTGCATAGTACTTATATTTCATAGCTGTCAAACATTGTAAAACATTCCAAGGTACATTTGACTTGTACAGGCTGGAAGTAATCAAACCTCAGCCTACCTTTATGAAAAAAATAAATAAAAAGGAGTAATGTCACAAGTTTAATGAAGTGGCAAAAAGCACTTTCTTTTGCAGACGAATGAGCTAACAGTAAAATTCCCATACAGAGGAAGAGAGAAGGGATGGCACCGTTTTCATCAGCACCGCTCCAAAACGTACCCAGAAAACCATGCCACTTATCAACATTAGGCTTAGTGGAGTGTTGTAGTTTGCAAGTCAACAACAAATATTGGATGTGGGTGTAATTCAGTCAGGGTTGTGTAGCATTCAATAAAGCAATCAAAGGGCTTTACACTTGTAGATTTTAAGTGAATGGGTAAGATTTTGATATCTGTTACACTGGTATACATGAGTTTATAATCTCTCCCCCGTGTAGTTGCTTTAGCATAATAAAGTCTGCCATCCTCCGTTACATATCCCATAATGAACAAGTTCATCTGTGTTTGTAGTGTGCTGGAGCTTACAAGGAACACTGGAAATGTCACTGCATTTGCTTTCATTTCAGCATGTATCACACTAGGCAGCGTACTAGCCTTGGAAGAAAGGTGGTACACTCCAGGTTCCAATTTTCATTAAATGTAATATATTCACCGAACAACCTTGTCCCCACTTTCTCCCTCTTCTGACATTCAAAAGGACCTAATTTATTAAGTTAGCCATCTGTAAAATGCTGCTTAAAACCCCAAACTTAGGCAGAAATTGTAATTAAAACTTTGAAGTGTGCATAAAGGTTAAGCTTGAATGATAGGCAGTTGCTTTGATTTTGCAAGGCTAGGTCATTGCTAGTATTTGAACAAAAACTATCTCAACGCAAAACTTCAGTGTACTCACCCCTGTCCACCTGGATTCGATGCACAGCTTGCAGCACCTGCAATAGGCTGCTGCATGAGACTGGCGGAGGTGAAGCTGGATGTGAACTCAAGGTCCCTAATTACAGCAACAGGCTGCACATATTTATCAGCAGTGTGTACTGCTTTTTGTTATACCTGTAAAGCAGAGGAAAGAGAATCCAGCAAGAACTCTACTCATACATCTTCAAACAGGGATCACCGTGTTTTTAAAGTACTTGTATTTGTTGGCTTTTCTCTAGGATATACTCTTCCCTTCCACTGTTTTCATCTAACTGCGTTTTATGTGTGTTCAGAACCAGATTTTTTCAGACACTTTTAGAAGTACACAATAGAGCTGTGAAATTGTCATTGTTTCAATCAAGAAATATAAAGCTTACGTCTAAGAAACTTGGTTGGGCAGAAAGGAAGAATATATATTGCACTGCATAACAGCATGTGCTGACCTTTCTCCTAAAAGAATATTATATAACATTATAGAAGGTCGGGACTAACACAGTCATTTTAGCCTAGAATTAGCACTGATATTTTTTCTGGAAATGACTGCTATATAGATATAGGGTCCAACCTAAAATAAGCCCAGAATTTCTGGTACACATACACGAATTCCATGCAGATAGAGCTTCTTACAAGCGGGGACTGCGTCATTTTCTCCAGTGCCAGAATTCTGTACACACAAATAGGGATCCACGATTCCTCAGCCCTGAGGAAACACAAAGATCTATTTGTGTAAGACTCCATGCCAGCAAAGTGAACTCTTCTTCGTTCTTTTTAAAAGTTGCACTCTTTTAAGCATCCCCTTTGTGTTGCTTATATGTGTATTGTTTTAGCAATGGCATTATGAAGTTGTATTTTAGAGGATTTCAAAGGACATTTGTAAATCATTTCATTAATCCATTTTGTAAATCATGTTGTAAACCCAACAGTAATTCAACTGGAGGAAATGATACAGTGATTTGGGATCAAAGGGGAGTGATTTAAAACTTGTGGCATCAAAATAAACACCTGTGTACAGATCTCTTTGCCTCCACTAGCTTTGTTTGAAACTCTGTGTGCACTGCAAACATATTTTCCATTTAAAGCTTTAATGGATGGTCAGAAGGATAAGTATGGTTGACAGTTCCTTCCTTGGCTTGTTTTCTCTCACCTTTGCATGCAGAAAGCAGAAGATTCTGCAGAGTCTTTGTGCATCTTCTTGTATGAAAGGAATGTGTTGGGAGAGGACTCCCAGCCCTCTCAGTCATTACATCCTTCACCCTGCCCATCTGGAGGGTCATGGCCTGAAGAAGAACACCTGCTGCACCTGTGGAGGTGTTCCACATGCCAAACCCCTCTCAAAAATCAGGGTCCTTAATTGCCTGGAACACCTCCATAAATACAGGGCTGCCCCTTTCCAGATGGTCACCCTTCACAAGCGCAAGGCAACAGATGTGACAACGGTTGGGGGTGAGTGGGCGGGCTGCAGCATGCATTCACCCACATGCTATTTTGATATGCAGAGGAGGAGGCAGGAAGAGGCACATTTCTGAAAGAAAAAGCCAACCCTTCAGCTTAAGCCCATTGCAGAATATGGAGGGGAAGTATAGAACCCCAATTTCTAAATGTTGGTGATGAATCTTTCTTATGAACTGGTCACTTTCACACAGATAATCAATTTTGACACCTTCCAGGGTCTGTACACTGCTCAGTGAGCTGTAATTACATGTCCAATGCCAATGCCATCATTACTGATGCAGTCAAGTCTTTTGCAGTCTATGTTTATTCTGACTTCCTGTTCTGAGAACACAGCCTTTCCCCAGACTTCCTTCATAGATTATTCACTGTCCTTCTAGTGAGAAGACACCACCTTATTTATAGTCGGACATCTTCCATTTCACTCTGATGAGACTTTACAGTATGCTTTCTATTGAGTGCTTATGAGAATTTCTACTGACCTTTTGATTCAAGCAGCTGATTTCTTCAAGCATCATAAATTAAAATTGGAGGAACATGTGATTCTTCCCTCTAAAATCAACCCATAGCAGGGAGATGGATGGAAGTAGATAATCTCTTGCTTAAGTGTTCAAAAAGAAGCTCCAGAAAGGCTGACAAAAGAATTGCAATTCTAAGTACATTCAATTGCAGAATTGGTTTTTAAAAGGCAGGGAAGTGATCAGAAACAGACCCAGACAATAACAGAAAGATAGAATAAACAACCGATTGTCTACCTATTCTCAAAGACCTGTAGAGCACAAATGAATTGTGCACAACAGGAGAAGACCAAGCGAAAAGACCCCAGAAGAGGGTCCCAGAGTGTAGGTGCAATGACTGGAAAAGCCCTGTTCCACAAACCAATCTTTCTAAATCTCCAGACGTGGGGAATCTGGAACAGCAGAGCAGGGCAAACGCTAGGCAGCTTTTTGCGGGTGCGATCATCTTCAGGTATCCTAATTTCAGACCACCAGCACATGCTGAGATGGGAGGAAAAAATCTGGGATTCCCGACAGGTTGCCTTGGGGGTGCTGGGAGTGGTCAGTCTTTTCTGTGTCGTCATACACAAGTTTGCACCCCTGCAACAGTACAGAACTAATATAGTATAATGCGTAAAGAGCTTGTTGAGATAGCCAGGAGAGGTAAAGGTAAAGCTTTCCCCTTGACGTGAAGTCCAGTCATGCCAGACTCTAGGGGGTGGTGCTCATCTCCATTTCCTAGCCAAGGGAGCCAGCATTTCTCCACAGACAGTCATGTGGTCATGTGGCCGGCATGACTAAACACCGAAGTGCACGGAACGCTATTACCTGCCCTCCGAAGTGGTACCTTTTCATCTACTTGCATTTGCATGCTTTCGAACTGCAAGGTTGGCAGGAGCTGGGACGGAGCAACGGGAACTCACCCAGTTGTGCAAATTCAAACCGGCAACCTTTCGATCAACCAGCCCAGCGGCACAGTGGTTTAAACCACTGCGCCACCTGCAGTCCCCAGGAAAGACCTGAGTAGAAATCCACTCAGCTACAAATGGTTTTGTTGGCTTTGTACTAGTCCCTCTCTTTCAAACAAACCAACTGTATACTACAACTATCCTTGCAGAAAGTGTAGGGCAAGATGAAACCCCAAGTATCAATAATAAAAATAAATGATGGGAAACAAATGGAGCGTCTGTGAAATTCTTTGAGTAGGGCTGTGAATGCTTTCTGTGATGGGCTTCAATTAGCACTCTCATCACTGCATTTTGTATCAGCTGAAGCTTGCACAAAACAAACAAGCAAACGAAACATTTCAAAGGCAGTCCTACACATACAGCATGTTGTAGTATTCTAACCTAGTAGTTAGACTTGCATGAAAGTTCTTTTCCATTATCATGATTAAGTTCGACTGCAGCTGCATCAGCATAGTTTTCTGTTCTTTCACATTTATGTATATTTTTATGATAAAAAATCAAAGACCTACAGCTTAAACAGTTTCTGAGTAGCAGCCCATCATTGTAGAGTATTTCAGAAGTAAAGAGCTAAGCTATACAGAAAACTTATTCTCTCTCTCTCTCTCTCTCTCTCTCTCTCTCGCTCTCTCTCTCTCTCTCTCTCTCACACACACACACACACACACACACAGAGAGAGAGAGAGAGAGAGAGAGAGAGAGAGAGAGAGAGAGAGAGTCAGTCAGTCAGTCAGTCAGTCAGAGTCAGGTTTTCTTTCAGTATCCTTTAAAGGCATAGTACACTCCATGCATGAAAAATGTAACTTAATTTGCATTACCTTCCCAAACATGTTGTGATGTCTTAGTAGAAAATAAATTACACCTACTTTTTTAACTGGTGTGGACGGTAGTTATATTTCCTAATGCAATAGGTAAAATGTCAGGCATAATTAAAGAAATTATTAGCTACATGGTGAGAGAAATAAATTACAACCCTAATTAAGGATGTGAAAAATTGCAGAGTTTACATTTTATAATTAGAAGGTTTGAAAAGTCGTGATAGTTTCAGATACTATTTTTTCACACGCCTTGCATGGGTTGGAATGCTTATGAAATAGAGTTCGCTATTAGATTGATGCAATAGTACTCAGGAACCGTGACTCCCCAAATCGGCATCAAAATCTAAAAAAGACTGGGCTCCACACTGCAAAGTGATTGTGTGTGAGAGAATGATTATAATCCTGGAAGACCTGCTTAACTGACTGCAGCTGGACCACAAACCTCACTGAGGCCCTCAGGACAGGGATTTTTCCACCAATATCCGTGAGAGGACAAACATGAGCTCTTCTTTTTCCTGTTTAGACTGAACTCAAAAGGCTGCCAAAACAGCTCGTGGGCTCTCAAGGAATGAATCTGAGGACTATCTATCCAGGTGTCTCAGCCACAATTCTGAATGACTCCCCTTTTCTGCCAGGTCAAATAGCTCAACTTTGCAAAGGACGAAAGTAAGGCAGAATGCTTTCCAATAGGGCACAATAAGAACACTGGAGGTCAAGCCCCAAAGGGTAAATAAATAAGAATGTTTTATGTCAGGGGCAGGTAGCATGACACCTACGGCACCAGTGGATTCCTTGCCTGGCACTCACCAAGGTGCCTTTCCACATGCCCACATTTTCTTACTGGCAGTGTGGATTGCTGTGTAATAGGCTTCTGTTGGCTGAAAACTGTGAATTCAGTGGAGGAGTTTAGTGCATTGGGTCTCCTCTGCCACTTCTGCCTTCTACTCAGAGTTCTGGGCAGGTTACTCACCCCTGTCACATTTTTTGATGACACCCAAAACAGTTTCTCAAATTGCCAAATGTGCCCTTTGATTCTCTGTGGTGTACTGGTTAACGGCATGGAACGGGAACTCAGGAGATCTGGGTTCTCACTTGTGAAGCCAACTGGGTGACTTTGGGCCAGTCACAGACTTTCATCTCAAGATTTCTCACAGGGATGTTGTTGTGGGGATAAGATTGGGAGCAGCAGGAGGAGAATTATGTAAGCTGCTTTGACTGCTATATGAGGGGGGGGGGGGGAAGCAGGAATATAAATCCAACAAACAAACCAATTAATTAATGAAAATGTTGCTGACCTCTAGTTTTATGTGTTTCTAGGGAAGTATTCTCTGTCAGTTAAAAATCTGATAGATTACACTTCTTAAAATATTGGAAGATTCTGCGTCTGACATAGGGATGGGTTGGTTCATACTTTATCACATGGAATGAACCATAGCTGGTATAAAGGTACTATAACTCTAATAGTCCTATAGAAAAAGAGAGAGAGAGAGAGAGAGAGATTAAAACAAGATTGGATTACTCCATAATTTATTGCTGATTAAAGCTTATGTTTTGCTTGACCAAGGGAAGGAAATGAGTTAAAATATTTTGATTTCTGAGTGAAATAATGATTGGGAGACTACTTAATAAAACCATTTCAGATAAATGATGGATAAAGTCATTTGGAAGATTTATTACAAACAACTGTAACAGAAAGTAGTGCCAGAAATCTAAGTTAAATATGTTTTTGATCTATTTAAGCATTGTTTTAAATAAATGAATACCAAAGACAAATGTGCTGCATATATGCATGGACCATGTCCAGATAATTGATGATTCTGCTGATCGGAAGGAAAAATGAAATGAGGAGGGTTCACACCAAAGCAGTTCTAAGAAAAGACCAATAATTCTACATACTAGCAGATCAGATATAAATCATAGTATAGGACAGCTTTCCCTCTTGCAATTATTTAAATGAGGAAGGATTAAATCGATCTCCATCAGGTCACTGCTATTGCCAGTTTTCTGGCTGGGGCTATGACTATGAGGTCCTGCTTATTGGGCTGAACTAGGAATGGCACATGCAGCATCCTTCTGAATGCGCATTTCCTCATGCTTCTAGGATACATGCATGGAAACCTACATTTCTATACATCTGTCTCTTAGTTCAATTAGAGCAACAGCCGGTTTCTACCTAGAGCAGCATAGCTTCTTTTTGGTCAAAGCAGTCTAGGTTCATTTGAAATAGAGGTATTTTACATCCCAGATTATATCAGCACAAATATTGAGAATATTTTGATCAAATATGCAGAATGGCATCTTAATTTCTCAGTTTTCATAATTCGGCTATGTTACATAATTAAACAGGGTCGATTACCGAGTGGTACATTTTTAAAATAACCATAGAAATGGTTGACAAAATCTGAGGTGAGCTTTTCGTTTACTGCCAGAGGGCTGTGTTTGTAGAACTACTCATAGTTGCCTTTATTCCAGTTAATCCATATGGCAACCACATGTATCCATTTCTTATATATTGTCTCCAGCATTTATGGCCACTTACTAATGCATCCAGAAGGCGCTGTTAAGTATTATGTGGAAGTCACCCAACTATAGTCCAAACTTCTCAGCTCCCCCAACTTGTCTTGCAATAGTTGCAATGATTAAACTAATCAAGCAACTGTTGAAATGTTGGCTTCTGTGTTAATGTTTCATGGTTTGATTTAATGATGCTTTTATATTGCGGATACCTGTCAAGGAAGAATTGCACACTGAGTCAACTAGGAAATTTCACAGAGGCCACCTAAAGAGCTCTCAGATGGCACATATTTGGGGTCATCATTTCTTCATTTATACTTGCATATAAATAGAGTTTAACAGACTTCAAAAGCCATTGGAGTGCAGAACATTCCATGGCCTCATTACTCTGGAAATGCAGAGAAGAAGATCTGAAACTACAGGGGGGGGAAGTTTTTAATCGTAACATTTGAAAACATCCACAAAATCTTCTTTCCCTTGCTCTAACTATCTAATCATTGGCAGTTCTGTTAGGGCAATGCCAGCTTTGTGATTTCCCAAGCTCTAGCAATCAGACATCCAATTTAATGGGGTTCTACTGTATGGCTGTGGTGGGATAAGATGACAAATTTGCTTTTTTTTCTTCAATGTTTGGAGTTACATATGCAAATGTTGCTGGTGGTGTGCATGCAGATGTCGGTATGAATATGTATGTCTGGTTTACATTGAGTGCAGGGAAGCACATCATATTATGCTATTGTCTAGTCTTTCGAGTTAGGACAAAAATCTGCTTACAGAACAGTTTCCACACAAACAAACAAACTTGCATCATTAGGAGAGAACTGTCATACTATCCAAGTTTTTGTTTACTGAAAATCCATTACTAATCAGAAAGACCTTCCTGCTTGTAGGCATTCAGTTTAGGACTATTATTCTGGTCTGCATCATTGATATACTGCCAACTTACATATAAAAGTAATCAGGGTTAGCACTCTTAAACTGACCATAATTTTCACAGAAAGGAAAATAAGAATCATAAATCAAACCAAGGGGATTTCAGTTCAACTCAACTATGACTTCAAAAAGATTAGGTCAGAGGTAGAGCTTTAACTCTAGAGAAGGATTTACAATCAAAGAGCTCTACCCTACATCACCCAATCCAAGATCCCCTATCCTGACCCACATGGATCTTTCTGCAGCTGTTCCCTCTTCAACAGTGGAGCTTGGACAGAGTGGGGAATGCTCTGGGTTAAAGGGATCCTGAGCCCTCCATTGTCTTGCTGCCCCAATAAGGACTGGTTTAGATCAGCCTCAACTACTCTAAATTATTGACTGCAAAGGAAGGGAAATAGCAAAAGAAATGGAAAAGGCTATTCCATCAGCTATTGTAGTTCTTAACCATGTAAGGCTTTCAGGTTAAAACCAGCCTTTTAATTGGGCTCAGAAGCCTAACGGCAGCCAATTCAAGCAGTCCAGAATTGGTGTTATATGCTCAGACCTTCTGGTCCCTGTTATTAGAATCATAAAATCATAGTTCAGTTGGAAGGGGCCATGAAGGCCATTGGTTCCAATCCCCCCTTGTTTATTTATTTGTTTTTTATTGGGGTATTTCTAACCCATCCATTATGTTTCATCTCTGGACAGCTTACAGGACACCTGTCACAGGACACCAATTTACACCATCCCACTCAGATGGCTGTCCAGTTTCTTTTTGAATGTCTCTAGTGTGGGAGAGCCCACCACCTCTCCAGGCAGCTGGTTCCACCATCATATTGCTTTGACAGTGAGAAAGCTTTTCCTGATATCTAGCCTAAATATGGATTATTGCAGCTTGACTTGATTATTCCATGTCCTACATTCTGGTATCAGCAAGAAGAAATCTTGAAGTTCTTCCTCGTGACAGCCTTTGAGGTATTTCATGTTAGAGGGATAGAGGGATATCATGTTCCCCCTGACTCTTCTCTTTTCAAGGCTGAACATGCTCAGTTGTCTCAGCCTCACCTCACATGGCAGTGTTTCCAAACCCTGGATCATTTTTGTTGCCCTCCTCTGGACCCTTTCTAATTTTTCTGCATGTTACTTAAATCTTCGGGCCCAGAACTGGACACAGTACTCCATATGAGGTCTGACTAGTGAGGAGTATAGAAGAACTACTGCTTCTCGTGATTAATGTCACATTTTGCACAAACTGCACCTTCTGAAGTGCTTTCAAGGGTGTTCTAATGTAGAGTGCATTGCATTAGTCCACTTTAAAGAACATCAGGGTGTAGATTACTGAAACCAGGTTATTCTTGTATAGCAGGCATATAGTTTGGCCTATTATAGGCATATAGCTTGGACAGGCATATAGTTTGGCCACCGGCTACAGCTGGTAGAAGGCAATCTGTATCACTGTGGCCACCTTGGCCTCAAGTGACTCAAAGAGTCTCAAAGATAACTCAAGAAGCACCCCTAAGCTATGAGCCTGCTCCCTTTAAGGGGAGTGTGACCCCATCCAGTCCAAGTTGAATTCCCTCTTTCTGGTCAGAAGAACCACCCACTAACAGCATCTCAATTTTGTCTGGAATGTAGCTTCAGCATGTTAGCCCTCATCCAGTCCAATTGATGCAGTCACATATCAGTTTAATATATCCATCCTTACCTGATAAAGAGCAAAAGAAGAAATAAGACTCCAAGACTCCGGTAAATCAGCAATTTCATGTAGCTGTTATCTGGCATGGAGGCAAGACTGATCCCTGAGGAACCCTCTGCTGGAGTTTCCAAGGACCAAGCAATATCCCTCAAGCACTACCTTCTAGAACCAGCAGCCTGAGTATGATCAGAACCACTACAATGCAGTACCTCCTACTCCCAGTCCAGACAGTCACCACAGAAGGATATCATAGTTAATGGTGCTGAATACTGGTGCAAAGAGCAGGTCAGAATCTGGCTCTCTTGCACTATCTTGCACTTACCAGACTTCAGTTGCCCCTGGCCAGGAAGCAAACTGAACTGAGATCATGTCCACAAATGCCCAGTGGATTCTTTGCGCAAAGTATGCAAAGTGTGTAATTCTTTGCACATAATCTGGTAACATATATGGAAAATGAATTCCGCTTGAACTTGCTTCCTCCTGGATGCCCATACAAATGCTTGGTGAAAGGTGGATTTAGGGGAGAGGGAAAGTGGCCCATAGTCTGGAGAGCCAAGCTGAGGAAATCTGATGGATTTCCCCTCCCCTCTCCAGACTGGGCTTCTCATATTGCTGGCATCAAAAACCTCAAGGTGATCAAAGTTATTTCTTTGCTAAAATCCAGAGCAAACCTTAATTGAAACTGATCCAGATAATACTTCTTATCCTATAGTGCCTGGAGCTGATTGAGGATTGAAGAACCTTGGAGATATTTGACCCTGGTCCAAAATTATTGGAATCTTTTGGATCCAGAGAGGGTTTCTTCAGGAGTAGCCTCAGCCTGGTGACAAGAGACCACTCTTCTTGTGAAGTGGCATTAATAATCTCCCTGGCCTAGGCAGCTGGTCCCTCACTGTTAGTTTTTATCAGCCAAGAAGGGCAAGAATCCTGTATGAATTTGGTTGCACAAACACGCTGAAGTTCCTTGTCAACATCTGTGAGCTATACTAACTGGAGCACATCCAAGCAAACTTGACCAGGCTGTGCTCTGGATATCAAATTTGATTCAACTGCAATCATACTGGAGTCTAAGTCCCAGTTGATGCAAGAGACATTATAAAATGACTGTCAAGCAAATAAAGTTCAGCAAGCCTCAATTGCTCTAATGTGTCCATGGGGCTAGCATTTAGTAGTCCATGGATGATCTTGGAGAGGACTGAATAGATGCAGTGAGATACTGCTTCTTTGCTGCTCTCTCAGCCTCAAAGTAGACTTGCCCTAGGTGCATAGACCAGGTCTCAGTTGCACCCAGTTTTCCTCCATCTGCACCCAAGCCTGTTTTGTTTCATCACTTTCAAGTCTGGAGCACATCATGAAGCCTTATGAGCTCTATCACAAATAGGCTGCTTAGGAGTGATCATGTCAACTGCCTGGGTCATCTCTGTATTCCAGAGACTAACCAGGATTCAGCAGGATCACCAGCCATATCAGCTGGACCATCCACCAACCCAGAAACCCTCTGGAAACCATCAGCTTCCAGGGGATGATCATCTTAATAGGCCACTCACCCCTTATATAGCCACAATAACACCATCTGTGTACAAGAAGGGAGGATTGGCAAGCTTGGGGGGACCCCAGATTTTGCAGAAGCACAAAATCAAAACAAGATGAAGCTCTCCTGCTAAATCCCCTTCAAGCAACCCAGTGAGGGATGAATATGCTCAGTGGTTACAGAGTGTTAAGTGGCTGTTCTGAAGTTGGGAGTGGTGGTGGGAAAGGACCACTGTGTGGGAGGGGGAATGGGACATGGGATGCTGAGGAAGAACCTGGAATCCTGAACTGTGGCATTCCACGCTGCACTATAGGCTTGGAGCCTTACTAGATATTCATAGACTGGGGGAGGGTGGTCCTCCAGTTACTGATGAGACTGCTATCCAGTGGAGAAGCACATTGATGGAAGGAGGCAGGTGATGTACCCTAATTCCCCCTTTCCTTGAAGGCCTTCCTCCACCATTCTTGATGGACACCCCTCCCCAGCTCTCCAGAGAGATTGGAAGGAAGGTGGTACAAAGGGCTGCAGGACCAAGGGAGGAAACAGTCACAATGCCCTCCTTTCTGCAAAGCACCACTGAGGACGTGCTTCCCTCTGTGGAATGTTATTTCAGATTCAACCCTTTATGTCATGTCCTCTTCTCTGCAGCCTACTTGATGCTTTCCAGCCCTATCTGAATAGGATGACATCACTGGACTCACTCGTCTTAACTTTAAGAAAACCTTAAATTTACACATTTGGTCACTCTACACATTCCATCAGCCCAAAAGAGGAAATGCAGAAAGAACTGTGGTCTAGGAGATGGAAGTAGAGTCACATTGTAAAGATTAGATCTAGTTCCAAAATCTTTCCCCACTCAAAGACATCCAGTGCCGGGGCCTGGATCACAGATAAGAGGTCAGCTGTGAAGTTTGGAGCTATCTTTCAAGATGAAAGCACTACAAAGGCAGAAATGCTATGGTGCCATTTTGTACTTAAATGCTATTAAGTATGAAAACAGATTAACCATGGAATAACTCTTGCCTCCATGAGTCAAAAAGTTGCTTGCCCCTAAATGGTAATCATTATTAATAATAGTAGGAGGAGTAAAATTTCTATACTGCCCAACAGCCCAAAGCTGTCTGGGCAGTTCACAAGGCACATTAAAAACTACATTGCATTAAAAATATCATAAACCATTAAAAGTTCACACTACAAAATTTTAAACCACATCTTAAAAAGCTTTTACATACAGAGACACTTATGAATGCATGTATATGATAACTTAAAGAAGGAAGAAAAAGAAAGAAAAATATTCCCACCTATATGACAACTGCAAGGCCCCAGAAGTTACTTGTATGCCCTGCAGGAGAGGACAGTCTTTACCTGATACTGAAAAGACGGTAAGTTTGATGCCAGGAATTGCTCAGTGGGGAGCAGTTTCCATAACTGGGGAGTCACAATTGAAAAGCCCCTTCCCCTTGTTGCCAGCAAGTGACGGAGTGGGCAGTCAGAGAACTTACTTACTGGCTCCAGAACCTATTTAATTTGTTAAAAAGCCTCCCATTGGCAACATGACCTCTCAGTGGCCATTACAGTATAAAATCAACAAATAACGCTAATAAAATAATACGATTACAATCTCAGAATAAACAAACAAAATAATGACATAATAAAATAATTAAATTAACATAAAACATATATTTATGTAATTAAAACTATGCACTGATGTAAATAGTCTTGATGGTGCCAAAGGTGTACCAGGAAAGTTTTTTCCAGGAGCCTGAAACACAATAAGGTACGTTGATGGTGAATACCCAGTGGCAGAGTGTGCCTTAATTGGGTGCCATCACAGAACAGGCCCTTGCAACATCCCCCTTTACCTCCTTGGGGACAGAAATTTGTAGGAGGGCCCCAGTTGAAAAGCTCGATTGTAGCACCTGGGTGGATGAAGGTCAGGAGAGGCATTCCATCAGGTATTGTGGTTCCAAGCTGTGTAGGGCTTTATAGAGTGAAACCAGCACCTTGAATTGGGCTCAAAAGGATATGGGCAGCCAGTGCAAGCAAGCCAGAATTGGTGTTATAGGGTCAGATGTTCTAATCCCTGTTATTAGTCCAGCTGCCACATTTGCACAACTTCCGAAGACTTACAAACAGTCTTCAATGGCAGCCTCTAATGCAAACTTAAATCAACTGCTACTTTATTCCATTCAAAACCAGAAATCAGTGTCAGAAAATTTGTTTTATGGAATGTACCTGAACAGGTGGCCAGCAAACTTATTTCCAGTTTCTCCAAGCCCAAAAGATCAAGCCATTTATGTCAAGTAAAGCTCCATTATATTGGTAAAATATAGATTGATTACAATATATTAAGGTATGTTTAGATTTCATTTATTCCTTTTAGTTCCATAATTCAGAAATAATTCCAAGATAGTCAGTGATTGATGTGGACAGTGGGTCCCTCCCCGATGGCTGAGACTAGTCAGGAAACATACACCAGATGTGCTCATAGGTCCCATTAGTAGAAGTCCTCTTGGAGGCAAGGAAAATGACACCCACCCTGACTGAGAAGCGGTTGTGCATGTGTGAATTGTCAAACCTCCAGAATGCTCAAGGGAGGCTAAACGTACTATTTTTAATTATTCAATTTTGGAGGATAGAACTGCTTGTGAGACTGCGAAGTCACAAACTGTGGCTCAAGATCCTGGGATTCAGCCAGGGGAGCCAGTAGAAGAGTTTGGTCCAAGGGCAGATGGAGATGTGGATCATACTGTGCATGGGAATGATGGGGAGGTACAGCCAGCAGGAGAGGATATAGAAATGGGAGATCTTCTAATGGAGACCAACCCTCCCCTTCAGAGGTAGACCCAGCAGCTTGGTGATAATACCAGCAAGAAGCACAGCGGGGGGTGCAAAAGGTGGCGGGGGAGCATGCCTGTTTCCACAGTGCGCCTCCTCCAGGGTTGGGGTGCAGATAGATTCATAAAGAGAGCTTTGGAAAACGAGCAGTGGCTGGGCTCACCATACTACTTTGTATGAATCAAGAAAGATCATGTGAATCAAGAAAGATCATTAACATGGAAACGGTCTGAGGCAGGTCCTGGCCAGAGGGAGAAAAACGGCTCACGAGAGCAGCTTCTCCCCTCTGCTAGCCCCTGTTCGCCAGGCCAGGGATCCATCTAGCCCAGCATTCTCTTCACAGTGGCCATCCAGCCACTGATGGGAACCACAGCCACTTGCTCATTTTAGTTGTCCTTTGCTGGGTCAGCCGGTCTAATTATTTTAGAGGATAGGTTCATCCTACCAAATTATTATCATCTTGGAGTCTTAGTGTTAACCTTTCACTTGTGCTGGGCACTCATTATTTAATGTATTATTCAGGTCTGGCTCACAGAAAACTGTATTTTTTAGAGCATTAGATTTCAAAGTTTTAACTTTTTAATTTATTGCAATCAAAATAAGTTGATTTATTTTAAGAGCTGGGACTGGGACTCAGGCGATCTGGGTTCTAGTCCCCGCTCGGCCATGGAGCCAACTGGGTGACTTTGGGCCAGTCACAGACTCTCAGCCCAACCTACCTCACAGGGTTGTTGTTGTGGGGATAAGATGGAGGAGGAGAATGATGTAAGCTGCCTTGAGCCCTTTGTAGGAAAAAGGCAGGATAGAAATCAAAAAATAAATAAATAAAATGCTTTAGCAGGCTCCAGAATCCTTCAGATTTTTGTGGGTTTGGTCCTATGTTTCTTTGGCTTCCCTGTGGGGTCAAAGCTGACTGGTACTGGTGGCCTCATATCATCTGTTGGACCTATTTTCTTCTTGAGCTAGAATGCTACTGGTGATTCTGGTGCAGAGTGCCTCAAATCTCCTCTTAGAACTTAAAGGGAGAGAGGTTCATGGTATGAGCTTAAAATAAAAATGCTCATCTGATTCTAAATTGCAATTAATCTCATATCCCAAGTTTTTATTTTTGCATAATTATAGCTTCTTTCCTTAAAATTGAATTTAAAAAATTGAAGAGAGTAAAATTTCAGAGTAAAGGGAGCGACAGGTTGGCATGTCTCCAAGAAAAAGTTTCATCTGAGGAAATTGAAAAAGCTATTTTGATCATGAATTTGTAGGGGTCATACACTTATTATTTTGGAATTAAATTAGTTTTGTGGCCAATTTTTCATCCAGCTTTATTTAAGGATCACATACTGAGTGAGCAATAGAGAGGAACTAATAATGGGCAGCAGTGTTAGCAAGACATAACAAAGAATCAGCGTGACTGCCACTAGCTGAAAACCCTTCTATCGGGCAATCTATTGTTCAATGTGAAATGCACACAGTCACACACAGTGGGACATAAACTTGCTCTACAAACCTCCAATCTTTCTTTTCACCTGCGATTGCCGAAGACCTCAAACCAAACGGCTTGGTGCTAATACCAGCAAGATGTGCAGATTTAGTGAGGTAATGCCATTTTCTTCCCAAACTGGAGTAGGGCACCTCTTTACTTGTGAAATGGTATTTTAAGCATGTCATTAACGGTTTAATTCATACATAACTATTCATCCAGTGAAAGTGACCAGTGGTGGTGGATTTATGAAAGCAAACTCAAGTCTCATCTGCAGCAGTTTTTACTTCTCTCAGTCATATACTCTTTGTATTGTCTTGCCTTACACCTGCACGCTTTGTTGTCTCCATCCTCCTAAGCTCATTTAGATAGAAAAGAAAAAGTGCTTGCAATAGGAGCAGATCCTGCTGAACCAAAATTGTGCAGTGCATGGCAAAGGAGTCTATAACCTTCCCCTGGGTAAATGAGATTTCTGATGTATATATTGGGTTCTAGCCAATATTTGTCCTATTCCGAGTAGCTTCATCGAAATGAATGGGACTTAAGTCAGATGAACATTGGCTGCAACACATTGATCTCCCAAACCTTGAAACTATGATCAGCAAATAGTTTTTTAGATGGGAATAGAGAACCAAAAGTCCTAGTGTCACCAAATAACACTGCCTCAGCTTCTGCTATGCATCTTTTGCTTCTGTGATGAAAGCAGCAGGGAAGCAAAGAGACAACTGAGTTTTTCCAGATGCACAGATTTGGCCCTGGACCTCCACTTGCTGATGACTATTTTATGGGTGTCATCATTAACCTTAACAGAGGAAAGAGGTCCACTGATACATGCTGCTCCCTCTGCTGAGAGATTGCACATCACAAGAGCTCAGTGTACTTTACAGAACCCATATACATGGTTCAGAAACTTTAGGGAAACATAAGAAGATGATACCGGATCAGATTAAGCGTCCATCTAGTCCAGCGTGCCAACTATTTCTTGCCATTGGTAAGGTATTTTCATGCAAATGTTTTGGACTACAACTCCCATCAAGTGCAGCCAATAGTCAGAGATGATGTGAGTTACAGGGCATAATATCTAGAGGGCACTCAATGGCCTGTTTCTGCTTTAGATCATATCTCGGCCATCTGGTGGTGCCATGAATCTATCAACAAAAAGTCATTTCAAATGAGTGGTTTCCCAGACTTGCTCCAGAAAGTTTTAAAATAATCACTTCTGGCACTTTCTTCTCATTGCAAAATATTTGCAATGTATCTGTTAGTGTCCAAACTTTCAGTCCTTTAACTGTTTGATTTAATTTTGAAGAACGGTAATTAAAAATGCATTCGATTGTCTATCAGCCCTGTCTGTTGCGAAATAATCAGTTGCTGGCCTGGCAGAAAGAGTTCTGCAGAAATGGAAACAAGCTTCACAATGATGGAAGCTGATGGTTTGTGAAGCTACTGAATGAGAACTGAGTATTGATTTGCTGTCTTCTTAACAACATCAGTGTCGAGCGATAATGTACTGTACCACTTGTTTCAGAGTAAATAGCAATTTTTATATTACTGGTCTTCTTGCAAATTGGCTGTTAGCAGGAAAAGAGCCCAGAATGGCTAAGAGAGGAAGAGAGATTGGGAGATGGTGGGTTGGTAGGATTCAGGAACCTCATGATAATGTCCAAACCCCTGGGGTACAGCTCCTTTGCCGCTAGGGAGAGCCAAGAGAAAGAGTTTTTGTGTCCCAGACACAGCCTAGATATAGTAGGCATTATGCAAACCCTGGAATGTGGTCATCTCTGATTCTATGATTTATAGGAAACTAGAGGAAGTACATGCAAGAGGAAATGTTTGCAGCCATTCCAGCCATTGCAGCCATTCCAGGAACATCTCATCAACTGACACTGTGTTTTATTTTACTTTTTGCATTGTTAAACTGTCCTGAGACTTCGGTAAGGGACGCTCTAGAAAAGTTTTTTAAAAATAAAAAAATAAAATTGGTTAGAGCTATGGCTAGGATTAGGGTGCAAGGTTCAGGATGCATAAAAGAAGCGCCTTTTCATACTGTCACAGTTAAGCTATGGAAATCACTTCCTCAAGATGGAATATGGATCACCAATTTGGACAGCTTTAAAACAGGACTGGACAAATTTCTGGTAGAGAAGTCTATGAATATCTGCTAGTCCTGGTGGTAGGTGTTGGGTTAACTAGATGCAGCATGCTTCTGTACTCCAGCTGGTAGGGAACATGGATGGTAAGCTGCTGTTGCAATCATGGCTTTCCTGTGGGTTCCTGGGAGCATCTGGTTTTCTGCTTCATGATCAGTGCTGGGCTAGATGGACCATCTAGTATGGATATTCCAATGTTCTTATCCTGAAGGACTACAAAAACTGCCCTGAACGAATGGAAATAATGTGCAGCAGAGTTGCTGTTGGATTTTTCAACCTGTGTTCTTTCCGTAAGCTCTGAATCAAAAGTTTACATGTGAAAATTCTCCAGTTACACAGCATAGAAAACGGCCTCTTGTTTTCCAGTTTTCTTTTGCATATTATTGTCTTGGAGGTGCAAGCCTTAATGATACCACTGATTAGCAAAGCTGGGAGGTGTAGGAAAGTGCCACCATGGATGAGAAGAGAGGTGGTAGGAGAGATTAGAAGAAAAAAGAATGCCAGGGAGAGGCTGCTCGGTACAGAAGGATTCTTGTCAAGACTAAAGCCGATTATGAGTGGAGACTTTTGGAAAATGTCAAGAGTAACACAAAGGGCTTCTATTCTTATGTAAATAGTAAGAGGAAGGGGAGACAGTGGGGCTGCTTAAACGTGAGGGAGAAGATTTGGTAACTAATGTAAGACAGACACAGATGTTAAATGATTATTTTGTTACTGTATTATCCCCAAAGCAGGTAGGGGGAGATATACCTGAGGGGAAGGCAATGAGGTTGGAGTCTTGGGGCACAGATTGGAGTCACTCTCCTGGAAACTGAGGAGCTCCTCAGAGCCCTGGACATTACAAAAGCACCTGGTCCAGATGGGTTACACCTGAGGGTACTCTGAGAATTATCAGAATTACTCTTTCATCTATTGGCGTTCATTTTTGAGGCTTTGTAGAAATCAGAAGTACCGGAGGATTGGAGGGCAGCATCAGAGGCCCCAGTCTTCAAAGGGGAAGATAAGACAAGGGGAATTACAGGACAGTTAGCCTAACATCCATTCTGGGAAAGACAGTGGGAAAGCTCATAATAGGGAAAGCCCTAGAAACCCTAGCTAGGGAAGGGAGGTTGGCAGCTATGCAACATGGATTCCTCAAAAACAAGTTCTGCCAGATGGACCTTGTGGAATTCTATGACAAGGCTTTGAGTTGGCTAGAGGGAGGGGATGTGGTGAATGTGGTTTACCTGGATTTTGGCAAGGTCTTTGACAAGGTGCCACATGATATCCTGGTTGAGAAATTGATGAACTTTGGAATAAATAGATGCACTGTTTGATGGATTAGGGCATGGTTGGTGGACTGCAAGCAGAGGTGACTAACAGCTGGGAATCAGCAGGATAGCAGGCAGTGATGAGCAGAGTACCAGAGAACTCGGTTCTGGGACCAATTCTGTTCAACCTCTTTATCAATTACCTGTATTTGCAGCCAATGCCAAAGTGGCCCCAACTGAGGAGCAGGTACTCCAGATCTGAAAGGATCTGGACAGACTGTGGAAGTGGGAAGGAAACAACAGGATGCAGTTCAATGCAAGTAAGTGCAAGGTCTTGCACTTGGGACTCAGGAATAGGTGCCATAGGCACAGGATGAGGAACAACTGGCTGGAGAGCAGCACCCGTGAAAGGAATCTTGGGGTACTTGTCAATAACAGGTTAAACGTGAGCCAGAAGCTAAGAAGGTGAATGCCACCCATGGATGTATAGTCAGAAGTATGGCTTCCAGGTTGAAAGCAGTGTTAGTACCGCTCTGTACGACTCTGGGTCAGCCACAACTGGAGTACTGTGTCCAATTCTGGACTCTATCTTATAAGAGATATAGCTGGGTTAGAATCAGTTAGCACAGGGTCACAAGGATGGTAGTCAGATTGGGAGGAGATGCCATTTGAGATGAGATTGAGTGAGATGGGTCTTAGCCTGGAAAAGAGGAGACTCCAAGGGGATCTTATAGTGACTTATAGGTATGTGAGGGGGTGTGACATGCTTGAGGGTTGTGACCTGTAGTGGAAGAAAGGAAATGGTCCAATGGTGCAAAATTCAAGGAACCAGGTTTCAGGTTGGATGTCAGGAAGTACTTCCTGATGGTTAGGACCCCTAGGATATGGAATGGGCTTCTAAGGGAGGTGGTGGGGGGGACCCTATCAGTATTCAGGAAAGACTGAACAACCACATGTTGGGTATTACATGAGTGGAGCTGGGGGTCAGACTAGATAGCTCGGCAGTCCCCTTCTGGCTTTCTATGTTCCTATGTTTTTATGTTTCCATGTCATGTTGGGAAATATTTATTATTATAGTCTAATATATTATAATCACATTCAGACTTTCTATTATTACCATGATTCATAAGTGCTTATTTTAGGAAAGTCTTGCCAACTGATTCTTTTCAAAGTAAGAATATGATTTATTTTAATGTTATGTGTTGCATTTTAATTATACTGTTTCTCCAAGAAGTCGAAGGTGATGAACACTGTGGGAAGGTTCACACAACATGCCAAGCAGCAGGGGTTTCTTGCACAGGATCGTCTGTTGCATGACCCAGATCCTGTTGCCTTATTTTAGCATGGTCCATTTGGTTTTTAGAAACTAAAGTACTGTGTTTCCCCAAAAATAAGACCTATCCTGAAAAGACCTAGTGCTATTTTTGGTACTTGCTAAAATATAAGACCTACTCTGAAAATAAGACCTAGCTGTGTTTATTCCCAGTGCCAGTGGGGAACATAAAGAGCCTTTTTGAACTTTATTTTATAACTTAACTTTAACTTAATGCACTGTGTGGAGGAAACATGCTCATGCAGCTCTGCTCCTTCCGCTCCCTGTGGAGAGAGCAGAGCCTCATGAGCTGATGCTTCCTCTGTAGCACCAGTTCCTGTCACAGGCAGATTGATACCAAATGTGCTCCACCTGTGACAGGAGCCAGCTTATGTGGCTCTGCTTCCTCCGTGGTACAGTGAGCTAATAAAGAATGTTGTAGGGGATGTGGCAGTTAGCAAATGATGATTACTGATGATTAACAAAACCCTTTTCCCTTCCTGATGATTAACAAAATCCTTTTCAGTCAGCACCTGGCACCTGCCCACAGGAGTTGGCACTATAGAGAAGCCAGGCAGCGGAGGAAGCAGAGCCGCATGAGCCGATGCTTCCTCTATAGCGCCGGCTCCTGTCACAGGCGGAGTGATACCAAATGCACTCCTCCTGCGAGGAGTCGATAGTGAAAGCACACTTTGCTCATTCTGGCCAGCGATTGGTTACCAAATTGCTCTTGGGAAGGTACGGCACCCGATTGCCCTGATCACCCTATTTTTAACTTTGCCATTCACTCCTGTCTTGTAAGTCTTCTACCTGTACAGTATTATGGTATTATGGTATGGTACCATATTTAATGGTAGATTTAAACAGAATATTATTTTGACCCCCAGACAAGATGAGTGCAAAAAGAAAGAGCTATTCCATCGAGTACAAGGAAAGAATCGTAGAGAACTCAGGCGGCAAGAATCTTACAGTTTACTGCAAAGAGAAGTTGGGTCTCTGATTGATCCGAAAATGGCGAGCAGATTACTGCGTTTCACCAAAAATAAGACCTAGTATGTTTTTGTGAGCCAAAAAAAAAAAAAAAAAGACAGTGTCTTATTTTCAGGGAAACACGGTAAGAAACTGCACTGTATTCCACGGGTTCCATGCTCACCATGGTTTCTCTCCTCATTGGCATTGTAGGCTGCACAGTATTCCTACCAAGTCCACTGGAAAGTGCAGCAGTCGCTACAGGGACTGCTCCAACCATCCAACATGGGATTGAATTTTAGGTGTGCTGGCTAATGAGATAAATGCCAACAGCAGGAGGATTGTGCAAAGGAGTTGGAAACTGCACTAGCGAAGAAGCAACTTAATTCTCCGTCAGGCACATCCAGGCAAAAAAGTGTGCAGCATGGAACCCACACAGCTTTGCTTTTCATGATGTGTGAACCCAGCTACTACCTTTAGGCATCTTTTATCCTCTCAGTACCATCTTTCTAGCACAGGGTCTAAAGAAAGAAAAGAATATTCGTGATTGCTTTGGTCCCCACACCGTGAAGGAGAATTTGGGAAAACAAGCAACTCTCCTTAAACTCTCCCATCCATGCATGGTGATTCTGTTTTGAAATAGAGCCTCACTCACCGAGCAGAGAAGAATGAGAGGCTGTGCACAATGATACAATTTGACTTTGAGATTAGAGCAGGACAACTGGTAAGCCAGAACATTTGAAGGGCTATCACTGTGGATGTCATGCAGAAAGGAAGGCTCCCTCTGTCCCTGCATGCCCTGGTGCAGAACTTCTTCTGCCTTGAGGCCTAGATTTCATTTTGGAGATCATCCCAGGGACCACAATCCCATGGCTTTTAGCTCTTATTACCAGGGACTAAGCCATTTCAACCTTCTAGAATAGTGGAACACTGCATAAGAACTGGGAGCTTTTCATGATCAGTGGTGGAAGGGTAGAGGATAGGGATTTCTAGGACTGCCCAGATTTGGCCCCATGCCTGCAGTTCTTTACCCCTGAATGTTCTCAGTATAAGGGCTCACTCTTGCACTCTGTTTTCAAAGAAGACTTTGGCTAAGAATTTGCTACTCAGAATATTACTTTTCCATCCTCTACCAGTCTCCTAAAATCTTGCTAGATGTAGATTTCAACATAGATCAAGAAAAAAATCTTTTTGCATAAATTGCATAAATAGCCATGTGCATAATGTATAAACCAGCCTTTATTTTCTTTATCTTCAGGGTAGATAAGGTTGGACAGGTTGGGTGCCTTGTCCACTCCCCAGGGAACAGTGAAATGTATCCATTTGGCCTCCCTGCAATAGTATAATACTAAAGCTCAGGTAGATCTGTAAGCAGCACTAAGTGCTGCACCGGTGGATTGCTGGACCAGTGGATTGGGTCTATTTACCATTTTTAATCTCAGCAGTTCCTTCAGGCAATGTTTCCCTCCTTCCAGCCCAGCTTTATTCTAAACTACCTTGCTGTCAGGAAAAAAATGACTCAAATTAAATGCTATGACTTGTGAAGGCTCTGCAACAAAGGAAACACTTGTTCATCATAAGCCATATCTGGTGCATAAATCATAGAGAAATGTCTTTCTGAAGTCTTTCAGAAAGATTTCATTACAATGGAGACAATATAGAAAGCAGAAGCAAAGAAAAGCTGCTAAATAACAGGTAATAGTAATAAAAACTCAATAAAATCCCATTATCCAGATGCTGATTATCTGAGGGTACAATCCACTAAGAATCCCCAAGTGTTAAGGAAATTAGAGCAACAATGCATAACATCTTAATTTGAATGGAAGTGACTATGAGGATGACTTGGCTGGATGTGGCATCTGGAATATTTTATCGAACAATGCCAATAATGGGCTCATAATACAAATATGCACTATTCAGAATACTCATTTTTAGCACTAATGTCTTTAGGCACCAGCCAATGCAGCTGCCTGAAAATTTCCACACTCAGAAGATTACAGGCATCCAGCTGAGGGTACTTCTCCTGCCCTGCAGAAGATGTGGATGGGACGTGTTGGCCATCTTGCCTTTTGTCCCTGCTGCAAGGAAGAGGGACTGAAGCACCACTGGGGTACTTTGCATTCTGTGCTTGCTGCAGGAGCAGAAGGAGCTGCTCCGTGGCCAGGTCCCAGCTCCAAGGTAAGAATGAATTGCTGTGGTCCAGGCTGGGACCCTGTCATATCCTATGGCAGTCTAGACAGTGTATTAAGACCGTGGGATTGCAGCCCCTCACACAGGCTTCCCCAATCTGCTGCCACCCAGAAGTGCTGGGCCTGAATGCTCTGCATGCGCCCCAATCATACTCCAGGGTTAGCTCCTACAATGTCTACTTTCAGCCACACCATCACCCTGAGATGGGAAATAAAACACCTGTCCTAGATGTGCAACACTCTAATAGCTGCTTCTGTGGCCTTCTCCAATGAATAGTGTGTTTGCACTAATGGAAGAAAAATATTTCTGGGTGTACAAACACTGGGCAACCCCCAGTGTTAGGGTTCCCACTTAGAAGAGAGAACTGGTGAATGCCCAGACCAGAGATGGGGAAGCTGATTGAGTTGGCTCTTCCAATTGCCCCCGCCACCAGGAAAAAAAAGGGGGGGGGGCAAAAGTCCTATTAGAGAAAGGCTTGATATAACAGTGGGGAGAGAAGAATCTCATGCTAGCTGCCTCAAGGGGTGCTTGGGCACTTGTTGGTTGGCTGTCTCTGGAGGACCCAAAGAGCTGTCATTTGTGGGTTGTTACTCATGGTGGGATTAGTCATTCAGATCTGGATCACAAACAGCCCATCGTGAAGAAAAGAACTTTTGAACTGTCCATGGGTTCTTATCATGTATGTTCTGGAAACAGACAAAACTTACCCAAAGTGGTAACACATACTGGATTTGCATACTATTAGACAACAACAATACAGCTGTAGTTGTTGTGTGGTTGTTGTGTCATGCAAGCCCAGTTGAAGAGAGAGTGACATGTTTCATACGATCACCCCAGCTTTAAAAAGCTGCAATGACTTGTTCGGTCTGTACTTTTTGCCAGCTGCCATTTGCCCAAGTACCTACTTGGGTGAGGATTGTTGTATTGTTGAAACTCGGGCTGCATGGCTTGTTGGCAGAAAAAACAGCCCTCAAACAACCTATGGCTGCCTGTTGGGTTGTTTAAGCTCCTGTGATTTTGCTGGATTGGTGAGGACACAGGTGTCTTCTCACTACACTTGGCCTACAAAGCAGAACCCAACCCTCTCCAAGCAGCTCATCTCTTGTGGAATAAAAGCAAATGGGCAGGCATCTATAAAATGAAGGTGAGAATAGCAATGATACTCTTTTCACTTTAACATCATGGGCTTATGGTTACCCCAAATGCTGTAGTGGTTAAAGTTTCAAGCAAGGACTAGCAGCCTTAGGTTCAAACTTCATCTTAACATGCATTAGATATCACGGTTTGTTGTAAGGATAAAATATTACAAAGAAATTCCCACATGGGATGCTTTGAACTCTCTGGAAAAGAGAATATAAATGTAACAATTAAACAGAATAAAAGTTAGAAACCACTGGCCCTAGATGGCAACAGCTCCCTTGATTTTAATATTGCTAGTAAGTACCTGTGGTATCGCAGTTAGTCTTGTGTGACCTCCTGTCTAAATGGAATTGCAATATGGACTGTGACCTCAGCATCCCAGCAAGGATGTGAGTGCAGGAATTCCTGCATTCCTATGCAGACATGCATGCATACATTTGCAGTCCAATGAGGAAATCATTATGTGATCATTAATGTGTGCAGGCCTGAGGAATGTCGTTTGGCCTCTCTTGAGGTAATTCATCACTGTCACTTTGCATATGAAGTGGCCATCAGTTCACTGACAATCCAAAATCATTTACATCATGTTCAGTGTGTGTTCTGGTGACTATGCCAATCTGTTAAGGGTCCTTCGACATACATAATCAAGTCTGGAGAGGACTGTTTGCAAGTCCTGCGCTGCTGCTGCTGTTTCGGGCTGCCTCCTGTATTTTGCTGGCTGTTGCTGCCAGCCAGAAGGCTATGCAAAGTCCCATGAAACATTATACTGACAGCCTTGGCCTTAAGGTGTTTCACAGTGTGTGATCTACACACAGCATGCAAATCTTGTTTAATTAAACCATTGACTCTAGGCACTAGGAACACACAGTACACTGCCGGATTGCCATTCATGCCGTGACCCATGGTTCCAAGAGGTTAATGGTTTGCTCCTAGTAATGCGTACATTATAAACCATTAATGTGGCATTAAATGGACTTGAGAGAGGAAAGAAAATGTGTATTTGACAAAGGGAAAAACAGGAGACCTGGATTTTTTGATGCTAAGTTTGATGAGACAGCCACTCCCATCTTTTTATTGATTATTGGCATTATTTAATTGATTCTCTAGTTTAAAATGGCTCATTTGGGCTGGAACTTGGCTAAGTGAAAGACATAGTTACATGTACCTTTCTCATATATTAGTTCGAGGTAATATACTTACTGATTAGGTAATAACAGAGAAGGGAAAATAAACGATTTTAATGAGAATTTAAATAGCTGTGGATTACAGTTCAGGACATTGAGGATTTTTTTCCCTTTAAGAAAAGGACTTCATCTGGACATGGCAGATACTGACCATTAAATCCTCCCATGGGAGATTTGCTAAGCCACTCATAATGGAAATAATTTTCTGCGGATGAACCTTACTTTCTCTTTTTTAAAGTAATCAAACCCAGTGGCAAGGTCATTTTGAATCACACCTCTACCCAATTCAAGTCGTCTTACTTCACTCTAGTTATAGACGTAGAAGTGGAAAATATGACATAATTAAAATAGATTGTGTATGCCATTTCTCATTGGCGATAAAGCTAAATTATATTGCATTGGAGAAAATAGAACATGCAATCAGATCAGGAGTGACTATTTAGTTTTTTATTCTCTGTTTCTGGGAATAGCTGAAGAAGCAATCTAAGACCCCAGTTTATTATGGAATTCATAAAATTTTGGTATGTATACAGACCCTTTCATTTATAATATTTTAGAATATGCTCATCGGGAAAAGATCTAACTGTGTTAATTAGTATGCCACTAATACATGAGAAAAATAACTTCTTTTGTACTGATAATGCTTTGATAAATCCCTGTGCAATTAACATTTTTAATTCCCCTCTTAAAAGTATTTTTTTTAGTTAAGAATTGTGGGTTTTAAAAATGTGCTGGGATTTAATTTTTTGAAGTACAAGTAACTTTTATAAATACATCAAAAGTGTTTTCAGCTACATTTCTATACGCATTTACTTTTACCCAAATTCATATTTTCTCCATTAATGGACTTTACCTTGAGACAGGCAGACAAACCAAAAAATAGAAAATAAAAAACTCCCCAAAGCAAAAGCAAACCCAGAGTGAACTATACACTCTCACATGCACACAGAGTTTGCCTCCAAAGGTGATATTTACTAGGTTAGTGGTGGACAGGTGGACTTTCAGGAGAACATTTGCATTGATGCTCTGGACTGGAGACTGTCAAGAAACAGGTAGCCAGGAATTACACACACACACACACACACACACACACACACACACACACACACTTAGTGCTTTAAATGAATTAAAAACAGTAATCTTTCAACCATCCTGAAGGAGGAAATGGCTTGGAAGAGTGGAGAAGGAGGTGCTTCGGACCAGCAGCGGCATTCATGTCCATGTATGCACCCATAGCCTGTGAAGGAACCGGCAGTGTGTACACTGTGCCAGCAGATGGTTGGGACTCCTCGCTTTCCCAGGACTGGTCAAGCACCCATCCTGTGGGGCAGTGGGGGAAGCAGAATGGTTTCCAGCACCTCTTTTCTCTTCTCCCCTCAATAGGAAGCAGCTCAGTCAAACTAACAGTGCTGCAGGGGCCTAGATGCTCAGCAGCTTGAGTGCCACTAACTACTCTATCAGAAAGTCTCTTAATCGAGGTAGTTTCTTTCTTTGAAAGTGTGGGGAGAGAAAAATGTCAGATATTATTGATCTTACCTTTACATATGGGAAGGGGAATGTTACTGGAACTAAACAATTGACTTGGAAACACTGAAGAGTTAAAAAAAGATGATTACCTGCAGCTTGTATAGATTTGTTGGTAACAGATTTGTGACATTTTGAAATAATTCTGTAAGAATGCAAAGGATGTAATAGACTTGAACATGAGAAAAGCTTTGAAATTATCTAAGAGGAGAATGTAGCGCCTAGAAGACAGGATAAAAACTGCAACTCACTCAAAGAACTGGCAAGCAGGGCTGATATCGGATATTAATACAATAAAACTAGACAAGACTTGAAAAGAAAAGAATTACATTAGAATACAGGAGAAAACTGCCCAGGCAGACATCCTAATGAACCATGTCTCATTCTAGGAGGTAGCAGTCAGGAAATGAAGCCGAAATGGGATGTGGAGGGCAATGGTCCAGGAATGCATACTGGTAGATGGCAACAAGACCCCCTGATTCAGCACTGGTTAAGTCTTCATTGAAGTTGGAGCTGGGAAGATGGAGATGTGGATATTGCCAACATCCAAAGAGGATGTCAATAAACCAGGAAGCTCAGTCATTGCACAAGCAACTTAAGCACAACTCTCCTATGGTTGCACCCCATGCTGCTCTGGCAATGTATGAAATGTTGGAGAAGGATCATGCACAGTGTCTAGGCAGACCTATCTCCAAATCAGGGCAGCTCCATAGATATGGGATTTCCACATGTGCACACATCTTCCAGGATTTCTTTATTTCATGTTTTACCATAGTATGGGAGGCAGCCATGTGAAAATGCCCCCCACCTGGCAGCTCTGAGATATCATGGATGAACATATCTAAGCAGAGATGACAAAGGCGGGGGGGGGGAGGGGGCAGGCCACTGGCAAAAGCTGGGAGATGGAGAAGGCATGGAAGCTGGAGACCAGCATGAAGCCAGGACCAAGCACAGGCTGAACACAGGCAAAGGCAGTACGGGACTAGAGGTGAGGACAGAGATGGGAGAGGCAAAGGAGCAGCTCTGCCGCTGCTGAAGCAAGTCAGGAGCAAGAAGCAGCCACCACAAAGGCTCCTGTTTCACAAGACTTTCTTAGTGGTTAAACTGACATGAAAAGCAGAATATTCAGTGGGTAAAGGACACACTGAAAATACTTCAATGGGCTCACAAGGGAGTACAACCAGTATTCAGTTTGCCAAGCAGACAAGATGAAAGGAACTGAACTATGTAAAGATTAATAGGG
Source organism: Varanus komodoensis (assembly GCF_004798865.1). NCBI lineage: Eukaryota > Metazoa > Chordata > Lepidosauria > Squamata > Varanidae > Varanus > Varanus komodoensis. Next base: position 25,830,672 of record NW_025335468.1, on the reverse strand, counting down.
GAGGAAAGGCCCCTAACTCAAACAAAGGAATAATTTGCCCTGAGGGTTCAACCTTTGACATCTTCATGTAAGCTTGGCCAGGTCATTTGTCAAGATGTGCATTATAAGAGTTATAATGATGGGTGTCAATCCAGCCCAGCAATTCAGCAAACTCTTTTACCCCTGAAGTGGGACAACATGTGCCACTACCTTGAGCCCCTTTCCTCCGCACATGCCCTTCCTGCAATTCTCCTTACCTTTGCCAGTATGTTGGCTCTATGGAGAGCCATGCAGCCAGAAGAAGGGGCCTCCCAGGAACCTGGCGGAGTCTAATGAAACCTGGCCAACGTCTTGTGAGAGCCCTTCAGCCACTTCTAGCCATGTGAGCCTGGAAGGGGGAACAGAGGGCTGGCTCATCCAGGCAGCTGATCTGTCTGACCTTGGCAAAAGCTGCAGTGAAAGAACGACTAGTAGGGCTCTGCTGGGGCCTGGGGGAGAACCTTAATTCAGTGTACTTACAGTTCTTCTGCTTCATCAGTTGACTGGCCCGGCCTCAAGGGTGAGCTGGCCCTGGATCAGCTACAGCTGGGGGACACAAAGGGTTAGCATTTCCTTTCGGAATTGGTTATTTAAGAAATTGCAATCAATATAAGCCATTATTTGGTCTGTGCACTGGCAAAGGCCTAATTGATCAAGAGGCATTGGGATTTATACTCCTTAAGGGTGCAGAATTTCATGCATGGGGACCAAATTTGCTTCTCCAGTGGCCCCCAGAAGGTGATGCCCCTTCCTCTGGTCCCCCTTGACCAACCAACAGGCAAGTCAAGTTGCTTCTTCTGAGACTTCATGACTGGCAGTAAGAGTTTTTTAATCCTTTTGCTCTCTGCCCTGGCAGTAGTATAGCCTCCAAATGCTTCCACTAAATGAACTGTGGACCTCAGGTTGAACAAAGTTCTGCACAATCGATTTAATGAATACAATTTGTCTCTGTTACATGTTTGTTTCATTTTTATGGTTCTATCCCTTTGGTGTGTTCTTTAGATAAATGCTATTGTAGGTCTTCAATTAGATGTTTATTGACTTGCTTAATCTTGGAGATTCTATAGTTCTTTGCATTTAGTCCAAACTTGATACAGCTCAATGGTTTTCCCTATAGAACAGTTGTTGACTAGCTGCTTTCTAAAATAAAATGAAGATGACATGCAAACTAACAACCTTTTGAATTTAATTTTTTAAAAATGTTTTGTAATTCTTAGCTTTTATGTGCCTACTAGGATGCTTGTGGTTCTGACTCCAGTTTTTGAGTCATTAATGTCATACAGCTAATACTTGTCAGGTACTCTATGGTGTGTCAAAATCATTATTTCTCTTAATCCTCCTCAGTGGAAAGGGCTATTAGTAAATGAATGCAAACACAGCTGTAAATTGCATATTATTAAATAAAGAATCAACTCATACTAAATAGGAAACAGAGGGTGGTAGGTGGTAAAAGGGAACATGGCTCCTTCAAAGCTTTAAAAAGCACTACACTTTATCTTAAAAACATGTTTAAGACTACAATTATGGCATTGAAATACAATGGCAAACATTCTGTTCATTAATTGATTTGGATCACAGGCACACCAACAAAACAAAGGATGTCAAGTCTTGTTAAAATGTGAAGACCTGTTTCAAGGGAAGAAGCTTTATGCCCTAGATGTTGCATTTAACTCAGTGCATTTTTGCATGATACTGTGCCAAACTGCGGTTCATAGAAGCCTGCTTAAGCACTTGAGTTCTGCATCTCTCACTCTGTGTTTTCCTTTTTGGCATTGTCCGGGTGTGATCCCAGCTACTGCTGCTACAGCATCAGCAATCACCATGATCATAATCCTGCAATGCAGGTTCATCTGAGTATTACAGAATGCAGGTTGTGGAAAGAGGCATTCCTCAAATAAGATCTCCATGACTCTCAGTCACATTTAAATGCTATTTACTTATATTTTATTTATTTATTAAATTTGTATGCTGTCCGTTACTTCTGTCTCTGGATGGCTTACAACATAAGCTATTATAACAGCTTATCCATTGCTATCAGTATTAAAATATTTGGGTTCAGTCAATGTGATTACCCACATTCACGGATTGAGTATGTGTTGAGGGTAGATTGTTGTCATACCATGGGTTGTTGTTGAAATGGACATTATTGTGTTGTTTGAACCAGCAGCAATAACAAACCCTGGTGTGATAACCACAAACACATATGGATCAGATATGGGCTATTGTAGCAGCATATAAATCCATTAAATAAATAAATAAAATAAACAACCCAGGAAGAAAACCTATGATTTTTTTTGTTGGGTTGTAAACTGTGGGTTTTTGTACTTATCAAACCATGGTTTGTAACTGCAGCTGGGTTCAGACAATATGTTAGCCCCCATTTAAACAACAACCCATGATTAAACAGCAACCCACATTCAACTCATATTCAACCCTTGTCTGTAGATTATTTGAGTCTTTGAACCCAGGATAGTATTGATAAGTACCAGCATGCTAGCATTACACTTGAGCAGATGAGTACTGGAAGCTTGTGGAAGGCTTAGATGTATAGCTGTGTCTTATATAAATCAGGCCTTATCCTGTTGCATTTGTCCCACTTCTCAAAGTGGCAACAAACTCTGGTGAGTAGTGGCTCCCCAAGGTAGCTTTGATTTTGGAGGCGATCCCTGCAAGCTCACAGGTTCTTAAGCATTTTGGTTTATTTAGAAATGTACCAATTGAAGATAGGTAAAGGCACAGCTTAAGCCTTCCAAGAGGCAGTCAGTGTCTCCCATCTGCTCTACAGAAAGATGCAGCTCTCCAAAGTTATTTTCTCTTTCTCAGTCTGTCTCCTTTGTTCCCATCACACAGACCTGGATTACATCTAGGGCAGGAGGCATGTCTCCTTTCAGGACCTTCCAGGTAGTTCTTTGACTGTTTAGCCAGTTGCCTCCCTTAAAAGACTGATTTTTTTATTCTCCAAGCTTAATTTTTTATTTTAAATCCAGCAGGACTGAGCAGCTAGAATGCAACAACTCTTTCACCTGTGAAATGATTCTCTCCATGCTAGGGACATGCAGGTATTCTAATAGAAAGCATTTTATGGTGAGAATTTTAAAGGCTTCTCTATTATATGCTGTGTAGTTATAAAATCGTGATGATATTCTACATCATAAAGCACGATACGGTTGTGATTACTGTAATTTATGCTTTCTTAAGCATACAGATTAGGCCCCTTCGGAGATGGGTTGGCCACAGGCATTCCAAAAATAAAAAATCATGGAGTAGGGATCCTTTTTGGTGTATGAAAGGGTGGGTCAGATTTTGGGTGTCTGGACCAATTACCTGGAAATGGCTGCCTGAGGCTTGGAAGAGGTCTGTTCTCATTTGCATTCACAGGCTGCAGTTGGGAGAGATGAAGAACTGAAACAAACAGGAGCAGCAGAGGAGATAAAAGGGAAGCAGGGAAGAAAATTCTTTCTGGCTGCCCTTTCAGCTTCACCTCTTTAATGAAGCCTTTTTTCAAAGCATTTTAAATAAAGCCACTGGCATGTAGCATGTTTGGTAAGGAAGAGAGGAGGGATTCTCAAAAGAGGCAGGCATCTCAGAGAAGGGAGTATGGCTAAGCAGCTACTCCCGGAATTGCTAATCCTGTCTTGGACAAGGGTTTTCCTCTCTTCTTTCCAGAACTGGCTCCAGCCTTATGAAACTGATTTAAATCACTTGCACCAAGCATCTGTAAAGGGCGTGTGCGTGTGTGTGTGTGTGAGAGAGAGTTCTCGAAATAGCCTTGTCTAAGCACATATTTGGGCATGCTGTTAACATGTTCTAGTCAAAAAACTGCCTAAAACACTTCTCTGTCCTCAGGCTCTCTGCTGCTTAGGAGGTAAACAATACAACTTGGTTTTCATGTAACAACCAGGGTACTAGTTGCATATGGGTCGTCACTGAACTGTTTTTGTTACATGTGAACCCTACACTATGGTTTAACTGTGGGTTGTTAGCTATGAAAAATGCAAAGCCCACAACCCAACAACAACCAGTAGGTTCTTTTCCTGAATTGCCATTATGTGTGAACTAGGCCTAACTTAGGCAATCGGTAGGTAGTCCGCAGATTCCAGTTTGTCCAAGTAAAACTCTTAGAAGTACTAGGGCATTTTGTATATGTCCCAATTACAATGCTTGACAACAAAGTTTCTCTTTGCTAGGCTGCTGTCTAAGAAAATGCCATAGCAACAGTTATTCAGTTACATCCGAGAGTCATATCCTATGTTTAAAATACATGAGGATTTGGGAAACTACACAAAATATGCAAGGTGTTTAAGGCAGTCAGACTCTGGGAAGTTGCACTTAGTTTTCTTAATCTGCTTTTGCAAATTTGTTCTATTCACACAACTTTACTTTACCTTACTTTACTATGAGCCAATGTGTTTCAGTCCCCACATGCTCTTTAGTTGCTTCATAAGCTGCTTATTTTCCAATTTTAAAATGGAGCCATCATTGTTTGAGTCAATATGGATAGTACACAATGTGGTAGAAAAGCTTTTTCAGCTAATCTCAGAAGCATGGAGACCGGTTGTGATCATGAGGGAAAGATGTTTTAGACAGATGAAAAAGATTTTACTGCTCTCAGCGAAGAGCCATTGCAAACAGAAAAATGAGCTAACAATTCCATAATTAAAAGTAAATGCTAATGAAAGTTATGGGTATTTATAGCCATCATTTAACAGCAAAACAGTGAGCATAAAATTGTTTTTCTCTACAAAGGAACAAAAGTAAAATATTAATTTAGTGGTATGCTAGATAAAACTGCCAGTAGAGTTGTTGATGAGCCATATTCTTTGCATTTTGTCACAAAGGATTCCTTCAGGCAATATTCATAGTATGTGATTTATTTTAAAAAATTAACCCAAACTGGATTTGTGTTTCTGTACAACCTCAGACTGGAGTTGTTTTGATAGCTCACAGGTCTTCACGATGCTAAATACGCTCTCCAACAAACTCTGTGGCCTTCCAGAAACAGGTCTATTTAATTTGAGCTTATTTTTTTAAGCCACCCAAAGAACTTTGGCTACAGGTAGTATAGTAATGAAATTAAAAACAACAACAACAATGTGGCACTGGAATTGCACACAGGTGGAGTCCATTCAACTCCTTACGGTATGTGACTTCTGGAGGTAGTAGGTTACACCAGAGCTTTTCTGCCATGTCTCGGCAAATACTTATGTAATCAACAAGGGGTACAGCTGCGTTTCCTTAACTTCTGAGCCACAAGAAAAATAGTTTGCACCTGCAGAATGTTGAGTACTTTCTATACAACAAGTAGTAGCAATGCCATTTTGATCCACTGCAATTCTAGGATTTAACATATTAAAATGTGGATCAGACACATAGGGAGTGACTACTGCTGCAAAGTACTATATCTGAGAATGTCATTTCATAAAGAGTGCTAACAGGAATCCACCAAATCTTTCTGTTGCTCAAACACTTGGACATCAAGTCTATGTAACCAATTATGGAAGCAGTTAAACAAATATAACTTTAGTTGGATTCTTTTCTTGGATATAGTTCTGAACGTAGTTTTTCCTAGCACAATGTCATTTCCATTAGTAGAATGACATGGCTGGATATACTGTCCATGGATTCGTACAACTCCTTGAACTTGTGGATGCTTGTTAGGGATCTGGCTATGGGAGCTACCAGGATGAATACCTACACATCAGAATTTACCACTGCAACACCGGTGCTTGCATGCTGCTGGCTTTGACACGCCCATTCCCCTGCCACTGACCAATATGGAAAGGTTATTTATTTATATAACAGCATAAGATTATGGTGGGATGGCTCCTCACCGCCCAATATTATCACACACTGGTTTGCGATTTCCTCTGGAGAACCACTTTGCCAGTTATGGCTGGTCCAAATGGAAAGTAATCTTCACTAGGTATTGCAACTGGAGGTTGGCATTCTGAAGAAACTTCAAAGATTCACAGAACAATCAGGTCAGAAGGGGCCAGGAAGGGCACCAGGTCCAACTCTCTGCTAGTGCAGGATGCCAGCTACACCATCCCACTTGGATAACTGTCCAATTGCTTGTTGAATACATCTAGTGTGGAAGAGCACACAACTTCTCTTGGCAGCTGGTTCCACTGCCGTACTGCTCTCACAGTCAGGAAGTTCTTCCTTGAGTCTAGCCTGCACCTGGCGTAGCTTAAGTTCTTTGTTTCCTGTCCTACAACCTGGAATGAATGAGCATAGGTCTTGCAGAGCGCTATCATGTCACCTCATAGCCATCTTTTCTCAGGACTTAACAGTCCCACTTCTTTTAGCCTCTCATCATAAGACTTATTTTCCAGACCTTGTATCATCTTTGTTGCCCTTCTCTGAACCATCTCCAGATTATCAACATTTTTTTTAAATCTGGGTGACCAAAACTGAATGCTGTATGCTATGTCATGCCTAACGACTCAGAGGAGTCATTAGCATGCGTAAGAGAGCAAGAAGCTCCCAGCAAGAGTCAGGTTTTAGAGCAAGAAGATTTCTACTTGGTGCCCCTGGCACAAACACCCCCCCACCCCCCACCACCTGACTCTGGTGAAGTTTTTATACAAGTTCCTGATAACATTCATGAGCCGGCCATAGGAGCGTCTGTTGCCATGGAGAATGCCCAGCTGAGGAGAAGACTTCGGCGCTTGGGCCAATTAGAAGAGAGGCAAAGTCAAAGAAGGAGGGAGAGGAGTTTATCTAGTCCCCGGGGGGAGGTCTGTTCCCATCGGGTTAAGAGTACGTCATAAATCTGAGAGAGGTCAGAAAGGAGGGGGCAACTGTGTTGCTTGGAACTACCATTAACTGCTCCTGTATTATCCATTGCCTGCTTATCTTTGGAGTATTTAGAATAAAAGGCTTTAAACCTTTATTGCCTGTACCTGTGTGAGTAATTCGAAAGAGTGCTCTGGCCTCACGACAGTTGAGATCTGATTCATGCAGAGTAGAGGGGAATGAGTACTTCTCTATTTCTCAAAGTGATATCTCTATTTATGCATCCCAAAATAGTGTTTGCCTTTTTTGTAGCTGCATCACACTCCTGCCTCATATTTAGCTTGTTGTCTACAACCACGCCAAAGTCTTTTTGTTTTTCAGTGCTGTTGAGCCAAGTATCCCCCATCCTGTATCAATCCAGTTTTTTGTTTTTTGGGTTTTTTTTGCCTAGATGGAGAACCTGGCATTCCTCCCTGCTGAATTTCATTCTGTTGTTTTCTGCCCAGCATTCAAGCTTGTCTAGGCCCCTCAATCTTCTCTTTGAATTCCAGGGTGTTAGTTATTCCACCTAGTTTAGTATAATCTGAAAATTAATTAACTTTCCCTGGATTTCCTTATCAAAATCATTAATGAAAATGTTGAAGATTACTGGTCTCAGGACTGAGCCCCATGGTACCCCACTAGTGAAGGCTGGTTGAGATACAATGGAGGTTTCAGGAAAAGCACTTACGTCGTCTTTCCCATTCAGCAACATGTTAAATTTTTGAATGTCAGTGAGAAACATTCTTCTAGGATGTTCTTCTAAACATCCTGCCTAAGAAGAACTAATCTCCACTTGCCTTCTGATGTAAAGTCACCCACCAGATCTGAGGACTCTGTGGGGTACATTTCTTCCATCTAGCACATCACATTCTGAGGGTTCTGCCACAATGCGTTATTATCTATAAAAAGTGAAGCCTTTAGGGGAGCAAGCTGTTATCATTCAAACAAGTAGGATGATTATACCTTTTCATTTGTACCATCTATCCATTTAATTAATGTTTGCTGCTAAAGATCACCTAAATATTCCCAGGGGTGGATGAATTTAGACTCGCCCCCCCCATGGCTTAGAGCGGCTTTCAGGGTAATTCAGTAGGGGAAATGGTATAAAAAGGAAGGCTGAACACCCCTCCGAACGCCATGCCCCTGATCCAAATGTGGCCTCCGTGTAGCTGCTTTCAATTAAGGAAAAAGATCATTCTTCTGCATCAAGCATAATTAGGTCCTAGTAAGAGGTATGTCTGCACCTGAGTGGAGAAGGAAGCGTGAGCAACCAGCCAGACTACTTATGCAGCCTTTAGTTCCAAGCTGGTTGCTTTTGAGCAGTTGCCAGAAAGCAAGGCCAGAAGGCACCATCTGTTTAGCTATGTGGTCTTTGGAATTTTATGGCATCCATCTCCTGTAGGTGGACTTGCGGATGGGCCTGTGAAGATCAGGTCCGAAACTGGCTCTCCTGTGCTCTCTGGACTTCTTTCCCACACACAGCCCTGGCCAGGAAGTGAGCTGAGCTGCAGTCAAGTCTGCAAATGCAAACGGTCAGGAACGGAATTCTTTGTGCAAAATATGCAGGGAACATAAGTCATTGTACAAGATACACAGAGTACACAATGCTTTGCACAAAATATACAGGTCATGTGTGTGGAAGCAGAATTCCACCTGAACTTGCTTTCCTGCTGCACACCTATACAATTGCTCAGTGTGAAGCAGACTTAGGGAAGAGAGAAAGCAGGATGGAGTCCAGGGGGAAATTTGACTGATTTTTACCCCGAAACCAGATTCCTTACACATCCTTACTTGTGGACACCTAATTTTAATTGTTCATAACATTTGCCATAAACTTTAAAGGATATTGCATTCACTTCTCAACTGTCTGTCTGATGACATCCAGTGGACACTCCAAAGGATTTATAATGTTCTTTGTGGGATTTTTTTTATCCAGTTGTGCTTTATTATGATGATAATGCTTATATTACATTCCCCCACCCCTTTTGCATGAAATTCAAGGTGGCTTTCATTATTTCCCCCACTTAATCATCACAACAACCCACTGAGGTAAGTAAGCTGAAAATCAATTACTGGTCCAAAGTCATCCAATGAGATGAAGACTAGAACCCAGAACTATGAAGGCCAACTCTGTGGTGTAGTGATAAAACTCACCACACTGGCTTTCAGCTTCAGACTATAGATCTGACTTTGAAAAAGAAATCTAATAAGTTCCCATTCTCTGCAATTCCCAACAACAAAATTGGTTGGGTTGCTGGTCCTAGCTTGGGCAGGGAGAGCTTTTAGTGGATCAGAGATTTGTCTGCCTTTTATTTACTCTTTAATATTACAAAAGTCTGCAGCAAACTGGAGGGAATGACTGAATTTTTTTCCTTTTCTTTTTGTAAGTCACACAAGATTATCTGAACTGAATAATAAGTGAAATGCCAGTCACCAGATAACTAGGTGGCTATGCTGAAGAGAAAACCAATGTTGTTTGCAATGTTTATTCACTATGTAAACATAAATATATTCATTTGTCTTACATGAAGTCAAACAATGGATCCTTCTAGCCAGGAGGCTTAAACTCAGGTTTTTCCCACCAGCTGCTTTCAGTGTCAGTGGGTTGGTGCTTCCACTCTGATTTTCTGTGCTCTCCATGGTGCCATGGAATCCTCAAAATACATGGAGCAGCATGGATATCTCCTTTCGAGTATAGAACAATATACTACTCCATGGATATTGGTACCTCCAACTTCTGCTAGATCATCCTTTTAGTGAATGTGTGAATGGACACTAGATGCCAGGGACAGAAAGCAGTGTCTAAAGGGCATTCATTGTTGTGCACGGCCAGTGCTACTGCTAGAAATTTGAGTCAGACATTCAGAAACAGAAGAAGCTTAAATAAAAGAGCCTACAGAAGTGGAAGGATCCCAATCCATTGCTGAACAACTGTTACTAGAAAAGTACTTTCATGAGGTGAGGAGGAAAAGCAGGACCTGTAATACAAGTTTAGACCAGCTCCAGAGAAATTATTCTGGGAGGCATCTAGCATAGTGTATTGAACCCTGCAGGAGATGAAGCTTGGATTTTAGATTCTGACTTACCCTCTGGCCTTATGGTTCCATAATTGTCTAATAGAAATGTGCTAAATAAATCCTTGTCACTTTGTATGCCAAGTGCGAAGACAGAGAGAGCAAGGCCTCTTGTGAATTAAATGGCATTTTCACATGGGCAACTTCTTGTTTTGTTTTTTGGAGTAGGTTAATTAAATCTTGACTCCTCAGTGTCAGAGTGAAATCCATGCTTTACCCCAGCTAAATATTATTAATTTATTGAAATAAAATAAAATAGTCTGTCTGTGATTTGCGTCTAATTTCACACATTCTCTTTCATTGCTTATTTGCTTAGCATGAAGCCAGTGGCTGGTTTAAATCAGTTACACATAAATTCAAAGACTCAGTCTTTCATTTCAGAATGTTAAGACTTAATTGGATTTACATCAGATTAAAAGTGGCTTCTAAGAAGGGGAAAACACCCTCAAGCATAACGATATAAATAATAATAATAATACCATATTACTTTATATGACAGTAGAGATTTCTATCTTCTAATATGTTTTGCTCTTGTTACAAACTTTAATTTTACTTCTCATTAAGAATAGCCCTGCAAAATTAAGATCTAGCAAGCTGCATGCAGCCCTGTGAACATCTGGATTGGTGTCCTGGGTGTTTGACAACCTGCAAGTTTTTGCAGCCCCAATAGGCAATAACCCCAAACGGTCTGTGAAGTCTGTAGCTGCCTGCTATGCATGGGTGGTGGAATATGAATGGCTCAGTGGGTCACTAAGATCTTAAGTTGGGTCATATTTCAGCAATAAAAATGCATGCCCTCCTCCCCAAAAAAGGACCACAACAAGATGAAGAGAAATATTTGACTCTCTTAGAGTTGTAGCCACATTTTTAACTGATCACAAGCAAGCTGTAATGTGGTGTCGCGCAGCGTAGCATGAAGCCATGCATCACTGCACTTTGCACCACTTTCTGATGGTGCTTTTAAAGTGCCCTGCCTGATGGCCAGAGTGAAGCTAGGCTGACATGGCCAACCTCTTTTTCAGGGATGCGCAAGCAGTAGCACTTGAGCTCCATGAAGTTTTCTGAATCCCATCTCAAAGCTTGTAACAATTTATCTCCATATCTTATTCCGCATGTTTTTTTCTTTTCATAGACAAATCTCTGTGTTTTCATGCATATTTTCGCAACTGTAGATGCCATTGTGTGCATTTTTGAAATGTATACACTCTTCTCTGTTGATTAAAGTTGATTTGCAAAAGTACATTTACAGTAGGCACATTTCAGATACATGCTGTAAACACCTTCCCCTCTGTGAATTACATTACAAGCTCAGAAATGTATGGGCTTTGACTACAGATTGTATCCAAGTCCGTTTTTTAGCCAGAAGGAAAAAACTGAATAAAATCGTGATAAAATCATACAGAAATGAACTTCTTATACATCACTACACCACCTGTCTCTTTGTCACCTGTCAGAACTGCAGTGGTGATGGTGACAAAGAGCAAAGCAGCTAATGAGAAAGTTTCAAGGAGGTTTTGGGTGGAAAATCCAAATGGTTGAAGGATGGAAAATCTAAATGAGGATTTTTTGTGCTATTTTGCTTCCTGTGCTCCAAAGCTCCAAAGCTCACAATCAATTCTGAACTTGCTAGCAGATTTGTAATATACCAATCCAGGCTTACAAGAAAGCTGAACATTAGAGACAGATTTAAACCAAAAAACTACCACATTACACAATCCAGGGACATCACTAGTACCATCCTGTTCCCCGGTTACTCTCTAAACCTTTTGAAAAGGTACAAAAATTCTCTTTTAAATAGCACTTACATCTCTCTTTTTGAAATTTTCATATCTAAACATGTAAATTTTATAACAAAATCACCCTTAGCAAAAATGAATGCTTCCTTACTGTGGGAAATCATTTTTCTGCTGGCAAGCAAACACCCAATCCAAAGAGCAATGTTGTACATGCAGCATCTGTGAATGCCCGTGTGGAGCCCTTGTGGGTACAGCGTGTCCCATTCATTTTGAGGGAGGCAGGCGTTCATTGCACAGGCGGAGCTGTTCCTTCTAGCAATGTGAAGGGGGAAGCTTTCATGCAAAGGACTGGGTGTGAAGTGCTGAGCCACTTCTGCGTATACGCTGGTTTGTTGCTAGATGGGTTTTAATTAGATGATGCTGTTTATTCCTGCTGCAACCATCTCACGCAGTGCTTCTCCTGTCAGCATTAGGCTGAGGACATACCAGGCATCTGGATCAGTTCCTGCCATTGCTTGCCATTGCCCTTGCTCAGTGTGCGTGAGCATCTACTCCACGGTGCCTGGCATGCCCCTTATAGTGGGACAGAGGCTTGCTGCTGCAGAGAGGCAGAGAGAAGGCACTTTGCCCAAGCCCCAATTCTGTTCATAAAAACCATGCTTCATTTTGGGCTTCAGGTGGCCATTTGTCCTACTTTACAGGTGACAGTGCTCTGAAGACACCCCTTGTTTGCAGGATTGTCCCCATCCATTTCCAAAGAGAAGCACCATGACACGGGGTGTGGGGGCACAGGGGACTCGACTGTCCATGAACAGTTAGCACTGAGATAGTAGGCTGAGAAGACAGACAAGTCACCAGCTCATGATCTTGATCTTCCTTTCTATGGTGACATTTAGCTGATTATTTTCGAATATGTTGCTACATGCATCAATTAGCACGTGCAAATGTAATGCAAAACCATGTCCTCCTTTGTCCTCTTTTCTTTTCGGCAATGTGCTGCCTCTTCTTTTTTAAACTCTGTAGGTGGCCACCCTTCTTCCTACTCAGGTAGGATAAAATATTGTTAGTTGGAGCTTTCCTGACTCAACCTCATGGTATAATTTGCAAGAAATTGGAATGAATCTGGATGTCAGTTAATTGTAGGATAGTTTATGTGAGGATATTGCCTAGCTTGGGGATAGTGAAGAGGTTTGATTTGATTACCTGAAGGCCCTTTCCAGATTTTAGAAATGGTGTTTTATTATAGCTGCTCAGCAACTGAGGAACAGCTGGCAGGCATACAAAGAAGTAATCTGCCGAAAGTATGAAGTCCGTAATAATGCTTTAAGTAATCTCTACTTGCCCAGTATGTGCCAAATGTATTTTGCAGGAAAAATTCTTCCAAATCCTTCTTCAAGCCACTGGCTAAAGAATGGGGGGCATTATTAACATTAAACCAGAGGATATTTTAAAAGTCCCAATCTGATTTGCTACTCCCTTCTCTGATGGAGCAGGACAAAATTAGCTACACTGTAAGGATTAATATCCAATGTCTGAACTTATGCATGCTATAAGACATATTTATTTAATTTATATCTCATGGTTCTGCTAAAACTGGGCATTCAAACAGCTGCTAAAAATCGAGATTAAAAAACAAACCTTAATTGAAATGTAGCATAAAAAAAGAAGGGAGTTATCCAATTTGGCCCTAATGCTAATAAAATGTTGTGCTAGGGTGAGTTCTAGTGCAACACCAATAACGTTTCTGGGGAAACCCATTGCATCATCAAACACTACTGACATTGTGCTTGAGGTTGCTTATAGGAGAAGAATGGAATTTGCATAAATGCAAGTGCCCAATAAATAAATAAATATATTGCCCAAATATATAAAGAATACAACATTGAAAGAAATGAAGAGCACCAGCCAATCAAACCAGCTTCAGCAACAAGCCATTTTGTACACTGGAAGAGGAGTACTGCTCAACAGACTTGATGCTTGGCCCTTTGGATATGGAAAGAAGAAACACTTCTACCAGTGCTATGGACTCCCTTCTCCATCAAAATTAACGGGACACCCTGAACCCCAAATGCTACCTGAGTGTGTTTGTGTGATTATGTACATTCAGCATCTTAGGGATACAGCAATCACAAGTCTTTTGTGTTCATGTTTTAGGCATCAAAATTATTTCACTCAATAGGGATTCATTCTTTTTTCTTTTCTTTTCTTTTTTCTTTTTTGGTGAGGGATGATTTCTGTTACTTTCCTGAGCAGTCCTTCCTTGCTGCAGCTGTGCAGGCCTTCCCTGAGCCTGGAGGCAGTGGGTGTTTTGTACAAGATCAAGTTCCTTTTCCTGTATGTAAAGCAGGATGAATTTCTAGACTGAAGAGAACAAAGTGGAGACTTACATCCAGATAAGGCCTGAATTACAGTGACAGGAGGTTGGGGAATTCAAAATATTTCCCAGCTAAATACACATTCCCCCCTGGGATTAAGCAATGAGTACAACTACAAAGATAAGAGGATACAGAAGGAGCAACAGCCCCTGACTCAGAATGTCTATGATCCTCTTTCCCATCAATTATTCAGATAAGGAAGATCTACATTAAAATTAATCATACAATTCTGGATTGCTTCTGTACATGAATAATGAAATAGCTGTACTGAATACAAACAGATAAAGAGAAAAGGATATCATCCTTAAGACACAAAAGAGAAAAGTAGTATTTTAAACATAAGTCTAATTACTGATTTGCAGCATAGGGTTGTTTTCAGTGACCTAGAACAGACAGCTTTCTATTTTGAACATGAATCCGTCCGATAATCGAGCAAGCTATACTTCCAACTTTAAAAAAAGCAACTAAAAAAATAAAATAAAAAGCTTAGCTGCTCAACTGACCACCCACCCACTAAACATGCAAGATGTTTCTGCCTGTTTTGCAAACCTTCTATCAATGAATGGATCTTGCCACAATAGAGTTGGCCTCTGCACTGGGATTTAATTTGATGATTTCCACAAGATCATTGTAATTCTTATATCTCTTCCTGTGTATGATGTTTCCATTGCATCCATCTTGGGGGAAATTGTATCTTTTGCTCCCTGTGAAGGAGCAACCAGCAGTTTTATTCAATTGTCACCAATCAACTTATTCTTGGCAACCATCTCTTGATTCTCTGCCTTAAATGATTCAGCACTGTCGCAGAGCCAGTTAGAAGCTTTCTCTTCCTGGGGAGACAGCTACACGGGCACAAATCAATTTGTTGGTTCAGAATTTGTAGCCAGTTCTGGCCCTGATTAGCTGAAATCATAGCTTACAGCTAATCAGGGCCAGCATAAAGGATAGGCTTTGTTAGGTACCAGCTGGGGTTCCCTCTGCAGTGCAGGCCCATTGACAAATGCTTCCTGGGCTTGTTTTACTCTTCATCACTGCAGCTTGCTTGTTCCAGTGAGCAAAACCTCACAGCCTCTCACTTGTGTCTGGGCACCGATGGCTGTGAGGAGGAGCAGCTGATGCCAATGTCTACCTGCTGACTAGCCTGTCAAGTAATCAGGTAGTATCAAGGATAAGAAAAAGAATAAGAATCAGTAGCAGCTGGTGACAGTGGTGCTAAGGTAGACTCATTATGGTCCATTATGATCCATTCAAGATGTCTTGCCCGAGATTTTCCAAACCCTGGAACTGGCACTGAATCCAAAGCTACCTTTGCATTCCCTGAAGGACTTCTGATATGCTGTGGACAATGAAGGACCTTCTGGAATGGTATGTAAAATAGCAGAAGGAGCTGCAGGGAGGACAATGGAAAGTGTCTTCTCACCCTTCAATTAGCTAAAGCCACCCCCGCACTGAAAGCTCTTGCCAGGGTTGGAACAGCTGTGACTCAATGAACTGAAGAACCAAGTCTTGTCAGACAAAGACATTTAACTCTACTTCCGGCCTCTCTAGTCTGAAGGCCTTAATATTTAAGAGAATAAATGCCACTCTAGTTAGCTTGACTAACCTGTGGATCCTGGGCAGGAGAGAGGTAGCCGGATGAGGGGTACACAGCCGGGGCTCATATATCTGAGGTACGCATTGGCCTCCTGCAGAAATCAAGTGCAAAAAATAATGGATGGCACGCTTTGAGTCCATGCCCCGCTTGCTGCATCCAACCATGGGTTAACCAGGGAGCTGCAGGAAAGGGAAGAAGACCTATCAAGTCCCCTTGTGATCTCCTCCATATTCACAGCTAAGCTATGGGATGTGCAGATGATACCCTAAATAAATAAATAGTTGTCATCTATATATGTGTTATTCCCACAATTAAAAATAGAGAACTTTTGAAGACCAATAATTAGACCAGGCTGCTGTCAGGATGTGTATTCTAAGAAGTGAAGCTGTTATGTTAAAGACACTGCTAAATCCTGTGCTACACACACAGTACATTATTTCATGGCCTCAGGCCTTTGATGGCATATAGGTGTTGCAAGATTATAGAGTGTGCGTACAGTTAAAAAAAAATAGCAACAAGATCTACCTTTTCATGAGAAAGTTACAGCATCATTCAAAACAGAATTTCTAGAAAGAATAATTGGAACTAATTAGAAAACCTCCAGCCATGCTTGGATTAGTAAGACAGTGGAATCAGATTTAATTATAAGAGGTCCCAGGAGTGCCAGAGGTATAATAAAGAATGTATTTATTAAGGCAATCAGTATATACAATTGATACTTACTATTATTAGAGCATTCAAATACACATTTCCTTTGTATTAAAAGAAGTTTAATGGTGGCAATTCTAAGGCTAATTTTCAGTGAGTGACAGAACAATCATTGGAATGATTTATAAAAACCAATGAAGCTTGATTTGCATTTTTGCATACATATCAACATTAAAGAAAACTGTACCATTAAGAAGGAGTGCATTTTACTTTAGTACCAAAGGTCGTGACCTACAACCCACTTAACATTAATAGCACTACTCTTAAATAAATTTATTATCAAACTCAGCACAAATCAGGTGCTTTGAAAGTAGAAAAACAACTTCCCCACCAATCCAGAGCACCAAGTGAAGTACCAGTGTCATCTGAGGAAGAGGGATATGTGAGAAATCAGCTCTGTCACATTTCTGCAGATTTTACCAATTTGCACCATCAAGAAGGAAACATCGACCAGACTTATTGTGCACACAGAAACTGTATATTTCTAGGCTTGTAACATGCTTTGGCCTAGGAAAAACCCATATGAAAAGTGTACACATTTGAAAAGCACACTTAAAAGGCATATATTTAAAAATCCATGAAAACACGTGTTGGGGGTAATCTTATGGCCACTAGGAGTGCTTGGAGTCCTAGTCCTGACTTCAGAACATGCTCTGAGTATGACTGACCTCAGAACTTGCATGAGGGGGCATTCCGGGAACAGATGAGGAGGACTGAGGCTCTGCCAGAGTCTCATGTATCCTGACAGCATCTCCTCCTACCTTCCCTGTGAGTTGGGACACAAGAGTTAGATGGCTGAAATCAGCCATCTAAGTCTTGCTCAGGGTGGGAGGACCATGGAGGAAATCCAGGGAAGAGAAATCACCTCTGTGTTACTCCTCCACTCAACAGGATGCCTATAATTCTCCAAGTCTGGAGTGTTACAGGCAGCCCCATTTGATGGGATTGCCCATCAGTGGGTAAATATGTATAAAAAGTACACACAGCTTGTGAAAAAGTGCACATTAAAAAAATGCCCCAAATCCATACAAATCTTTTTCCATATAACAAACAAGCAGACATTCCTGGTATAGAAAGGACTGGAAGCTGAACAAAGCAAGAAGTGCACAGAAACAACGTTGGCAGAATTGTTGATTGCCACTCACAAGACTTTCCCATTTGCTGCCCATCAGCATGGGGTGAAAAAGCAGTTCTGCACAGAAACTCACTCCACTAAAGAGACTAGGAAAGTCCTTGCAATCAAAGAGTTTGATGCTGGCAAAGGAACTCCCGTTCTGAATAGGTATGGACATTGCATACCAACTAGAATCCATATAAAGGAAACACTGCTTCCAATCAGGACATTGGAATTATACCTCCAAGTTTCAGTTTTCAATATGATGATGATGGTTACATGAAAACTCCACTTCTTTTTCCTCTTGCAAGGAACCCAAGATGCCTAATTGAGTTACATGTGTCAACACAGAGATTGCAGGTTGGAGTTATGGAAGTTCCATTGTTAAACATTTGAAAGGTCTCAGTTCGTAGGATAGCAAGTCAAGAACATTCTGCCTAGAATTTATAATAGAAAGAAAATGAACTCATCTACTACAATCAAGCTAAAGATATTCATGAGTAAATTCTAATGAAACTAATAGGATGTGAGTTACTTGTAACTATCTTGTTCCATTCATTTTAATTCTGCTTAGTCATATCTGATCACCATCTAATTCTACGGCTTCAGGGAAATACAGGAAAGAGACTTGTTTGGTGATCTTTCCAGGGCCAAACAAACCTTGATATTTTTGCAGGCTCTAAAAAGTTTATTGATCTGTTTCATAGGGATGATTTAGAGGATTTTAAAGCTACTTTAGCTTATTTTTAAGTATTAGTTTTCTGATTATATTTATGTAAAAGGCAATACAATACAAATAATAAATATATCACTCAATAAGCATTGTAACTCTCTATAAAGAGTTCATCCTATTAAGAGTGGATATAAATTAATGATCGCTCTAGTTGGATCTGAGGCGTTTCCTATGCCATATTGCAACCAAGTGTACTGTCTTATAGATACCTGAAGTTTCAAAGGAAAGTGTTAATAATTTCTCAAGCTACCATTTCTTGCAGATTTGTAGAAGGTAAGAATGTGGGTGGAGGAAAAAGCAATGTAATTGTTATATAGCCAGAGGATCTAATACTTAATTTTATTAGTGCAAAGGAGCCCGGAGTCCATAAAATCTATTTTCAGATTTGCTTTCTATTGGGTAGTGAATCTGAATAAAAAAAGATGGAATAAAATTGAAATGTGCATGATAAAACGAACTACAGAATCAGAAGAACAGCAGTGCTTACTCCACAACAGGCTGCAGAGATACAAGAGAATCTCAAGCACACATTAAAGGGACTTGGCTCGTACACAGAGAGAAAAGAAATAGAACAAGCTAAATAATATCTTGCTGAAGTGAGATCTATTATTGCCTGCAAGGAGACTAGGGAGTGTAGAAATTGTCTTCCACTATGCTCTATCTTTTCTCACTAAAGAGAATGTGGGCCTTTCATTGGGATCACTGAACGCCTGTCACAATTTGTGGGATAATCCCACAAGTGAATCTAACTTGATGTGCCCAGCTGAAAGTGGTATAGGAAAAGGAGTGAATGCAGAAAGGAACGGCAATTGAAACAAAAAGCTGAACGGTGTTATGCATCTATGAAATCCAGTCAAAAGAGAGGTCTGGTGCATTAATCAAGACAGGAAACAACACTGTGGGCCTAATGGAAAACTCACCATGCTAATATGATTCAGCAAGGAAATAAAAATGGCATTGATCTGGTGTACAGATATCACTGACCCATGGTTTACTTAAGCCAGGAGCTGTTGAATTATAGGTTGTTTATGAGGTATGAACGAGCCATGGTGACAAACATGGATTCTTAAGCATAAATAAGCAAAAAATATAATCTGTGGTTTGTTGTTGGGATTTGATCTCTTGGTTGCTTAAACCATGGGTGTTGCTAAGTGTGAACTCCAAACTATGGGTTGTTCATGGACTGTTTTGCCAGGCTAGAGTGGTGATGGGCAAGAGTGCAAACAAACAAACAACCATCAAACATCCAGCTGCTGTACCTGTCAGTGCCACAGGCATTTGGGATATAGGGAAAGAGCAGATAAAGGAATATGGAAGCAAATAACTCCATGGGTTGAGAAAACAAACTATTGTTTGTTTGATCATCTGCCAAACTCTGGTAGGGCAACAGACCATGGGTTAACTATGTACTGAATAAAACATGGGTTAGCATAATGTCTTAATCATATTGATGGATAAGAGAAGCTAGAAAATAACTACTTATTTCTGATTACAAGGATATTCAACATGACTGATGGTAGAATGTGAAATACAAAATATAAACAAAAAACCCATCTGCCTAACTTTACCATGTTGCATACCATTATATATGGAGTACACTGAAAATTCCCATCAATGAACATTTCCTATATTCTCTGAGAACATAGATGAACTGTGAAGAAACTACTAAAATTCATGTAACTACAAGGGGCTGACTGGATATTCTGCAAGGACGATATGTGATTGTCCTTCAATATATGGGAATTCACCATTAGGCCCCCAAAGCCCTCTTTGCATTCAGTGCAAAACCATTCTACACATCTACCAAGTCAAACTAAATAAAGTATTGTTTTGCTTACTAAGTAGTTTTTCCAAGGAGGTAATGATTAGCACAAGGCTATTTTGCCCTGGTCAATGGTATAATTGCATTAAAAGCAAGCATCATCATAATACACTCAGCATAATTGTACGTGATTCTATTGAACGCCAACAAAGAGGTGCCATAAGTTTTAAAAGCTTGGCTCAGTCCAGAACACTTTGTCTGGCATTGCATTTTTCCCCTCTGTGAGACAATTACAGATAGCTTATTGCTCAACATGAGGTCAATAAATATTAATGATTAGTATGAATAGAAATGTTAGGTGAAAACTGACTGAGGGAAAGCTGAATGTTAAATTTACCTCAGGGAACAATAACTACATGTACCAAAAGAAGCATTCCTCAAAACGTACACGATTTGAACAGCATGTCTGTGTTGTTGTTGATGATGATGATAGTCCACCTATTTACCTCAAGGCAGCATGCATAGCTCCATTTAAGCTCCATCTAAGGGAACCAAGGTTCTGTTTAGATGCCAGGAAGCACTTCCTGACAATTAGGACCCCGAGGGTGTGGAATGGGCTTCCATGGGAGGTGGTTGAGGCCCCATCGGTGAGGATGTTCAAAGATAGGCCGGACGTCCACATGGTGGGCATGTCATGAGCGGAGATGGCTGGAGCCAGGGGGTCAGACTAGATGGCCCAGGAGGCCCTTCTGACTTGCTCTGTTTCTATGTTTCATTTTATCCTCACCTTATGAGGTTGGTTAGACTGAGAGTCTGGGACATGCCCAGAGTCATGCAGACAGTTTTTATTGGCCTCATGAGGACTAGAACCCAGATTTCTCAGCTCCCCGGTCCAATACTCTAACCACCATGCCACACTGGCTCTCCATAGATATTGGATATTATTGAATGCAGTGAGTACTGTAAGGGATAGCTTAATACCTGAAGCTGGGCTGCCCTAGTCTAGACAGGGTTGCAGTTGATCTGACAGCCTAACCTGGCAAGATAAATCCCACGCTGTGGAAGTGTGCCAGTGATACAGATAAATCTAACAACAAACCCAAGCTGCAGACCTGGCTTTTCAAGGAGAATGCAACCCTTTTGAGCATGAGCAAAACAATATTAACCTGGGAAGAGGAACCACCAGCCAAGTCCATGTCTAGACTGATTTTCAGTTTGTTGGCTCTCATCCAGTCCATTCCCATGATTAAGGACTGGCACAGCATCTTTACTGGGATTAGACAACTGGGAGTGGATGTCATCTCCATACTGAGGACACCTCACTCCAGCCGTAGGTACATACATTCCTTGCATCTGTTTATAAGGCAAATGTGCAGGTTATCTCATATACATTAGATCGGATGATCAAAAAAGCACAAGTCATTTAAGCAGCTGCTATTACTGCCGTGAAATGTCTTGGCAGGAAAGATAGCTACAGAATCAAAATGGAATGCATATACATTCAGAGAGATGTGACAGGGTATATAAACAAACAGAATGCAACCAGAGGCTTCCTGTCATTTTGCCATTTCTCTCATGACCCAAATTCTCTTGTAGACTATATAATATAATTATTTCCCTCCTTAGCAAACTCTTCTGTGCTATAGAGGCATAATTATTTTTCCTCCATTTTTCATCGAAGCAGCATCCCTTGGTAAGGGAGAAAGGAATCTGAGAGGCAGTGCCAGGAAAGCTGGTGTCTTGGTGGGACCCTGTCTCCTCCATTGCGAAATACCCACTAGACCCCATCTCTGTGATTGCTCTTGTGGGGCAGCCCTTTGTACACTGACCATGGCCTTGGGGGAATGATTTTGTGTGTGCTGCCTTCACAAAACCCTTTGTTCACTGAGCTGCTGCCTGGCAGCCCTGAGATTGCAGTATTTTAAATGTGGAGTGCTATGAGTTTTGCTTTGTTGTATTTTATGTTGCTTTTGGCTTTAGAATTTTATCTTTTGTTTTATATTTGAACTGCATGCATGTTTGTTTATTGTAAGCCGTCAGTGAACTATAGCTATGGGATATGTTGTGACACATATGTGTTATGTTTACACCTGTTGTAAACAAATACATTACATTAAAATAACATCAGTGGGATCGGACCAATGATGGTCTTCTGCTGGAGGAATTAAATGGATGGTGGGTTAGATTTCTTTTCTCTCTACAGCCCAGTGAACCTGCCATGTGTTCTCTGGAGCATCAGGGAACTTTCCAGAGGAGGTCTGGAGCATGCTGGGGCTGTGGGGAGTGGGGAAAAGAGGATGGGGAGACTTTGCTGTGCCAGTGGAAATCCCACTGTGTTGGTGCAAGTCTGCTCATGCGACACGGGATCCAATCTGCAGCCATAAGCAGCACTGTAGTTCTCAGAGCTTTCTTATAGGAAGAACAAGACTATGCACGATGTTTCAAAGGTGGTCAATATGTGGGTGAAATGAGTTCTCTCTCTCTCACACACACACTCTCACACACACACACAGAAACATAGAAACAGAGCAAGTCAGAAGGATCCTCCCAGGCCATCTAGTCTGACCCCCAGCTCCAGCTGGTTCCGCTCATGACATGCCCACCATGTGCATGTCCAGTCTATCTTTGAACATCCTCACCGATGGGGCCTCAACCACCTCCCGTGGAAGCCCATTCCACACCCTCGGGGTCCTAACTGTCAGGAAGTGCTTCCTGGCATCTAAATGGAACCTTGGTTACCTGAGCTTTGCTCCGTTGGAGCACGTCCTGCCTTCCTCTGCAGGGGAGAACAGGTCTCTACCCATCTCCATGTGACATCCCCTCACATACCTGTATGTCGCCAACATAGCCCCTCTGAGTCACCTCTTTCATACACACACACACACACACACACACACACACACACACACACACACAGAGAGAGAGAGAGAGAGAGAGAGAGAGAGAGAGAGAGAGAGCGCTTTGTGACTGCTCATTCTGTTTGCCTTTTTGTCTGCTTCTTGTCTTGCAAAGATTTTAATAACTTTTCTACAATAAATTCTCTGTTTTAAATATTAACAGAGCACAGACCAGTTTCAATAAGGTAGAGAGGTTCACTGTTCATTACCTCACACTAAGGCATTGCTGCTGGAACTCTGTTGACACACAGCGTACCCTTGCTCCTAGTTTGGGAACAGGGGATGGATCCACCATCTTTAACACTGTTTGTGGTACTTTAATGCTCTAATATGCCACAAACCTGGACACCACCACACTACACTACAAAACTGCACCTTCATATACCCACAGACCCATCTGGACCTTGTTCTGCTTCAGCAAGGTCATTCTTTTATTTATTTACTTACTTACTGAAAAGGAAAGCACAGATGGCTGCATGGACTGACTGGGATATTGGCTGCTAAGTTCTCATGGAACACGACCCTGTTCAGCTGTCAGTGGCTTCATCTGCTTTCTAGAGCTAGGAAAACTGTGCTTGAAGAAAAGCCCATTTCCTCTGGCATTTCTCTATCCCTTTCCCAAGTAAAGGCACCATCCTACGGTGTCGCTATATAGTTGTCCCAACTTCCTAACCACTCCTTAGAAGTTGTTGAATATCCTGCTGTGATGTCTGCATGAAAATGTCCCTGTCAAAGGAACTCTTCTTCTTCATGCTGAGTGTACACAGAACAGAAGGCAATGGGAGCAGTGACTTTGCTTTCCTCATTCTGTCTCATTGATTTTCCTCTCGTTTCACATCTATAAGATTGTGAACCTGTACATTGTACAGAGCATTCTGGGCATCAGGAGGATGGTGATATGAAGAATGATGATTGCAGCCCTATCTGCAAAGGTGCATGGAGTGTCTCAGTGACACTCACACTGCTGAATGGCAAATGACATCATTGCACCTAGGAAATTTAAATGTGTGCGCACAATGAGGAGGTGATGTCACTGATTCATGTCCACATGGCATCACCAACAGCAAATGTGTCAAAAGTAAAGTATCTATTTTGTCTCTACTTCCTTTCTGAATCTCTTTCACCAATTCCTGCATGAATTCCCTCTTTGTAAGGTACAGGTCAGTCCTAAAGAGTTTCCAGTGTGCTTAATGCCTATAGAAATATCATGTAATAAGGATGCTCACTGCAGTATAAATAACTCAGGTACACTCTAGGCATGCCTCCAGATAGGGCTGCAGACCTCCTTCATCATCATCAAAAACTTCTAATAAAAAGGGGGCCTTTTGTTTCCATTCTGCATAAACCCAATAAATATCCTTGATGAATTTTGCTTGTTACTGGAGAAGACCCTCATGCTGAAAATGAATGATGGCAAAAGGAGAAGGGGATGGTAGAGGTTGAGGTGGCCGGATGGGCTCACTGGGGTGGTGGCTGTGGCCTTGGGTGGACTCTGAGGGATGGTGGAGGACAGGAGAGCCTGGAGGAATGTTGTCCGTGGGGTCGTGATGGGTTGGGTACAGCTTGTAAGCCGTCCAGAGACCTGCAACGTATAGGACGGGGTAAAAATGCACAAATACATAAATAAATAGACAAAACTTTGCCACTAAACAACAAATTTTGCTTGTTTCGTTTACACAGAGTTCCTAAAGAGGTGTGTGTGTGTTTGCATATTTTACAGAAATATTTAGCATAATTTATACTCTCAGTTTTAAAAGTTCCAAGACAAACACCATTATGAGTTTATTTATTAGATTCCTATCCAGTCTTTTCTTTTTTTAAAGAGCTCAGAGTGGCTTACATCCTTCTCCTCATGCTGCTTTCAGTCTTATCCCCTGTGAGGTAGGTTGGGCTGAGTCTGTGACTGGCCCAAACCCATCCAGTCGGTTCCATGGCTGAGTGGGGACTAGAACCCAGGTCACCTGAGACCCAGTCAAGTCCAGCGCCATTAACCACTACACCACACTGGCTCCATAGTTCCTTTATAATTAGATAGGTCCAAGAATTGGTACCATGACACTATATAAATGATGTGGTGCTTCTCTATCAGCATCAAAGCACATTAAGTCGGTCCATTCAGTGTGCAGACTCTTCCTTACCGTACAAGTACACTAAGAATTTCGGTTATCAGGGCCTGTGGAAAAGGACTTTGAGACCCCAGCTGTATCCATACATGAAGATGACATAAAGCTTTGAGTTAAACAGTACTCAGGACCACAACCTAACTCTTCCTGGAGCTTTGCCGGAGGACATTTGGTAAAACTCCAATAATGCCCGTGAAAATTAGCAAGTCAGCTTGGTTTAAAGCAGTGTTTTGTTTTTCATTTACATTGCAGGTGACTTCTAATACCATTCTAAATATCTAATCAAAGGCATTGCTCTTGCTGTTAATAACTTTCCAGTTATTTTGTTTCCCCCCTCAAGCAACATTATTATTTGCACTTGAATTATAAATGATCTGTTTTCTGAGGCGTCTTGTTTCATGTTGTCTGCTAGTATCTGATAATTAAAAGCATTTTGAGGACACTGCCACTGCTCACCCTCCCAAAATGATGATATCGAAATGAAACATCTATTTGCTCAATTTAAGACATTAAAGGATTGACTGATCTAGACAGCAATCCCATATACACTTTTTCAGGAGCCAGTGCAAATAATCTGGCTGGGAATACTTTCTGAATAGACAAGTGAAAGATGCTGCTGCTAACATTGTAGCCTACAGTGTCCCAAGGGTTCAAAGTAGGTTACACAGATTTGTAGACCCGCAAACCAGGGCTGGCGTCAGGAACTGGTATTCCCAGACAGCCCCCAGTGCTCTGTCAGGCTCAATTGCTTACCCCTTCCCTTTGGTTTTTGGCCTGATGCTTCTGTCATCACCAGGCAGCATGGTCTGGTGACCATGACCAGACTCTGGTCACTGTGTACATTTTCTACAACGTTCCCAAAGTACCATGGAGTTGAGGAAGGTGGCAACATCAGGACTCTCTTATGGCAAACATAGTATCAGGAGCTGGTGGGGGCAGGTAGCTGCTGAAGGCCTTGGGCAGATGGTGGGGGACTTGGGCAGGCAAAGGCTTTGGAAGAGCAGCGAGTGGGCAGGAAGGTTGGCTGCATTCTGCCAAGGACTCACTGAAGTCTGGCTCATCTGCCAGTGGTGAGTCTGCCTTTCCACCTGTATTGTTGCTGGGTGCCATTGCCTTTGCCCCCTTCTCATCTGCCTTTGTTGAGAACCAGCCAACAAGTAGCAGTGGCATCTATGGCTCTTCCTTCTTGCCACTACTGATGAACAAAAGTGAAAGGCAGGTGAACAGGCAGGATGCTGAGAGGAAGAGGAAGGAAAGGGGTTCTCAGTAGACTCCTGTTCAGGTGTGATCAGCAGCAGGTGCCCAATGCCTACCATTAACACTGGTCCAGCTGGTCCCCCTCCAAGCTGGAGCTGGCTTGATAGAAACCAAGCCAATGTTTTCTCTGATGGTCAGTACAACACAAATAACACACACTTCTCCCATCCTGATTATTGTGCTCACCCCATTAGGTTTTTCCTTTCCATTCTTCTTAATATATTTTACTAAAGCTTTCTTGCAAATAAGTAAAACTTGCAAAGTAATTCTTGCAAATTAAGCAAAAATGGGATATATACACAAAATTATTTTAGTTAAATACAAAATTATTTTAGTTAAATACAAAAAAAAAATTAAAAGTGTTTAAATTTTGAAGGTTTGTACGTGACTCCACATTTTAGCTTATAATAAGGAACAGCATAGAAAGAGGAGCAATGTTTTGCAAATTGGTGTTTAGCTGTGAAATTTTCAAGATGAGGCCTATGGGGGCTGAAAGTTGAAGCACCACTAGGACTAATGGGATGCAATGTTCTACGGTTATATGTGTAAGTTGGTTCCTCTAGAACTCACTGAATCCCATAATATTTTGGATATTTTCCGGTCCCAATGTCTTGAAGTGAGGGAATTGCACAAATAACAAGCAAATACTTTCCCCTTTCAGGAAGTGCAAATGATTTGACTAAAGCTGGATTATCTTACAGATATAACTGAACTGCATTTCCCATTATACTTGTACTGACTAGGGATGATGTGAAATGCAGGGGAGAAATGTATTTCTCTAGCTCGGCCTTGTACAATAATAGTCCACACCTCTGCCTGTCTTCTCTGTGTTTCTGTCCTCTTCACCTAAAGATTTTTCTGGCCTGGGCAGGTGCCATTGAAAGTGCCATCATAGAGCTGAGAGAAGGAAAGATACCAGGCAGCGGCAAATGTTCCTTCAGACTCCCACCACCATTCTACACTGCTGTCAAATCTTCCTTCTCCCAGAGATCCATCTGCAAGGCCACCCTTTGTGACATCAGCAGGCACTACCAATCACCACTCTACTTCCAGATTTATTTGCCACTGGGGCAAGCTTCTTTTGTAACTAACCTGGAAAGTCAATCTACTCAACGTTGCCTAGATGTCCATGTACATTTCTCACATCAGGGCAGGATAGGGACCTGCTGTTGCGAATATGAGGGCAGTTATTCTTACGTAGCAGGCATTCCAAGGTCAGGCAGATTCAGACTCATCAGGTAAAGAGGGGTCCTGGGAACCAGAATCCTTGGGCTAAAGCTGGATTATCTCAAGGGCAACCTACCCAGGTGTTTGGGCAGATGTTACAACTGCATGGAGAAGAACTGACCAGAGGAGTGATGGATGGAGAAGAGGCTTGCCCATCTACCAAGAAGGGATCTCCCAGCAGGAGGGGGACCAAGGTTACTACAAAGGAGGGTTCTTGGAAGTAGTTGCTAGATTGGGTTTAACAAAGTACTCTATGCATGCTCAAAGACTTTGTTGGTTGCGCTTACTGGAAGTGCACTGGAGAATAAAATGCTTTTGCCAAAGAATGGTCCATTGTTTTGGAGGTTCAAAGGGAGGAACCTCATGACACCTGCTCACTTTCCGGTAAGAAGGTCCCATGTATCAGTATGGTTAAGTGGCAGATTTGTCAAAACTGGACCTTGACTTTGAATTATAGAATCCCCTGAATGAGTGCTGCATAACATAAAGTAATTGCAGTGCTATTAAGAATTATACCTAGGTGCCTTGTGGATACTATTGATTTATGACTCATGGAAATTTAATTAACAGATTGGTTGTGCTTTTGCAATTGTGTGAGACAATCGCATTCAGCACATTGTCACTGGAGATGATGTATGCGGTGCACACTTTGCCAAAGGACATATATCTGTTGATATTTCCAGACTAGATTTCGATCCAGATTTTTTTTTTTTTTTTGGTTTAAGAAAAAGCAGCTTGAAAAGGAAGGGATCCCTCGTGGCATTATTGGCTGAGGACAAAGTTCTTCTACTACCAGGGGGTTTGTGAAAAGTCTGACAGAGAGGAATAAGGTTGTCAGTCTTGGCTGAGCCATCAAGCAAAACCGAAGGCCATACTTCTCTCTGTTCAGAGGCATTTATCAGGACAACAAGGTCACGGGGACCGAAATGCAATTCTCTGCTCCTTTCCCTTCCTTCTGCTAGGAAATGGCCTCTCAACAGCATGACTTGAGACCACTCATTTTGCACTGACAAGGGATTTGGAAGGAAAATGAAAAATAATCCAGGAGGATCGTTGACAGTGTTATCTTAAACACCAATAATATTGCTCCCTTGGAGAGGAAAGCACAGACACCATTTATAATTTGTTTCCAAAGTACAGAGTGCTTGACACTGAGAGACAGGGCCACAATTTTGAGCAAAGGCATGAAGGCCCACAAAGATAACAGAATAATAATATATCTGGGGCTTGTAGCCCTATGGCTCCTCAAGTGCTTGACAAAGTGCACATCTATATGAAGAAAGAAAACCTTGCTGTCTCTAGAATACTGCCAACTTTTCAGAGCAAATGCTAACCTGCAAAGGACTGCTTTGATCTGCTAAAGCATCATTATTAGTATTTTACCTCTTTTGCAATAGGACTAAGACATGGTGTGGTCATCAGGGAGAAGGAATATAAATCGAAAAAATAAATAAGGAAGGATGAGAGCTTTCCAGGGCAGGTAGGGAACTTTCCTTGTTTTGCCAAGCCCTCAAAGCATTGAGCAAGTCTGTATTGGCAGCACGTTGATCCAGCAGCAAATGGCAGCAGTGAGGACCTCAAGATTGAGAAGAGAACCTGAGGAACGGAGGAGGTGCCTGGGTGGTTGAACTTCTGGCCCTAGAAGATGAAAGGGTGATGTTTGATGTTTGATGTGGGGGACTGACAGATACAAGTGCTTGTTGGGTGCTGCTGGTCACAGGGCCCTCAAGGTCAGGAGAAGCCTGCAGGGAGGAAAACCAGATCTTGCCTCTAATAATCTAGCAGTCACAATCGTATGAGCCACTGTAGATGATTCTGTCCACCAGACTACATGTCATGGTTTCTAAACTTTATCAAAATCTGCCACACTTAATCAATGAAACACCTGTGCTGATCCCCAAGGTGCCAATGGGAGCCTCTAACCTGTTCTGAATTGCAGGTTTGGTATACCGAAGGAAAGGGAGTAGCTTTTTCCCATGTTGCCACTGCCCCAGTCTTGTTCCCCCGATTGTTATTTGCAGTTAAAAATAATAAAGCCAGATATGACACTAAATTAAATGCTTAACATGAATATTGTTTGGCCCAACAATTAATGAAAATGAAAAATGGAAGTAACAATGTTATTTTAGAACACAAGACATGCATTTTTAGATGAGGGTGTTTAATATTTTTCTAGCCCAAGGCCAAATACATTGTTGGGGAAGCTTGGGAGGAGGGCTGCTGTCCAGGGGTGGGCAGGCTCAAAAGCAAAAGGAGCAGGCCAAAAATTCTAGGAAGACTTGTGTAGCTTAGTTTAAAGCTGTTATGCTGCCAGTAACAAAGCCTTAGGAGGGAAATGTCAGGCTTTCATAATGGGATACACACATACCCACCAAAGCTCCAAAAGATTGGCAGCCAGGGCTGGGGCCATCTGGGGAATGTTGGAAGAGGTCTGTACTGTGACCCAGATAGCCAGGGTTTGGCCTGTGGGCCTGAGGTGCCACACTCCCATCTTAAGAAAATACAGCAGAACCATAGTAAAGTAAATATTTAAGGCCAGAAGGTCAACAAAAGAAGAGCCACGTTGGAGCAGAGAGTTAACCTGTTTGCTCTCTGCTGATCTTCAGAATGTCTTTTGCTTGCAGTCCGCTTGCCAAAGCAGCAAGGGCTGAGACATTCCCCCTCAGCCTAACTGGCTTGAAATCAACAGCTATATACCTTAAGTAAAGATACTGCTTTTTGCACTGGGCTCTAATCCTCAACCTAAAGAAAACAACTGGTCTGCGCTTTAGAGCCCACCCCACTGGATCCAGTGTGGCTGTGCTGCAGGAGGGCTGTGCTCCAGATCCTGCCCAGGTCCCAGGACTTTTTCAGTTTAAGATGGCAACTCCACAGCTTCAGCCAAATGAAATGTGCCTTTCATATCGAAATTCCTGCTCCCTTTTCTTGGTTTCCCAAAGCCTTCCTCTGTCTGTATGTTGCAAAGAGGCAATCCAGATTCTTATGTCACCTTGAAGTCTAACGACATGGTCATGCTGTCCGGCATTGTCCATGAAAGCATCTGCCTGATCAAGTGGACGGAGTCCATGGCAGCTCCTGCCAGAACAGAATAAACTGGTTAGCCTTTAAGGTGTCACAAGACTCTTGGCTGTTTTCCCGACTTGTCACACCTCTGCATGCTGGTGCATCCCAGTGAGTGCGTACATTTAAAGCGATGGTGAGTTGTACATGGAAAAGGACATTCAGTCCATTCAGTATATTGCTATCTCCTTTTGGTTTTGCATAATCAATACAACCAGGTTTGGGATCATGCAGATTGTTTCCTGAATGTAATTATTTTTATAGGATGTTGAGAAAAGCAATATTCAAAATAATAATTACAGAGGACTAATCCTAAGTAATGAAGCCTATTTGACTCTCCTTTCCTTGTCTTCGCAAACAGCCATTAACATTTAGATATGTGTTGGTAGCTCTGAGCCATGAAAAACATTCATTTAAAGGGAATTTCTTTTGACTTTTCCCATCCTTTCCATCCAGTACCTCATAAAATCCTTCAAGGTGCAATCATTATCGAAACGATTATTTGGTCGGATAGTCCAGCCATTATCTAAATTGCTCATCCAGCCCTGTTGCAAACGCTGCAACCTGCATTGCTTGTCTCGCCACCCTGTTTTCAAGCTTTGGATGGCACGGAAAGCTTTTAACCTTGGTGCAGAGCAGTAAAAGGCAAGGAAATGCAGCTCAAAAGAAGCATGCAGCTATGTCTGAATGCACATGGAAACAAGGAGAAAAATCAAGGAAAATGAGGGAGTTATTAGTAGCTCATTTCTATTTCTTTTAGAGTTGAGTGAGCAAATATAATATACTTTGAGATATATATGTTATTAACCTGAAGGGGCATCATTTCTTTCGAGAGATTCATATCCAAAGTTACTGAAAGAATTTTTTTCCCCTACCGGTTCTTGATGATTGATAAAATCATCCTTTTAAAAAGGGATTTGATGTAATAGCATGTCTAGTGCTCTTGACAGTCTCTCGGCTGTGAATTAGCAGCATGTACCTCTTCTGCAGAAATACCTAAGCTTTCTCCGTCTTGAATAACAAGCACTAATAGCAGTGGGCAGGCTTACCATGTCCATTATGATAGCAATTGAACTGCCTGGGAAAAGATGGAGCAAGCAGGAGAAACAGATTCAGAAATAGCCCACTGGTGTAACCTTTACCACAGTGCTAGGTTGTATACGTTGTAATTACAGCTGCACTGCATTTCCGCAGCCAATGTGAAACCTGATGCATACATCTGAATGGGTAGGACTTGCTTTGCACTGAGGGATGGGTGGGTGGGTGGAGAATGACAATTTAGAACCTCTGAATTCACAGTGCATTTTCTACTGGGACTTCACACCCCATTATTTATTGTTACGATAATCATTGTTTAAAACTTTTATGCATGGCTTTATGAGCAAAACCCTCTCAGGGCAACTGTCAGAAAAGAAA
The DNA here is from genome assembly GCF_004798865.1 of Varanus komodoensis. NCBI lineage: Eukaryota > Metazoa > Chordata > Lepidosauria > Squamata > Varanidae > Varanus > Varanus komodoensis. Next base: position 25,798,798 of record NW_025335468.1, on the reverse strand, counting down.
TATACAAATAAAAAATTCAATACAACAAAGCAAAACATCAGGAACCAGTGATGGAAGAAACAAATTAAAAGCTTCTAGCCCCAGATATATTAAAAAAATTGAGAGTACAGCTAAAGCCTACCAGCAGGTCCACAAAATCCATCCGATAAGAAGGTGAGGTGAACAAAAGGGGCTTTAAGACCTTTCTAAAAGCCTGCAGCAATGGGCCTCACATGAGCCCAGTTGGAAGGGTGTTTCACAAACATAGAGCCACTACTGAAAAGGCCCTTTCTCTCATGCCTACCAATCTGATTGTTTTCACTGAATGAGAGTAGGTATGAAAATAGCCTTGGCTGTGGATTTTAAGGATCAGGCAGGCAGATATGGATAAAGCTAGCCCTTCAAGTCACTCATTTTCCAACTGTTTAAGTCTTTAAAGCAGGAATAAGGAACAGCGAGAGGGCAGAATTCCAATTTGAAGGTCAAATCATGTTTGTGTGCGTACTGCAGCAGTGGCAGAGACAAAGCCAGATTGGTCAAGGTCAAATGTATTTCTGTTCAGAAGTAATCAGGAACAATAATTCCAGATAAGAGCTCCAAATTCGAGCTGGTATATGCCAACTAAGTATGAGCAGTAAAAAATGAGAAAATCAGACTTCCAGTCTCTTCTCCCCATATCAGATGTTACTTCATCGACAGTTCAAGTTACACTTTAACTTGAAGGGGTTGGTTAGTTGTGATCAAGTAGACATTACAAGCTGCAGCTCCACTGAAAAATCCATAATCCCAAGGCTCTGGGAATGAAAGGAAGGCTGTTTCAGAGTTTGCTGAAGAGCTCTGAAGTTGCCCCAGAGTGCTAAATTCTGAGAAACCTCTTTGAAATCCAAAGAGCGCTGAAGAGCTCCAGAGATGACCAAAATGTTAAGACGAAAACCCTCAGAAAAGATCGTGTTTCAGCAGCAAGCCAAGAAAGAGGGGGAAAATGGAAAGAAAGGACCTGAGATAATGAGATGTAGTAAAAGGAGGAGGCCTGTCAAAAGGGGGAGTCCACCTAAGGAAGCCTGAAAGATCATATCTGAGGAAGCTAAAAGTTTAAATTCTTCAGAGAAATTAACTAACAACTAATGCAGCTGGCACAGCAGAGGGTGTCACATGATCTGACCACCTGGCCATCACTCAATTTTGGTATTATATCCTTTTAAATATTGGAAATGCATTTCAGATTTTAGCTGTTCTATGGCATTTTCTCCACACCATATATTTCTTGGAAGCTTTCCTGAATGCTATGAAAAACGGCTGTAGAAAAGCCACCTGTGAATGTCCCTACCACCTACATGATAGTTAGAACCAAGAGCTGCTGAACGTGGATGCATTTACATTTTGGCTCCTGTCAGAAGAATGCCATTATGAAGATACATACAAGTTACTGCGACATTTTGGACCATCATTATGGAATAGAATACATTTGTCACTGATACATATATCTTAATAAAACATGATGCATCCATGTTGCTCTTCTGTATATTAAGCTACTTTATTACAATGGCAGTGACTTTTATGCCACCTTTTCATTTAACGGCAAGGACTACAAACTTACCCCCAGGAAGTTGTAACAGCATTATAATTATTTTAAGTGTACATGTACATAATGCACAACCGATTTTATATTCTGTGAACACTAAGCTGGGAAAGCCCACTAGCTAGCTCCAGTGAAAGAAATCCTTTAACTGGAGACCAAGAGTGAAACATGAACCTTCCCCCTCCAAAGGATGTGATTGAAGTGCTAAAGTAGTTTTGACACCAAATTGCACCAGGGCTGACTTGTGAGCGGCAGTGAACAGCCATGCCATCTCCACTAATTAGTCTAAGCCCCTGCTTGTATTACACCTTTGCTTCTTCTCTGCTCACTCATAGCATCAAGAGGGAATCAATTTAGGAATTCTCATTCTGGTGATGTGATGTTAATTCATGCTCAGAATTGTTCTTTTAGTTTGCAACCCTTTGGGAACTAAACCTTTCCTTCCTTCTTGGCCAGTGATGCTGCTAGGTTTCAAGGGACCCTGGACAAGATGCTTTCTGGGCATCTTGGGCAACCACAAATTCCTGGTTGCTCCCCACACCACACAGTCATCTTCCTCTTTGCTCTTTTTGTCTGTGATCTCTCCCACATCACTTTGTCTCTCCTATTCCATCCTCATTTTGTTCCTTCACTCACTCCACTGCCACCGCTTCTCCCAACACGTTGTTCTATCTCTTTGCTCCTCCCACCACTGTGCTTGGTCTTTCCTTACCAGCCAGCATCTTTTCTCCCGCTATCCCTTTCTTTTAACTTGTAGAGGCATTCTGGTACACTGCAAAGCACAGCTGCAGTTGTGTTTCACATGTTGCTTCCCTTGACCAATTAGAGGCCACATGGAGATTCAATTAATCCAATGCAAATGACATTAATTCTTGGCCCAATTCAGTGTCCTAGTGATTACCTGCCCTGCTCTAGACAGTTTGGAACCAGGTTATCGGCAGGTATGCCTCCTCCAGCAAGAGCATACCTGTGCACTGAATGTGATCTTTAAGGTTGCGCTCTGTGTTCTGTGAACCCTGCAGACTTGCTTAGCGACATTTTTGGTAGCGGCATCTCGATTATGGAAACAGTTTCTGTTGGCCCCTCTTTGAATTTTAGAAAGGGTTGCAAAGGCTTTTATACTGTGTTGCCATTTTCCTGATTTAATAGCATTCAATTTATAACTTTTAATGCAATTTTGTGTTTTTAATCTCAAAGTTGCATTAGTCAAAGGTCAAAATTAGGAAAGAAATGGTCAAGAATAATAACTAAGGAAACAGTACCTGTAGCTAAATTGCATCTTGCAGAATCTCTGAGCGTTCTAATTCATCCTTTCTTGCTGTAAAACCTGCCACCATTCTGTCCCGCACTCTGTAAGCCTTCCTTCCTAGGTGTTTTCTCAATCCACACAGCCCATTTTTATAATTGCATTTCTTCCCTCTTCATTTTTCCCTTGATGTCTTAATGAAAAGTTTGCTGCGACTTTATCTTTTGATAAAGTACTAAAGTAAAATACTGTGAGGCTTTCAATTTCATCCTGAGAGACACTGGCTTTCTTGACAGTTGCCTTCCACTGCTGGTGACAGACACTATTCTGCTGAATGTTAACACAGGAATCATCATACCATTGAAAAAGCACAATCCATTTCATTTATTAGCCAAATTAACTTACTGATGTTGTTAGCCTGCCAAAGGATGATGTTGATTTTTAAGCAGGTGTAAGTCATTTATATGGCAAATGTGCTTGTGTTACCATCCACCCTGGCAATAATTTACGATGTGTTGGTTGCTTTGAGACCACCGCATGATGCACCCAACAGATGATTGGACACACTGTGGGTTGTTCTCCTGCCCTCTTGATCTTCCAGCCTGTATCAAAGGGGACCTGGCAGCTGAAGTTGTCTTGCCAGCTTCCTGCTGCAATCATTAGTCATTTGGGAAAGCTTTCCAAAGCTTTTTATCATCCCCCCTTTCTTTGGGCAGCACCGGTAGTTCATCCTCACTCTTTAAAATGCATTTGATATGTGTGCAGATTTGTTCATAGTCTTTAAGGAAATCTAGTTGGACTTGTACAAGTCCAGAGGCATGGACTTGTGCAGGTCTGAAATAAGAAGCCTTGTCTGGGCAGCAAGTATCAAGGTTGGACATTGGCACAGAGCGGATCCAAACAGGGTTTTTGATTCAATCTGTTTTCCCTGGCAGCTGTCGAAAGGCAAAGCTGTGCATCCCAGGAAGGTAGAAGCAGTTGGGAGTCATGAAATGATGGGGGCAGGGTGCCAGGGATTTTCATTGGAAATCTGGAATAGAAATGCTGCTACATTCATGGTACCTAAAAGGATATCCATGATCATCTAAACCATTAGGTTTAGGCCTGTGCAAGAACACGAAGTCCAGGGTTTAAAATTAAGTAGCTGCACCACTGCCTGTCAGGCCTGGCCCAAGAGATTTTCACCTTTCGTTCTCACCTCCTCAGAGTCAAGTCAAGCAATAGTTGAACACTGGCTGCCTCTTCTGCCCTTGCAGGCAACCTTTAGCTTGGGTGCTGCCAGGCAGTTTGTCTGGCATACTTACACCTGTTCTTCACCGCTTCCCTGCCCCTTCTCACCTCACCTTGAGGGTCTGCTAAACAAGGGCAGGAGTGATCCTGTGACCTGGGCATGCTCAGCAATGTTACCCAATTATTATTTTAAGGACATAAGAAGATCCATGCTGGATAGGACCAAGTATCCATCCAGTCTGGCATCCTGTTCACACAGTGGCCAACCAGAAAATCCACAAGCAGGACAAGAGTGCAAAAGCATCCTCCTGCCCATGTTCCCCTGCCACTGGGGTACATAGGTATGCTGCCTTGGATAGCATATAGCAGTTAGCCTTCCCTTCTCGATAGCCTTCTCTTGCATACATTTTGTCTGTCAATGTAACAATAGAACAATACTTTGGTGATATAATGAGACATACAGGATGCTATGTTGGGTATAGATTGTTGGGAAGCTCAACATTCGTACAGAACAAGTGTGATCCACTAACCAAAGCCTTTGCCTGATTCATTAATTCAGTGTTTTGCATTTGTAAATGAAAAGAAGTGTCACAGTGTACTCCCAACAAGATAACTGGAGTAGGAAAGAAGAAAGATGAGAATGTCTAGAGATAAGTAACAGAATCATTTCTAAGACAGGAGTGAATGCAAATCTCTTATGAATATCTAGCATGGCTAGATGAGACTTTCTGGAATACTTAAAAGACTAAAGGCATCTAATGTTTTTGTTTTCCTATGATGTACACAGAGAGTGTGCCATACATTGCTGTGTTTTTTTATTTTTCTTATCTACAAGGTGGACTGGCAATTTTAAGATGCATTCTTGCTTCTTTTCTTCTTACCTAAATCGTTAGTCTTTTTCATATTATGAAGTTTGGTGAGAGGAAAGAGAAAGGAGTCCACACGGCCCAGCAGGGACATCAGTAAACGGAAGTTTCCCTTAAAATGGCTCTTGATTGAAACTTGCTGAAATGGAAGAAAGATCAGACAAGAGAAGAGAGAAATGGAGCGCTACATGTGCTTGTTGGTGAGATCCTGATTCACTGCATTTTATTTTAACCTGTAATAATGTTCTTCTGGCTGGCTGTTTCATTACAATTGGTTGATATAATTGGGTATATGTATTAACATTTTGCCAATTCTGCATAGATGCATCTGGTCCCATTGTTCAGTGCCAACGCCGCCCTCGTAACCAAAGGCAATATTTGCATGCTGTGATGTGCAGCCATGAATAATGGAATGAGCTTGCCTTCTTCTAGCCTTACATTTGCTCCTGAGCTCAAAGGAATATGGGCTTTCATTTATTACTTAGATTTAATCTTGTTTTATTTAATTTCCATTTTTATTGTATTTTGTTCTCATGAAGTTTGGGATGCTTCCCCCATACTACACTGTTATGAGTGCTCTGTTATGACTTTATGTAATAGATTCAAAGCGGAAAGAGCAGGGGGAACTTGAGGAATCCTTTTCCTGGGCTTTGTGGCTCCATTGCTGATTGTGGGACTTCTGTCCTTGCCATTCATAACAAAGAACTGGGGTTCAGTTAAGGGGGCCACACACACATCACTCAGAACGAGGAAGAAAGGACCAGAGAAGAAAATGATGAGCATGATATTTGCATGTGCCGCTGCATATTTGTAGGTGCAAATTAAGACATAATTACTATAGTTTAATTAGAAATATAATATGTTTGACTATAGTGGGGAAAATTCAGAAGAGATGAATGTGTACCTGCTCACTCTGCTGTCAAGGTGCTAATTGCAGATATATAACTGGAACTCTTTCCTTCTTTAAGCTAGTCTGGAAGTGGACATGCCTTCAAACAGAGGTCTGCCCTCTGTAAAGTAGGACATACAGCTACCCTATTGTATTCAGTACACCCAAACACATTGGGTAAAGGGTGGCCCAAATGTTGGAGCAGGATGTGCTGAAGCTGCTGTGCCATGCTTGCTTCTAGAGCAGGCATGCCATGTTGCCAGAGGTGAGGTTCTCTAAGGATGCTTGGCTTGTTGTTTCTTTAGTAAAAGGATGTGGAAGAGCTGATGCAACCCTGAGCAGGGCCAAACCCCTTTAGATGATCATGAATATCCTTTTAGGTGCAATGCACATAACTTAGCAATTTCTGTTCCAGATTTCCAACCATCCTACCCCTGAACAGGTTCCCAGGAGCCAATGAATACTTAGGGCAGTCTCACTCAACCTGGGGCCCTCCAAATGTTTTGGACTGCAACTTCTAGTTTCCTGATTATTGGTCATGTTGTTTGGGGTTGATGGAGCTGAAGTCCAAAACATATAGAGGGCTGTGGAAGACTATCCTGGCAAGAAGATAGAAAGTGTTCATGTAGCGGTTGCTACAATACTACAAACCACAGTCTCAGTTGCCTCATTAGCTGCTAGGAGTTGATGCAATGAACCCATATGGGAAAGAAAAGAAAAGCCATGTTGGATCAGAGCAATGGCCCATTCGATCCAGCACTCCCTTCACACAGTGGAAAAGTACTTGACTGCAGGATCTCTCAAGCAGGATGAGTACAATAGCTCTACCTGCCCAAGCTCCTCAGCAGCTTCTGTAAGCAGGCATACCACCTCTGATAACAAAGGCAGCACATACCCAACAAGGCTGGTCACCACATATAGCCTTCTCCTCTGTGGATTTGCCCTTTCTTCTTCTAAAGCTATCCAAATTGGTGGCCATCACCACTTCCTGTGGCAGGGAATTCCACGGTTTATCTATGTGCTGTGTGAAGAAGTACTTCCTTCATCTGTCCTGAATTTCCCACCAACCCGCTGCATGTGGTGACCCTGGCTTCCAGTGTAAGAGGAGAGGAAGAAAAAAGTTCTCTCTCCACTTTCTCCACACCATGCATAATTTTGAACACCACCTACTGTGCCTCGTCTTACTTGCCCTTTTTCTAAGCTAAACAATCCCAGCTGTGATTGTTCCTCATACAACTTGGTCCAACTCCTTGATCCTTTAAGTTGCCTTTCTCTGCACTTTTCCAAACCAAATAATGTCCCTTTTCAGGTGCAGTGATAAAAAAATGTGCACAGTATTCTAATTGTGCTTGCACCAAGGGAAGTATAAGGGTGGTATTGGTGATTATATTTTCAGTTCCTTTCCTAATTATGCCTAACATGGAGTTTTTGTTTTTCATGGCCCTGGAGAGCCATTCAGAAGTAGCTGGTATCTCTAAAAATGGTTTCACCTGCTCTTAAAATGTATTCCCAGCCACCTTGTCCAAACCACACCTACTCAAAGTTTCTGCTACTCACTTTGTTTAACCTGTGGGGCTTTTCTCATTAGTCTTAATAATTAAGTGATAGCCCAGGCTGTCAAAAATGCTGGACAAGATGCACAACTTGTGTTCCTCAAGAAGAAATTTGGAAGGTGTGCAGGGGACTACAGGAACAAAGATAATACATGGACATTCATTCCACCATCAGTATTGGTTCCACAGGTACAAAAAGGAACTTGGATCCAACCCAGAATGTGGGACTAGCTTCCACATGGTATAGCCCTAGCCTGCACCTTTTTGCTTTTGCAAGAGGAATCACAATACTGATAGTAACAGTCATATCATAGCTTCAGTACAGGGACACGACACATGCAAACATCTGTCACAATGCAATAGGGATGAATGACTTGGTTACTTGCTTCTAACATTATATTCTTAAAGTGATAAATTCTGGATGGGGCAAGGTTTGGAAGCTCATCAGTGGGTTTTAATATTGCAAAAAGGGTTAAACTCCTTTCATTAAAATACACCTCTTAAGAGAAAAGAGAAAGAAAGATGCAGACTTTTCTTGTGACATTTTATATGGCTTTCTATTGTTGTCCTCAGCATAAAAAAGGTGATGGCATGCATTACGGTACTATTTTTATTTTATAACCAGCAAACGACACTTAGGAAAATAAATTAGCCACACATAACAATGTTTCTCTTTTATGCATTAAATACAGGAGCCAAAAGACGTATTTATTCTACTGCAATGAAGGTGGGAGAAGGCCTAGCCTTCTATTTTTAAAGTGAAATGGAAACATTTTAATATTCACACTTAAGTCAGAATTTGGGATTATTTTATACAGATGATGATGATGCAGTTGTAATAATAGCTTGCCAATGCACTTGCAATCATGTTCCCTATTTAAGATTGCAACAGTGTGAAGAACACTTAGCATGGGTGTGTGTCAGGAAAACAGAAGGAATGGGTGTATTGGATAGTCCTATCAAATTGCCCTCTTCCTGTGTACCTACCACTTTTAAATGCTAGGTAGGTTTGTGATAAAGCACCCATCATTTACAGATCATTCATCAGACCTACCTGGCACGCATCACTCAGACAGGAGTAGAATCTATGGGAACAGTGTCCACCCGAGGTATATATTTTACTGGTAACCTGGGGTAGGGGGCTGGGGAAAGGGTGTTACTGTCACCCTTAAAGAATCCATCAGCTCACCAGGAGACCGGTCCATTCATGAGGTGGCTTTGAGTATTCAGTAGCACCAGAGACCAGCAAACTGTGAACACAGGGTTTTTTTGGGGGGTGGGGTGGGGTGGGGTGGGGGCGTGTAACCCCGTCTAGAACCAGTTGACTTACCTCCAATCCTGGATTTAAACCCTTAACAGCAAGCACCTCCATTTTGTCTGGATTCAACTTCATTTGAAACATTTATATTAGAAGTGTGTTCATCTTATAATTAATCTTTATACCCTCCTGTCTGTGCATGTTCTCGCTCTCGCTCACACACACACACACCATTTTGCCTCACCTTCTAAACATATGCAGCTAGGGGACCAATTAACAAATACAATGGAAATGTTCCTAGGCGCTTACCCAATGGTAACACTGTTCCCTGCAGGAGACTTCAGTGCATGATTAGGAGAGAGAACTAATCAATCTTATAACACTGAAGCTGAATTAAATCTGAATTGTCCTGAATGAGTTTTCAGAGACAAATGCAAGAAGGATGTTATAGATGGCTGGAGTGCAGTTGGAAGACTTTTACATAAATGTAGTGAATGAGCACAGTAAGTTGCTTGGGATGTTATAGATTAGAAAAATGATAGCAAAGAGGGTGCATAACAGGGGTTTAGGACATAATGCATGGCATGGAAAAATGAATAGAGATACTTTTTCTTCCTTTTTCATAATACTAGAACTTGTTGTCATCCAGTGAAACTGATTAGCAAAAGATGCAGGACAGACAAACCAAAGTCATTATTCAGACAGTGCATAATTAATTTAGGGATTTTGCTGTTAAAATAGGAGATGAGTTTCAAAATGATTAGAAAAATTTAGTGGGGTAGGACACAGAATTAGAAAGGAACCACAAACATCACCCTAGTTCTCTGTCATGTTTAACTGAAATCCTGTTTTTTTGTAACTTTGAACTGGTTTGGTTTGGGTGCTACCCTTTGGAACAGTTGTAAACCAGTCTGCTCTATTTTCTGCATGATGGCCCTTCAGGTTTCTGAAGATTGCTTTTTCATTGTTGAACAGAACAGGTTGTGTTTAGCAGGGACTCCTTTTCAACACAAGCTGTTCAACAGTGGAACAGACTGCCGAAGAAGGTGCTGGACTCTCCTTTATTGGAGCTTTTTAAGCAGAAGCTGGATGCCTACCTATTGGGGATGCTGTAGAAGGGATTTCTTTTATCAGCAGGGAGTTGGACAGAATCACATTTGAAGTCCAACCACCTGCTGGGAGATTTATAATCCTCTTGACCCTCCCTTTGAACTTCCTTTTTACCAGTTCTCTCATTTTAGAGAAGCTTTCTCTTTTGAAGTCAAATGTGACCATGTTAGACTTCCTTGTTAATCTTTCACTTAAACATAAAATAATTATGATAGCACTGTTGTTAAAATGCGTGCCTTCATGCATCAGTACGTACCCCATCCCACCATGATGATGCAAACTGGCCCTGGGATTTTCTCTTACATTCCAGATTTGTCCTTTTGCTTCGTGCTTGCATGCATATCCAATTCACCCTATCTTCTATCTAGTGGAAAGGAAGAAGTATGAGATATCTCTGCCCATCACCTTTCCTTCTTGGGCCATTTTGAGTTACATTCCCCAAGTATTAACAGGCTATGAACCCTCTTTTGCCAAGTTTCAAGAGATCAAAACCACAGTCGCTCTACTCACAGAAAAGTTCAGTTAGGAATCAGAGTTTAAGGAACTTTTAAGGTCATTTTAACTTACAAGAATATGTGTTGCCCGAAAGGGACCCAGTTCAGTAACCACTCCACCCACAAATAGGTGATGTGCCCCACTGAACTTGTCTGGATTGACATCTCTTGGACTGGTAGGAATAAACCCACCTTTGGATTGGAAGGACTTCCTTAAAATGTATTGTTTCGGATGTATGCTGTGCTGTTGGATTATTCTTGGTATGGTTGGTTATAAATCTAGAAACAGCAACAACCCCAAAATGTGGCATATTAATACAGTTGTTTTGTACTTTGTGAGAGATTTTGTATTTAACTGTCCAGGAAATGAGCCACTGTATGCTTGAGACTAATATAATCAGCATTTGGGGTTGTGGAATATTGCATTTTAGCTCCTGGAGCTGACAGATGCCCATAATTGTATGATACTAATAAAGTTTACAACTATATAAGCCAAGATGTAGGCAATTAAAATTCATGCTTCAGGGGACCTTTGGGGGTCCATACTGGAAGGGCTTCAATTTCCCTTCCCCTAAATAGGTGGCTGTGTGAAACTGAATGGTTATTGTAAGCCTAATTACATGTGCACTAAATTCAGATGCAACAAACAAAATGAAAATTAAAAATGGAATTTAACTTGCAGAACATAAGATGGATTTCATGGATTTCCATTGTCCATACTTGAAGGCAGCTATTTATGTCAAGAAACAAACCTAACTCTTTTTTACTAATTTCATTTTTAAGGGATGCACAATAGCTTTTCACATACTTAAGAACCACTTGATGGGCACACATGTTTTTGTTCAAATGTGAGTAGGAGTGCGATCAGATGCGTTTGAAAGACAGATATGTTCCACAGGGAGCCATCTTTGGCTTCTGTATTATGTGTGAAATAGCCTTTATCACCTGCTCTTGGAAGAGTCTGCTCTGCAAATTCCGCTGCTACCAAAGTAAACTAATGTCCTGATGATGTGGTTTAGACAAAAGCTGGTTTAAGCTTTCTAATTCACAGGTGAAGTGACTTCAGAGTGACTGCCAGGGTTTTTGTTTATTTATTGAAAGTATTTCTATTCTGCCTTTTTAGACAAATGCCTCTCAAAGCAGCTTACTTGCAGTAACAAACATAAATTCACTGATTTCATCTTAAATTCTTTGATACTTTAAAAAAGGTCATCTCAAGAAAAAGACTCAGATAAGGCCAAAGAGAGATATTAGGAAACATGTGCTTACCATTTCAGCTATAAACTGTGTGTATGCAGCCACACACACTTTGTGGGGGGGGATTGAATTTAAACCTTGGGGTTGGGGACCCACCTTCTCACCTGCTTCATCTCTCCATATTTCTCTGCTTTTAAGTCTTTTTCTCCAACCTGAGAGTGAGCCCACTAGGGAGAGCCTTTAACCAGTGGGGCAGGGATGAGGCTAGATTAACCCCTATCTCTTGGGTGTACCTTTTAAGGTGAACAGTCAATGCGCTTGCTATACTGAGGGCTGCAAGTGAACACGTGCTAGGATGCTGCACCTGCGTGCTTCAGGTGTGCAGGATTACAATGCCCAGCTCTTTCCAGGAATAAAAACAGATTGGGAAGGCAGTCCTGAGATGTCTTGAGATAGACTGCTGAATATTAAAAAGGTGTTTCACTCACTGTTAGTTGACTATATGAATTTTAGTCATGTGATTGCTTTGATAGTCAATTTAAATTGCATGCATCTGCAGCAGAGTTAAAATAATGGTTCAGAACCTAAATGCTTATTTTTAGGTAGGACAGCCCATGGGTGTAGTGGTTAGAATGATGGACTAGGGACCTTGAAGACCTGAATTCAAGTCCTCAGTCAGCCATGGCACTCACTTGGTAACTATGCCAGTTATATACGCTTTGCCTAACCTATCTTGCAGGTTGTTATGTGAATAAAATGGAGAAGAGCAACTTCTAAGTCACCTTGGGTTCTTCTCAAGAGGCAGTGTATAAATATAGTGCAACAACAACCCATGCATGTGATGTAGAATGGCATAATGGCAGGATAGGCATTCTCTCATATGTGCTATTTTCTGGATGGTGGTGGCCATTTTGAATTTTCATAGGAACTTAGACTAAAAGTCATATATTTATTTGGTTGTCTCCTCCCATCACTAAAAGGATTTTGATCTAATAAAGCATCTCAACTGGCTGTACAAGAAAGGAGGCAATTTTGTGAATTCTTCCTTCCTACTGTAGGCCTTGATGTCTTGCCAAAATCTGCTCCAGAGGATTGCTCCTCATACTGTGGGATGAATTGTCCTGGAGGCTTCAGAAGTGGTGGTGGTGGTGGGATTGATTCACTCCAACATGATGTGCAAATTGGAGCAAAGGTAAAATGCAAAGATTGACACACATACAGAATAATTTGAGAAGCTGCTTTGAGACATATAGGGTCTCAGCTAAAGACAGAATTTAAAAGGAAGGTGTGGATGCCTGTAAAAAGGAGGGCAACATCAGGAGAAGGAGATCCACAGAAAACAAGTGATCTACCACTTTGGGTCAATCAGAACAAATTAATCTAAGAATTTAATCTAACCTGCCTTGGATTCCTTGCAGGAGGAAAAAAGGTGGGATACAAATGCTGTGGTCATTATCATCATCTCCTCATCTATTAATAAAGTATTGCAGCCTGATCACAAAGGAATTGCAAGATGCAAATCTTCAGAAAACAACCAGGTACAGGAACACACATTTTAATATTCTTGAGCCAGTGAACAGGCATATGCCATGTTCATTTAAAATGATTCTTGTGCATATTCTCTCTGCAGTTCTGCGTGTCACTGCGTCAGTTTCTGTTTGTCGTTGCTGCTGCTGTTTCTATTGATAATATAATATAAAGCTCCTACAAGTATAGCAGTGTCAGTCTTTGGCATAAAAACAAACACAACAGCAGCAGCACCTTAAAACTCTAGGTTTCTGGTGACATGAGCTTTGCAGACAGCCGTCTACATTCAGCATAGAACACAGTAGTTATAAGTGCTATTTCTAGTCAGAACAGAACATCTGCTGCTCAAAATTGTCATTTTCACAGCCTCCATGAGACACCCAGCCTTTTCCCTTAGGCTCTAATTCTTCTGTCATTTAACAGACACATTCTCAATTAGCTTAATTGAATAAAAAGTGGGATAAAGCCAGGAGAGAATTCTGGAAGTAGATCCCAGAGATCTTAATGGTACATCAGCCAAGTACCTCGACTTAATCTGCCAGCTGCAAAGCTTTCCTTGGCTCAGAGAAGAGCTAGAAGAGTAAACAGCCTACTTGGTGCATTGATTCATCCTACCTAGAAGTTTTGGTTGTTGTTTTTGAAGTAGGTCCCTTAATTTTTTTTTATTTCTTTAAATAAGTTCTTTAGAATAGGAAAATTGCTAGAGAAAAATATCAGTGGCAGTATGTTTTGTCCCGCCCCCACACCCCAGAAGAAGTGGCAATTCTTCTTATCCTTGATTTTGCAAGATTATTGATATCCATATACTTTAACACATGAAAAAGTTCACCTTTAGCTGTTATGATGTGAGCATTTTGGGTTGATTAAGGAGGACCAGGGATAACTTGCAGGTCAATCCTGTACTTATCTATTCAGATGTTGCACTAAATCTATTACATCTATTGCACTAAATACAGCACGGCTTACTTTGGGTAGATGAATATAGGACTACAAACTTAAAGAATCTTATTCTGTGTTATTATATTCTTTATATAAGGACGTTTTCAGTATAAGATGGGAGAAGCTTCTCTTTGTAATACTCACAGTTCACATAAGCAGAAGGCAGAGCATGTTATGGCTCTTTCTTTTCGGTAACCCTACAATCCCCTTTAACCCTCCAAAAGCCTCTCCAAAGGATCAGGGAAACCTACAAAAGACTCTAGGGTGTGTCCTATCAGATGGATTGGTTTGGGCAGAGGAAACTTGCCCCACTCCTGCAGAGTTCCTGATTTCCGTCATTTGTGCTTCCCACTGCAGTCCCATGAGGCATCACCGATGGTCTCCTGAAGACCCCCTTCCACCCTCTAAATAGCACTTTTGTGAGTTACAAGGTGCTGCAGGAGAGAGAAGGAGAAGGGAATGGAAAGGTCCCTTGTACAAGCTTTGCTTCCACTCTTGCAACACTGGATCTGAGCCTTAGACAATGAAACACTCATTGACACTTGACCTTGGAGAGATGGTTAAACGTATTTTGGGAGTTTAATGGAAATCAGTGTTATCCCATTTATGTGTTCAAAATGGCAGTGCCTGGAAATAGGGCAGCCTTTCCTAGACTGGGTTCAGAGGCAGAGTAGGGTTGATGTTTTTCTTAGGAAAGTAGCTTGCCTGCTTGAATGCGATACTTGGAATCTGAAGATGTTATTGTTAAGTCACCTTGCCAATATTTATAGTGCAAAAAAGCTATCAAGACAACTATTATGGAGGACTGTTACACAGTTGAACCCCATAAAGGCAGCACAGCCCCCTTGTTTATGACTCTTCCTGCCAGGGAAGAGAAACCTACTTTCAATTCATTTCAACAGAGCACATAACCCTTTTCTTCTGAAGAATGGCTTGGCAAGGCTGTTTATTTCTCCAGACCCATCACAATCAGCTACATTATCACCATCTGTTCCTCCTTTCAATTACAAATGAGAGCAAAACTCATTCACAATTTGATCAAAAGCATTTGGTCTTCTCCTTCTTCCATAGAGCATCATGAGAATGTTTGGTTCTCAAGCCCAGATCTGGAGTGCTACCGTGTGAGAGGGTGGAATGTAAGTACCCTCCTAGGAAATTCCTCAATAAGGCCATTGTATTTTGGGGGGAAGGAAGGAGGGAGGGAAGGAGGAAGGCTTTTGCTGTGTATGTGAAATGCATTCTTTATGATCATTTTCTATGACAGCACCAGGTCTGCTTCCATCTGTGCCTTAGTCTCCTTTCTGTGCGTGCATCTCCAGTAAATCATAGGACTCGCTCCTGAGAAATATGCTCCTAATATAAAAATACCCCATAGGTGCACTGTGATATATTTGCCCAACCAGCTCTAATGGTATGAAATTGCCCTAAAGAATGTAAAATGAGTAATGCCTGGTGCACCTAGCTGAGAGGGAAAGATAAATCTCATATGTTTTTAAGGCCCGGCATCCCTCGGAGACTTCATTTGAACATGCAGGTGCAATAAGAACTCAGCCGATATGCCAAGGAACTGCTGCATCTGAGCCAGAGTTGCCAAGAATTATTAGTCTGGCTATTTCAGCCCCTCTTCAAATCTCTGGAGTAGCTCTCATGATGAAGTCATTGCTTTCCCTTTCTTTTAGGACAAAATAGGGCAACATCCATTTCTAGCTGGTTGTGGTTGCTAAACAGAGGCATTGAAGAATCTAAGGTTAAGGTACACAGCCGTTTCATTTACTTGGTTGTCAATATTCCATCCCTAATTTGTCAGTGAAGGGATGCTCTTTGGCTGCCTGACAACATTTCAACAAAAGAAATTTCTCTGTTGCGATACTCTTGCCAGCTTTGATTTCCTCAGCATGGTCAGACTGGAACAACAGAGCATCTTGCAGTTCTTAGCTTCCGTCCTTAAGTTTCCTTCTCCTTTCTTCTGTCCAGAAAGTTTGGTTTGTTCCTTTAGGATTGGACTCCTTTGTAAGGGAGATGAATTTCATTTCAGCCCAATATGGCTTTGACCAGAACACCCATATTTGTAAGAACTGGGTAGTGGTTTGCCACTGCATTGTATAGTCATTTGTATTGGTCAGCCCAGATTCACATTGTGCAAAACCTAGTCCCTCCATTGCCAGTCAGAGGAGGGATGCCAATGAAATGATTAAGTATGCACATCTGAATGACCTTTCTAACTATACTGGCTGGTCCATCTAAGCAACATTCCAAACATGCCTGTGAAACCTGTTCTGTTGTGACAGCCTCCATTTCTGAGATGCTTGGCATCTTCCAAGAACCAAAAACTTAAAGGTTTCTAGGACCATATTCATGCTATGAAGAATATTCCTTCTCTGTGAATCTAAGGAGATATTTTTCTTCAAAGATCCCTGACAAGACTCAGGATCAGCCAGGCAAGCTTCTTTGAGACAGCATGTTAAAATGAGGGTCCACCATAAAAAGGCAGTTCTGCTCCTCCAACAATCAGAAAGGACTTCTGCACAGGCATTATATGCATCATTTCAGCAAGGGTACCTAGATCAGAATAAGTGGGCACAGTTATATGGGAGGAGACGACCTTATGGATACTTGGGCCCAAAGATGTTTGGGGCTTTAAAGTTTTAAACCAGCTATTTGAATTGTGATTGGAAATGGACTGGGAGCCTTGAAATAGTTATGGAGAAGAACAGAAGATTCCCATTTTGGATCAATCAATCATAGCCTTAAGGTGATCCTCAGTAAATGAGGATCAAATAAAAAAATGTTCAAAGTCATTTAAAGCAAAGTAGTTTATTAGTTTGGCACTGGAGATATGAAAGTATGTAATTTGGTTAACCCCAATTATCATATCTGTGTATAACAGAAATCAACTCTGCATGAAAATTAGATTTTATTACTCTTGTTCGCATGTTTTTGATGGAAATTTAAAACATGCTCTCTAGATGACCTCTGACTCTTTGATACAGCAAACAATAAAAATCTTGGACAGGAAAAATTAATTATTGACTTGGCTGTTTCAGTTCTGCCTCCTTCTATGTAGCTAACTATCAATGTGGTTGCATGCCAGCTTCTTATGACCCTTCTAGAATAATCTGGTTGTGCAGCTCCAAAGTCTTGTTACGAAGGAGAAAGAAAGCAAAAAGATCTTCCCAGCAAACAGCTCTTGTTGAAAAGATGCTCTAAATCAAACAGTAACTTTCTAGTTTAGCAGATAGCAGCACTGCAATGTTCACAAAACATGTTGGGAAATATCTGTAATATTAGTTGCCTATAAAACATAAATGCATCATGTAGGATATGTGGATGAACATTTACATACACATTATACTGTGGAAATCAACAGGCTGCTAGATTCTAGACCCAACATTTTTGAGTCAGGGGCACATCTGGAATTTTGGTGGCAATGTTGGGGTGGAGGATTATCATAAAATGGCTGCCATAGTAAGTGTGACCAGTTAAATTTCTGTGAAGGCAAATCAGTGAGGCCTGAAGAAGAGTAATGTCCTGAAGAACCCCATATAAGGCTTGGGTGGGCCTGAGCTCCATGAAAAATTCCACTCTTTTCAGCCCAACTAAAGACAGGACTAGCTTTGTAGCATGCCAGCTTCCCAGCTAAATTTGCAAAATTAGAATATTGTACACTGCAATCTTATGTGCACTTACCTGGAAGTAAGATTTAACAATGTTTGCTCCTGAGGAGGCGTAGCTAGGACTGCAGCCTTAAAAAAATACAACAATAATAAGATGGGCAGGAAGTTGGCAGGGAGCCTGGCAGGTGCCAAGAGAAGCATCTCCAGGCACCGAGGGGAACATGGGTGCATATGCACCTCTCAATTATCATGGCTTGTTCGGTCCACACTTGATTTGGCAATTTAGACATGTAATAAGTATTGGACCAAATCCATTCAAATGTATAATTTTTGATGATGATGTGATTTAAGAGATCCATTTGTTATTTTTAATCTGTGATGATTCATTTATATTGCACATGAAGTTGCCTCTGTTTGCTTTCATATGGACAACATGTAATCACTGTATATCAACAGAAAAATTTCAAGCAGGGCTTTTTCCCTGGTGGAACTTACCAGAACTGAGTTCGAGCATCTTTTCTTGCTCGAACTGAGTTCCAGCACCTTTTTTCTGGTAAGGTACGTTTATTATTGTACTGGTTGGTCTGCAGCTTCCCAGTTACAGGATCTCACAGAGCATATAAAGTGTTCAAAATAATTAGTCTTTTAACAGTTTCAAACATTTAAGAACTGAATGGTATCAACATGGGTTGTATACTTCACTCCACTAATGCCTGTAGCAACATTGCTAATCACATAGCTAGTGAAATGAGAAATAAAAGCATTGTGAAATCTAATAGCAGGATATCCTTAATCATTGATCAATCAACTAGTTAAACCATTAGTTTAAAAAATGTAATGCATTTCCTTTTGCATGTACGAGTTCTTGTCCCAAACGGTGCAATGAGTACCCCTGTAAAACTTGTTTTTTGGCTTATGGAACTAGAGGATGTCACACCAAGAGGAATTTTCAGCTAATTACATCAATATTTCAATTCTTTTGAAATGACAGAAGACTGTTGAAATGAGCATTTGGTTTCTGTTGCTTGTGGTGGTGCAGCTGTGATGTTATGAAATTGTTCTGGAGTTAAGAAATCGCTGAAAGAGATTTCTGTCTGTTATTGTATGGCATTGTGTCAACTGGAATTATCAGTGAATGATGCTGTACATGCTGTCTAGAAGAAAATGGTTCAATTTTTTCATTGACAAATGGTATGCTTCGTACCACGCTTCACCCAAAACCCAACAGAGATGTATATATATTTGCAAAGATGCTAGAAGTGAAATGATTACAATGGAAGAATATTAAGCACAAGGAAGGCAGCATCTAGTTTAAGATCAAGTGTCTGCTAGGTGGGAAGACTGTGAAGCCTTGGTGCTTCGTTTTGTTGAAGGTAAAAGTGATTGCAACTGAAACAAAAAGGAGAGATTCATGTATGAAGGTTTATAAAGGAAGAGTAACCCCACTGGACTTCAGAAAGATGTTTGCTGCCCTCTAAGAACTGTTGTAACTAAGCCTAGATTTACAAGAATGTGACATGGATTTATACAAAGAGAGTAAACGGATGGAAAATATTGTGAAAATGTTTGAGGACAGAAAGAAATGCCACAGACCATTTTATGGAAATGCCAACAATGCATCAGAAGCACTATCCTTCAAAAGCATTGCCAGGGATGTGTGAGGAATCCATTTTAGCTGCTGGAATCTGTCAGGTTCCCTAGGCTTGGCTTTCCAAAGTCTGGCCTGCTTTCTTGCAGCTGTGAGTCTGACTTCCGTTGAGCACACTGCATGTTCATGCAGGTGCCTGCCAGGAACTGAGCGCACACGAATGCAGTGCAGGTGGCATCCCTCTTCTGTAAACATGACTTGCGGCCTCTGTTTGGGTTGCACATGCTGCAGAAGAAGAGTGCTGTGGCTGCAAGTGTTTGTGGACTCCCTCTTGGCTCAGCTTGCTTCCTGAGAGAGGGCTAAGCATGGGAAGAAGTCTGACAAGGATAAAAGGGCCAGGATTCGGAAGAGATCATCACAGTCCTAGGCATTAGAAGTTTTAGAAATGATCCTCCATTCTGTCCAAAAGCTTTCTATGAAAACGTGAAGGTATTCATTGCAAAGAGACTGCAGGGTGATAAAGCAGCTGATTCACCCAAATGGACTTTAACACTCTATGCAAAATGGCAGCCAGAATATATAGATTGCCTTTTAACATTTGGTGAGAAAGAAGTTCAAAATCTGGCCAGAGGGACTTGAATGGAAATGAGACCAATGATTTGTGGATTTTGAGGATGTCTGGTTGAGAAAAAATTCCCAAAGGAATTATTGTCATTAAAAAGATTGCTTGACCCTGTATCTAGATCTTCACCTGAATGTGAAAAAGACTTTTCACATATGAGCCTCACTTGGACTCCATCAAAATATTTTATGTTGATTGGCACTGCTTGACAGTGTTGGGCCCCCTCTTACTCAGTTTTATCTAGCCAGGTATGTCCAACCTTGGCGGCTTCAGGGATGGCTTTCTGCAAAAGCTACATAAAGCAAAGAAAGAAACTGAGACAATCAAGCCAATGAAAATATGGCACAGATCTGGAACTTCACATGATATACTAATTGTGAGAGTTGCATATAATATAATATGTAATGATATAATAAATACTATATTATACTATACTAGTGTTTGTTCACTTTTTTAATACTCTTCAATATAATTTAATCATTATTGACTCCTGAAGAAGCATAATTTCAGGGTCCTGGTACTTTTTTCTCCACAAAGAAGCAATTATTTAATGTAGAATTAAGCATGTGATAATTGGAACATCACCCACCCTTAATAATGGCAAATATGCTAAGTGATTTAGTCAATGTGGTAATTTGCTATATTAATGGCTTTACTCCTTGTTTAAAGGAACTGGAAAAGTTCACTGCAGACTCTAGGTCTAACTGTTATCTGTCATTGAAATCTGCTTATTTCAAGATCATGGAATTGCTCTTCAATTACAGCCATTAGAGACAGAAGTAGTCACATTATTCAGTGTCCCAGGGCGAGGTAAACTTGCTGATAGGTTGCCCAAAGTTTCCTTGTTTATTGTAAATATGTTAGAAATATTATTTACAGAACTAGAACACTTGAACTGCTCTGGGGCTTCAGTTGTAACTGGGGCAATATGAGAATGTGATAGGTTCTTAACAGAAACTTGCTCTTATCCTGACCCCTAGTACACACTCATTCCTATTATGCTATGATGTAGCACAAACTTCAGATGTCTATGATGCCTGAAACTCAACAGAGATGAGAGTACAGCCTTCAAGCAAAACCCTGGATGGAATAAGAGGAGTAACGGCCATCTAAGGCAAGCCAACTGAGTGATAATCGTAATGGGAACCAGTTCCTCAGGCCCCAGGCAGCAAGGGAAGGGTTAACACTGTAAATAATTAAATGTTATAAATCAGCCCAAGGTCATGGGAGGCATCCTCCTGCCTTTGTGATGCATTCTGGGAGCTATCAGAAATTATGATCTCAAGGATACTGGAGATAACAGCAACACTGATTAATGACCAACACCTGAAATAAATGCCCCCCCACTCCTTTGGACTGGGAGATGGGCCTTCACCCCAGGGGTCAGCTGATAAGGCTGGGAGGGTGGAGGATAATGGCTGGTAAGGAAAGAGGGTCTTTGTTCCTCTTTCAGGCTCTGTTCTGCCACTGGTGTTGAGGAATGCTGTGAATTCCTATAACTCTTGATCCTGCAGAAGGTACTGCTTTGCTCTATAGCTAAGGATAGGGTTAGCTTTGTTATTTTCTAGTCTGAGTTGCCAACAAGGCCCTAGTAGGTAGGGTTCTTTGGTTGCTGTAAACTGGATTGCTGCGATCAAACTTCCCCTTCCTCTCTTTCACCATTTTATCCCTTTTCAGGTTGTATGTTTTAGTGCTTTCCACCTCTATATTTTAGCCCTTTAAAGGAATTTGTTTGTTCCCCAAGCTTGAGCTCTCATGTGTTGAATCCAGTGACTGGTCCTGGAATGGAGGACCAAGGAAATAACCGGTGGCCAGGGCGGGCAATCCCTGACAGCTTTCCCTTATGCCAATAAAGTGAATCAGGAACACAGAGCAAAATCTTGTGTGTTCCTTCTTACGAGTGTTAAATTCATGTAAACCAGGCTACCCATCTATCTGGACTGAGTCTTTTTACTTGGTGAAACTCAAGGCAGGACACATGGAACATCCTACCAGTCTCCCTTCCAGGCACTTACCTGACCAGATGCTGGACTGCTGCATCAAGTGTTTTCTATCTATGCCTTGAGACCATTCAATGGATATGACACTTCACTTCTTGTCTGCTTTATTGTTTCACTCTTTATCTTCTCCCAAGCAATAGGAACTTCAATTTCCTTTGGAGTTGGGAGGGGGAAGGATGGGGATTCCTTTTCTTATGATCCCTCTGAGGGCAGAGTGAGACATTGCCACAGGCAGGTAGACTTAATGAGAGATCTCAACAAAATAGAAACATAGAGGTAAGGTATTTTAGAGAAATGTGGCCACCTGAATTTCCTGTATTGAATTGACATGATTCATTTTGGACACAGAGTGGCACTATCTGCCCCTGAGCCTTTATGTGAAAAGACCTATATACCTTGCATTGGTGACTAAGATGGCAACTGGTTCACTTTAATAGCAGAAGTATCCAGAAGGACTGCATAGGGCTGTACCCCTGGTAAAACAAGATAAAGTGGGACACATTGCTATTTTAATTTTTAGAAGCCCTTTTTATGGCCTAATCTCTTAATTAAACCATTTATCATATTTCAGCTGTGCTTGGACCCAGATGAAATTGTTTAGGTGTCTTGCAGTTAAAATTCACTACTACATCTCTGGATTTGGACTAAGTTAATGTGAGATGCTCGACATCTTTATATGAATGAAGTCATTCACCCAATTTTAAATAATCCTTGTAATTAGATAAGTGTATGTGCTTGAAGGGTCCCCTGAAAATATTTGAATGCTATTTAATTTAATTTATTTATACACTGTCCTTCAGTTTATTAAACCACAAACAAAACAAAGCACTGGCCCACTTCCAGGGTGGCTTACAATTGGAACCAGTAAAACAATAACAATAAAACAGACATACTTATTCAGAAATCAGTCAAATGCAGCAAAACACAGAGAGAAAAATGAACAGAACATCTAAAACCTTATTTATGTATTTACTGTACCTAGATCTTGCCTTTCTTTTCCCGAAAAGTGGCTGCTTCTTCCTTTCCATCCTATCTTGATGACATGGGAATCCTGGAAATGTGCTTGCCTGGTGCTGGAAGGACATCAGGTTGCCATTAGGCAGCCTAGAACAGGACTGCGGTGCAGCCAGCTCTTTGACTTGCAATGAGCTTGAATGTTGATGTGTTTCTACCCTAGTGACAAAGAACTAGCATACAAGCAAGTTCTGCATGGTGTGAGTTTATCCAGAGGACAAAGGGCAGCCACCTCTTGTCTCTCTTCTCAAAGCAAGTAACTACAAATAGGCAACTATAATGAAATAACTAAAAAATGACCCATCCATGTTATGTCCCCATTGGAGGAATCCTCTTTAGAGGAAGAGCTAAATCTCCCAGAAATTGAGAATATCCCATTTCAGCCACTGTCTCCAAACCAGAAAGAGCCTGAATCCTTGGAGGAAATGGCAGCAGGTCCAACTCCATCAGGAGGAAGAGACCCTGACCTCCAAGAGTGTTGGCACCTTAAGTGGCAGGCAAGTGGAGCTTCTCTGAGAAGGACTGCTCCCTTGCAAAGAAGACTCTTCAGGGGAAGGTGACTTTTGATGAGTAGGCCGGTAGCCAGAGAGCCCAAAGGCACTACAGCTGACCCTTCAGATCCTTCAGCATCTGCCTAGTCATGGCTCAATGCACAAGAATTGAAGCCTAGATGTTTAAGTTCTATGCACCCAAAGCCCTGGACCTGGTGGAGGAATCTAAGAAACTAGATTTAGTTTCTCCCACATTCTAATTGGATAGATCTTGGTTCTTTGCATCCTGATTGTGGAAAAATGCTGAGTGTAATAAAAGATTCAAATTAACTCTCAACCCTCTTTACCTGTGCGGTCTTCTGTTTAAGCAACTATAGTTTCTGTCTTCCTCAATGCACCCTTTACTTTCCTTGGGAGGCAGTTCTTGACCTCTAGGAACACTGTGTAATAATGGGGATGTACCATTATGAGCTGCTGCCACTCTGTCATGAAAAAATAACCATCCAGAAATAGACAGTATGACCTTCCACAATAATATGCTCATTTGTCTTCCTGCTTTTCATGATGAATAGCAATAATTTAAAAGTCACTATTAGAGGGATCCAAGACCACAATCCTTAAAGGGCAACAGTTCTGCTTGATCTGGATTGCAACCTGAGAATTTCTACCATGTTATGAACATCTTCCTTGTCCCTTCTGCTATCTCCTTAGCAGGCTGTGTGCCTCCCCAAGGCATCAGTGTGGGGTACAGAGAGACCAAATGAACTTTGGCAAGAGGCTTCTTGAAAATTGGAACTGGCCCTCCATATTTCCAGAACACAAAGCATGAGATATCCAGTTTTGAAGCCCAAGCTGCAGATAAAAGAAGAAAGCAAGACAGGGTACATATTGAAATCAGTGAAATTAAGTTAGCGACTACTAACTTCTCCATTTCTGTTCAGCAGTTGTAGTAGCATTGGAGACCATACTGTTGTTGAGATCTTTATATAAATGCACAAGGCAAGGATTGTAGATTTAACTCCAGCATTCCCTGGGAATGGCGGGGTGGTGGTGGCCCAAATTCATACCAAGGGAGCACAGCAGTCTAGCACACCCAAAGATTCTTTTGGGAAATGGAAGATGAAGAGCTCCCAGCCACTTTTGCCAGCTGAAGGATTGCTATTACATCACTGAAAAGATAAATGCTCACTTCCTATAACGTAATGGATTGAGGACCTAATGAAACTTTCAATATTTGAATGGATGGCATATAGGCACTAGTCTTGAATACATACATTCATGGATATTTGGTCTGCCTTTGTTGAGCTGTATGAATAATTGATATATTCTCATCTATATTTTTAATTCTTTTTCTTTCTTATGGCTTTGTTCTGTTGCAAGGTACAATAAAAATGAATTAAACAGCAATGAAAAACAAGCAAACAAACAAACAACCCAGAAGAGCCAGTAATACTGATAATATACATTTAGGCTGCAAATCTTAACACATTTGCTAGGGAGTAAGCCCCTAACACAGTGGAACTTACTTCTGAGTAAATTTGCAAAGGACCGGATTTTTAGAGAAGAGTTAGGAGTGCTGCCAGTGTGTTCAGAGCCTTTTGTTTTGGTATCTTGATAATTTGTGATTATCACTAGGTTTTTTTATTCTCTTGGACACTCTATTGCCCAATCTTTCCAAATTGTAATTGTTCTTTTAAAAATGACCACATTATTATAGTTTCTTATGGTTGCCAGACATCTTCCCCTCCAGAATTCAAGTTATGTACTAATTGCATTTTGTAAATTATAGACTAAAATACATTTTGATGTGCTGAAATGAATGGCTTTTAGCAGAAAGACTGCTATTTTAAGGTCTTACACATAACTGAATGGAAGCCAATTTCTCACTTGTATCTTGCTTTAGCCTATCAGGTAAGGTTTGTGAATACATCTTTTTCCTTGCAATTATAAAAAGCTGATGCATTTTGAAATTAGAATTAATGTTATCCAAGGGAGAATAAGAAAACTATTGTCACCTCATTAGCTTAAGTACCAGATGTAGTCTTAGCAGGTTAAAGAAAGACTGTAGATAAACTGGGTGGTCATACATATTATATATCCATGCCTTTTAACACAAGGTCATCTAGAGTTCAGTAGATAAGTATTTGAAAGATGGCAGACAAACTGCCAGTACATTACCCTGATAGGTAAAGAAATTCAATGAAAATTGGACATTCTTCCAGCCCTTTGAAATGTATTTCATCAGAAATTTCCCTAAACAACACAATTGGAGTTCAGTAGTTGCACAGAGGATATGTGCTATGTTCTTTTAAATCTTTGGGAAATCTGCATGTACTGTTAAGTAGAACTCTAGTCCCATCAAGGAGTTCAATCTATCTACAAAGTGAACGACTGAGAAGCACTCTAGTCTTGCCCCTTCGCTGTGTATTTATGTTGCCCAGAACTGAAAAGGAAGGCTTCCTCTAGCCATGGAGGTTCTCTATGGAAGTCATGATGCAGAGTTCCAGCATCCTGGCTCACACAGAGTACCTCCAATGGATGCAGAAACCTCCCTTTACAGAGTGTTGTCCTGCACAAGTACAGGACACCAGAAATGCACAAGAAGGGTAGAGGTTTTCTTCTCATTGTATACTTGATGCACACGGATCACCTGAATAGGGTTTCCATTTCCTGTTTCTTCCTATAGATACCTTAGAATAATTAAGGTGTGTTGTACTGACACTATGGTACAACTAGGGCTGGACCTCAGGGCCAAAGTCTAGGTGATCAGGTGATGCTGTTTTATAATCTTCTGTTTCAAGATCTTCCAAAAGACTACACTCTGTTTTTAAGGTGTCCTCTACATAAGGTCTGTAAGGTTCAAGACCAGTTGAAAGATCAAGAATCAGCCAAAGAAAGAGCTGGACCTTAAAGATGCCCATCAACAACCCCTGGACAGAACTCTCAGCCAGCCACACAAGTCACCTGGCCAGCGTCTCCTACACTCTGATCATATATTTCTATCAAAATTATACTGATTGTTTCTAATTATGTGTTGATGCAGATAAATTATCATGTGCCATTTTTGTGCAAGTTGCTGTCCTCTCTTGTTCTTGCTTGGTTATCTATTTCCACTTGGCTAGCATTTCATAAGTGCCTCCCACTCCAGAGCTCATGTTCCTCAAAAGATGACGGGGCAGCAGCGTTTTGGTATCAATATTTTGGCCACCATGGGCATGTTAGGGAGGTAGGCTGGGGAGATGTTGGTTGGCACAGGATCCCTCTTCCTCCTCCTCCTAATTAACAGTCAAGAACTGGCAGGCCATGCTCATTTTTACTTAAAAATGTATCATCTTTTTCTAAAATAAAATGGTGCTTATTACTAAGTAAATATATTTATCTTCAGGGCAGTGGAAACAAACTCCCATTTATCCATTTTATTTGCAACATTTCTAAATGTGCTATAGCCAATGTTCTCTGGCTGGTTCACAAAAGCCAAAAATACAAGATAAACATACATAAAACATACTCAAACTAAAGGCAAAACCTGGAGCAATGCAAACATCGAAATCCACCAGCGTGCAGGCAAAATAAAAAATTCTTCATCTAATGCTGAAAAGTGTATATAAGTGTATATAAACATAAGGTAGCCCTCTTCTTTCCTGAAGTCATGATACTGCTATGATTTAAGGGAGTTTAAAATATAAATTGTTAAAATATGGGCTTATTTGACTGTCTTTTGAGGCTTTGTGCTAATACAGGAAAAAATGAAGCAATTATAAAGTATTTTAGGACAGCAGTGGAAAGGAGAAAATAAGTGTCAATTGCACATTTCATAACTGGAGTAGTATCTGTAGCAGTCTAAAGTCTCATTCCTAACCCCCACCTATTAGGAGGACCAGTAAATCCAGGTCTAAAATTAATCAGCTACATCATTGTGTCCACTTTAGGTCCTCTTCCCTTTTACTGAGATGTCCTTCAGTTGACTCTCTAGGTGCAGGAGTATTGCACTTCTCTGTGTTAATTACTCATGGCTAACATGTGTCTGAATGATGGAATCAAATGGGTGCCACCAGTAGCCAGAGTCTTTCCCAAGGGATAGGACCTTCGCTGAGAGGGAATTGTGGGCCACATGGGGTTTGACCCACACATTCATATGAAGTCATTCACCACATAGGATTGACTCATGGAAGGATTTTACTCACAACACTGGAGGTACATCAAAAGAGTTTATTTAAGACCTAGGCTTATTTAACTATGCAAATGAATCACATCCCACTGCTGTTCCACTGAAATTCTTTTAAATCTCAGTGCTTTTGTTGGGCTCTGCATCTTGCTTCCTGCCTCTTTTCTTCTTTCATACTCTGGCAAGAGTTTCCAAAATACACTTCAAATAATAGCTTACTTTCTTATTATGAAGATCTGATGTTACTACATGTAAAGAACGTTGTCTTCTTGTGCCCCTGGTGTTAAGCAGGATAAGAATAGCAGGCAACAGTGAAGCAAGCGGTGATGAAGGTAGTTTCCCCCCCCCCCCCCTTTTTTTTTAATAACAGAGGAGTGCCCTCTGTAAAGTAGGGTGTATGCTATTCTATACACTGCCAGCTCATTTGCTGAGTTGACCATCTAGGGATAACCATGGGATAATGCATGGAGCATGACAGGCTGTGATGCATTTTGCTTGCCCCTCTCTTGTTCCAGGAGTGCAGAATTTATCGCAGAACTCCAGACCTCTTCAAGTGGCCCCTCAGGGATTCTGCCTTGAGCTTTACTTTCATAGAATCATTGAATAACTGGGTCAGAAGGGGCCAAGAAGGCCCTGGAATCCAACCCCCCGCTTTTGCAGGATGCCAGTTGCACCTTCTTGATCAGATAACTGTCCAATTGCTTACTGAATGCATCTAGTGTGGAGGAGCACAGATCCTCTCTTGGCAGCAGGTTCCACTGTCCTACTGCTCTCACAGTCAGGAAATTCATCCTTGTGCCTAGCCTGCAACTCTAACCAAATCCTTCCACCTGAGTCTAACTCCTTGCTGGGCACTAAAAGCCAGCTGTGACAGCCAGAGAGAGCATAAACATTTAGCAACTGAAATGAGAAAAGTGAAAAACTAGACCATGGAAACCAACAGGTGACATCCTTTCCTTGTCCAATCAAGTCATAGCAGAGTCTGCTCAATAGCAAGATAAATGAACTTTACAGAGAACTCTA
The DNA here is from genome assembly GCF_004798865.1 of Varanus komodoensis. Lineage (NCBI taxonomy): Eukaryota > Metazoa > Chordata > Lepidosauria > Squamata > Varanidae > Varanus > Varanus komodoensis. Next base: position 25,770,414 of record NW_025335468.1, on the reverse strand, counting down.
CTGAAAGCATGGTGGGTATACTGTTAGGTGGGCATTTAGCCATCCTAAGGCCTCAGTGGGATTCCTTCTATTTGAAAACCAAGGCTAGATTAGGAAAAAGTGTCTCTCCGGTCTTCTCTCAACCATATCCCCTCCCAGAAGCCAACAGTATTCTGTGGTTTTGGCCAGGGGACAGAGTACTGCCAACTTATCCCTCCTTTCTGTACAACAGACATAACAGAAGCATCTGCTTGAGGGTTGGAGCTGATCTCCTTTTTAGCATAAGATTACCAGACAGAATTAGTATAGAGATTCACTTGAGAAACAGCCATGCAAATTGATTCTCCATTAATAAATCCCTCAATTATTTTTGCATGAGATTGATTCATAAACACCATTTTGCTGTATTGAATCCTGCCAATCAAATCCAATAAGCCTTTTCAGTCTAATTCATAGTTCAGACATACCCCAGGGCAATATTTCAGTAAGCTTCAACCCAAATCAAACTGTTTTTCCTTTTATGCAGGTGGATTATTCCCCTCTGCTGAACTTAATGGGCAATTCTATAGGTGTGGGATCTTCATCTCTGAATTGGAGCACCCATGAAAGCTACTGTTGTAGAGCAGCTATCGCACCATTCTTGCACTAGTAGGGCATGGGTTGAAAACCTCACTTAACTGTGTAGTTCAGAGGGGATTATCAGACAGCCACTGCTTCTCAGCCCAATCTACTTCTCAGGGGCACTGTTTGATTAAAACAGGATAAGCTGCCTTGAGCTACATAAAAGGATGGCTGAATGCAATTGTGCCTTACAAATAGGACTCGGGGTCACATTCAAGTTGAAGCTTCCAAACTTTATACCATACTGATTCGTTATAAAAAAGCACTGATTCAGCCATGGGAGGAGAATCTAAGGGCCAAAGTCAGTTTTATTCTTTATTCTAGTCAATAAGCTGTAGAGAAGCATTTCAACCTTTAAAAGCAAAGGCAAAATTGCACACAATTCAGTAATCTGTGGTTGGGTGAAATTGGTGTGTCCATATTGGAACCTCAGGATGAGGTTCTCTACTCCATTTTTCTGTGTTTCTGTGTTTGTGTCTCTGTAATGAATTATATGCATAGCATTTCTACTGTTTATAGTTCCTTGCAGTTTTACCCACGATTGCCTCAGAAGGGAAGGAATTTTGTACATTACTCCCATCACATTCATATTCAAGGGTCAAGTATGGTCTAAGTGTGAGCTGCCACTGAAACATGAGTTGTTGTTGCAACATGGGTTTTCATGTTGTCTGGACTCAGCTGCAGGAATAAGCCACAAAAGGAAGCCACGGCTTGTTGTTAAGTTGTGAATGTGTTTACCATGGCTGATTATTTCATCCAGGTTCGGACAACATGTTAACCCATGGTCTAACAGCTTGAGATTCAATGACCATTCTCACTCAACCCATAGTCAGTCCTAGAGTGTACGTTATTCTGCTCTTTGGACTAGGACAGTAAACACCATGATAACCACAGAGCCGGATAGAGAATAGGAGAAAGGCAAAGGCATTTAGATAAAAGCAAACATTGTGGCTTGGCTAGTATTTGCAAATTGCACTTAATGCTAATTATAATATTAAGCACTCCTTTAGCTATTTATCGAGTTACAAGGATTCTGGCAATTTTTCTGATCTTATTAAGCAGAGCAGTAAAGTTGATCCATTACCTGTCATGACCTCAATACTGCTCCTCTATTTCCACCACTCGCAGAAAGCCAAGACTAAATACAAAGTCAGCTAGAATTAAAAAATGTATAAGCCTCACATGTTATTGCTAAAGCTTAAAAAAGGAAAACAAGATAAGCACATAATAGACACATCAGAGATGTAGGACATTGACACCTTTCGCCCCTTGCAAAGATCCAACTTCATTTTACCGGATGGTCTCAGTATGTGTCAGCTTCAGGTCATTGATAAGTGTGTGAAAAGAATGCATCAAAAATAGTCTTTGGTAGGCTCTGAAAAATCTTCAAAAGGTCAAGGGCTTTTTTTCAGGCTGGCTGTGCACCTAATGAAAGTCTGACTATGTATATGGTGTGTGGTAATTTATAGAAAAAAATTAGCAGAACTGAATGAAATCGACATTTTGCTTGCTTCAGTCCCTGGCATGGAATGGTAACCCAGGAGGAATGCAAAAGGCCAAGGAGAGCTATGGAATAAAGAAAACCAAGTAAGCATAGGAAGCTTTGCTTTGATTTCGTACTATTGTAAGATTCAGGGGAAACTGATCCAGCACACTAAATAGCGTTGAAGTAATAGCAAGATACATTCAACAGTTCTCATGGTCAAGAGAGACTAGTAATGAGGGTATATTATTGCAGGGCACATTAGCAACAGGAGCCCATAGAATTCCTCATTATGGAGCTTTCTTCAATCAAGGGGAAAAAATGATCAAAGTTCCCTGAGGCTGACTTCTCCCGACAGCGATTTCACACATTGTTGGTTGCATGATATGCCGTCCAGCCTGATGCCTGTTTACTCAGAAATAATTCCCGTTGACTTATTTTCAGGTAAGTAGCTGCATTTTCAGGTTAGTGGTTAATATTGTACATTTGTCTTGTGTAATATGGGCAAACAGTGTGAGTTATATTTACAGGGAATACATAGGGTTTTGGCTATAGTGCCTAGATGGGAAGCAGCTTTTGAAACAAAAAGGGGAAGAGGCTGTGCAACAGTCCAAATGTGGACTATGTGATGCTCACTCATTCTACCAGTTCCACCTCCCTGTATGCTGTTGCAGCTAGTGGGAATCGACACAGGGATCACTTCAGCCTCTGTATTTGCTTGTGATATTGGATACGCAAGCAACACAGATGGAAGAGAGTTTTTTTTTTAAATCTCTATTTGGAAGTTCCCTAGATCAAGGTTGGTCATAAGTATGGATGCATGTGAAATTCATGTCCATGCAATTTTTGCTCAAAAATGTATCAGAATACATAAGAGTTTGCAGGTTGTGAACTGAAACCAACTTGAATGCAAGCCAGGGTTCAAGTCCATGCATTTCCAAGTCTGTACTGTGATTTGTGCACTGTAAAAAGTATGTTATATCACATGCTGTTCTGGCCTGTCTCTGAGCTGCAGGTTTGAATGATCCCAGGAAATTCATAAGCTAGGCCTAAGGTTTCCTTAAAAGGAGGCTTTATTAAATAGACAAGCAAATTATTCCAAAAAAGCTAACATTTTCAAGGATTTAGCAAGCAAGGTGCTTACAATGCTCAGTGTGAACCTACCTGCTAAGAGGCTCCAATCAGCTGGAATGGATGGTCAGCAAAGCCCCTGAGGACATTTGGTGTCCAAACAGCTCTGCCCAAGGGAAATGGCTAGCCTTTACAAACTACTTACGGGACAGGGGTTGGCTGGTGCACAGGGGCATGTACTAAACAGTACACACCTACTTGTTTACCTCATCTGCAAGTCCCAAATGTATGCTATATGCAGCTTCCCATGGGACTTGAAGTATTCTATGGGACTTGAAGTTTCCTATCCTGCCACAAATCATAACACCTGAGGCTTTCCATCAATGTCAAGATTTTCATAACATTCCACAGTGTAGTTCAATTAACTAAGCACAGAACAAGGCATAGGCTCATTAAGTTAATCAGAACACCAAGAAGAAGCTCATTAACTGGTCCAATAAGGTGGAATCCCAGGCCAAACAAGGCTGCATGTTCAGTCCTTCGACCATCTCTCCCATGACCTCTGGAAAACAACACCCAATGAGCTAAGCAAGAGGTAACTCTTGGGCAGCATTCTACTTCTGTCAAGCAAGGCAAAATACTTCCTGAGGCTAGCGATCCAGGCCGATTTTTATACCTCAGGCCCAATATACATGCATATATTGAAAAACATGCATGAAAAAATGTGTGTTTTTGAAAAATGCACACATATACCCTTTAATCAGCAAGAGACAAATATGTACATTTTAAGGATGTGCACATCCAAAAGTATTCATGAAAATACTGATGGGTTTTCATACAAAAATTTAAAAACAAGGCTCACACTTTAATATGGACTAAAGCCATATTAGAGCTTTGGTGTGCTATTTGGAGAACTTATGGAAACTTTTGCTTTGTAGATCCAAATCATTATTGCTGTCCTACTGAGTATACCAAATTTACTGATAAGGGGGGAAAGGGCCCCGAAATCTTCTGGGGATGGATCAAAGATAAAAGATGGGACAAAGTAGACTCTGAAAAGTATTCATGAAAAACAGTCTGAGACATGAACTAGAATTTGGACAAGTGAACACTGCATTTGAAATGTCTGGATTTTTTTAAAGGACAATCACAGCCCCAAGCCGAAACTTATTCTATCAGATAGGAGTAATAAGTAATACATGCAGTATTAATTGAAGCTGAGTTATATTTCATTCCTAATTCTGCGATTCTGCTACATCACCAATTCCATTTTATTACTCAAGTAGATCATCTTCCTGTGATATAAACAGGGAACATTTTCTTAATCTGTTAATTGTGAAGAGCTAGGCTATACTAGCAAGAAAGCTGATAATCTCATTAAAAACCTTAATGTTTATAATGATGTTTAATTAACAAATAGAGAAATGCTGAGTATTACGCAGACAACATAATAAATCTTATACATATTTTTCATGAATTTGCATTAGTATTTGCCCTGTTCCAGGCATGCTTACCACATTTCTACCTGGGTTTTTGAGTTCTGAATCATTAGGTATTACTTTCAAATGGGAACCACTAAATCAAGGATTTTATTTCATTCCAGATTTTTTTTTAATTCCAAATGTAGGTCTGAGCACCATGGATGTGCAGTGTGCAGAAATTTTCATTTCCTTCATTTCATTTTTGTCTTCTGCATATCCTAATTATGAATGTGCATACATTCATACTGATACTTGAATAGATGATAGATATAATGCTACCTTCTAAAACAATACTGATGTAATCATTTGAATGACTGCATCAGGATTCTTTAATTATCTGTGTATGCAGTTGGATACCATAATTAAAAAGTAAAATTCAGATTTGATGTAATTAAACCTGCAGGTTTTCAAGTTTCCTTTTGTTTGTTTTGATCAAGGGAACATATGTATGCCAGTAAAACACTGCAGAAAATTACTCTTGATTGTCACACCTGTGGTCACACCAAATCATTGTGGTTTTGTAGTGTTTTCTCAATGCACACACACACTCCAGTAATGGGGAAATACAAATGGACTGAAGGAACTGAAAACTGAGACAACTGATTAAGCAGCAACTCTGCCATCAATTTCAAAAATTCCCTACTTAAAGCAGAGCTCCCAGGATGTTTAGAACATGGGGCAGAACAGTGAATAGGAGGAACACTTAGCAAATGGGGAGAAACTGTTTTATGCCTACCTTGGTCTCTGCTGTTTGATTGGTAGCATTACAGGATCACCAGTTCGCAGCCTTGGATCTGGTATGGCTCCCAGGCAAAGGATGTCTGGCTGTACCTTTTTCAGCTGTACCTTTTTCAGCCAGCAGGACTTCATAATCCAGTGAAGAACAAGGTGGAAAATTCTGAAAAGACTCTTCTTTCAATTATGATGGCAAGGAAATATGGCTGTTCAGAGTCTTGGTTTGCAATCCAGAATGTGGATATGAAAATAAGAGGTCACTCAAAACTGGAAGTTGAGCAGTCAATATAATGACTTGATATTTGAAAGAAAATCATTAATTCCTCTTCTGAAATAACGTAACCTTGGCTTATATGCTAGAAATCAGCACTTTTGAAGCTCTTACAATAGTGCTTACAGAAAAATGGGTGACAGGAAAAGCAGCAGCAAGTTGAATTCAAATGCCCTTTATCTGATGAAAAATATTAATATTGACAGTTTTATTTATTTATTTATTTATTTTATTTAGGAAGCTTCTATGCCACCCCATTCGCCAAAGCCTCGGGACAGCTTACAACAATAAATAATCACAATATAAAAACAATATAATTTGAGCCGACCTGGCCAAAGAATAAAATAAATAAATAATATTAACAATTAAAATAACACTTAAATAAAAAGTCTCGTCCAACCTATCCTTGAAAGGGTGTTCAAGGATATGCTGGACGTCCACATGGTGGGCATGTCATGAGCGAAGCCGGCTGGTGCCAGAGGTCAGACTAGATGGCTTGGGAGGCCCCTTCTGACTTGCTCTGTTTTCTATGTGTATATGTTTCTATGTCTTCTCCTGGCGCCGAAAAACAAATAACGATGGCGCCATATTTTCTTAATGATTATCAACATTATTTCTGCTATTTTCACAGCAGGTACTCACAAGAAGTACTTCCAGCTAAGGTTTTATTGTACTATTTCCCTGCCTCATTCAAGGAATTTTACAGGGGTCTTTCCCATTCATACCCATTGTGTGACTTCGTAGCTTCTTATGCCTTTTTCTGTACTGCAGAAAACCCATTAAGGACAAAAGGGCAGTGCTCACACACAGTGCTTTCTGACTGATAGCACTAGGAGTTCTCTTCTGGACATACCCACTGGTGATGTTTCCATTGGGCAATCCAGGAGAACCTGAAGATCCTTTCCCTGGCCAGTCACTGCCAGTTCTGTGTTGCCTTGCGGTCAACTTGGCCAGAAGAGAGTGAACAGGTGTTAACATTTTTCTCAGCTGTTCTTTGGCCTGGTGAGAGGAGAACCTCCTGAAGAAGCTCAAAATTTAGCTCTCCTATTTTGACCATCATGGGCTCCAGGAAGGTTAACAGAGACAGCCTTGCTATTCGCCAAAGGAAGGAAAACTGCCTCAGACAGCGGAGTCTGGAAAGTATATTGTTGTTTATTTTGTAGTTGCTACTTCCAGGCAGGGCTGATGGAACACATTTCAGTAGGCCTGAGGCAAAGGACAGGAAGGCATCCCTTTCCCTTACATGTAAGAAGACTTTCTGGACTTGCTGTCAAGTCTTGATTAAGCACTGACAGTGGGGCAGCTTCCGCCACTGAACTTAAAAGCAGAAGGGTCACAACAGCAGCCATAGATGCCCTCTTCAGCAACTTGCCACCCTCCCTCCCAACATCCTGCCTCACCCTACGAAAGGGTATGGGTGGACCTAGGTGTTGCCCAACCTAGTCATTCTCTTATAGTTTCCAGTGCAACTTCTGTATTAAAAAATAGTTCCACTTCTACAGAAATGATTTTCATAATGTACTTGGAGTTCATCTCCAAAAACAAATAAATTCAGTAATAGTAGAAGTAGCCTTCCAATGAACCAGAAATCTGAGAATCTACTCAGAAGGAAAAATAGAAATTGGCGCATGTTGATTATGGAGATATGATGCATTCAATTTTATATACAGCCACATATTAAAAATATTCAAATGACACAAGAGTGAGGCATGCTATAAATTCAGCCAAGGAGATTAAATATTCTGGCTGCTGAAGTAGCAATTTATGACATATTGTGAAAGTTAATGCCAAGCTCAGCCACAAGGATATGGATTGCTTGGTTCTATGTGGCCCAGCCCAGATTTTCCATATCAGACTAGTCTGATAACCTCCATTAAGTTTAGATTACAACTCCCATCATCCCTGACTGTTGATGTGAGTTGCAGTCCAAAACATCTAGAGGGCAGCCAGTTTGGGAAGGCTGCTCTAATTTATTAAATCAACATATAGTCTATTCCAATTAACACATTTGGGTGAGTGCGAATTTCTGCACTATTTCTACAGTAATTCTGGGGAACGCTGCATTTCTGAATCTTACCCTCTCCCAGAAGATACATGTTGATATTCATGAACTAGGAAGCCTGTGGGGTGTCAGTAGCAAGGCTAACATTCTTGCCTCATTGAAGGGCCTGCAGAGAAAGCACTAACAGCCAAAAAGGATCTCCAAAAACACCAAGAACATTATGATCGTCACACTGGTGGGAAGCAGTTCTGTTACAGAAACAGTCCAGGCTGTAACCCTGTGCACACGTCTCAGGGAGTAAGTTCCACTGAGTAAGTATGCATAGGAATGCACTCTTCCTTTTTTTACCTGCCTGCTATAATCTTGTTTAAATGTGCTTTGATTTTACTGTGTTTAGTGATTTGCAGATTTTTTTAACTTTTGCATTTAGCCTTTTAGTGTACTTTAGTAATTTTGTGTGCTGCTTTGAATTTGAAAAAAGTAGGGCAGAAACATACAAATAAGTGACTCAATCAATATGGCTTTTCCTGTGTCAACTTTTTTCTGCTTTAGAAAGCGTTCTCAGAAAAGCTGCCTGATAAACCCAGAGGACTGCTTCAATAAGTCTGAGCAGTGCGATGTCAGAGGAGGCAGTAATGGAAGTGCAGCAGCCAGTAACCAGAAATCCCAGTTTTCCATGGGTACTGCTTGTGTTGTTAGAGCCCATAGTCATTCATGTTTATCTGCCACTTAATAAAGAGTTGCACTATTACTATTATTTTGGTTGATAAAAAGCACAGGTTCTCCTTCACATAGAACATGAACAATGGAAAATTAAAATCTTAGGTAATTTTTCCTTCATCTCCATTAAAAAAAGGTTCCTGTTGAAAATAATTTTTTGTTAATGTGTTTCATTTGCAGATAAAGATAACAAGTCATGCATAAGATTAATGTATATTCATGAGCGGAATTATGGCTGTACATGAAAGCACTACATTAGTGATTGGTAATCAACATCTACTTTATTTTCTTAAAGTTAGCTTAGTCGGTAATCAAAGATAATTACAGCACTGTCATTTACAATGTTGATCACTCATTCTTTTGGGGGAAGAACAAACAGCGCAATTTACACTTTAAGGCAAGTGGCACCAGAACGAAGGAACAGCATTGGTTGCAATGTTCCAATTTCATCAAGTATTGCCAATGGAGTTTCAGTATAGATAAAACAAAACTCTTCTACAAGATGGAGTCTGCATTTTAAAAGCATTTTCCTACTAGGACTGAGCTCTGCTAGAAAACATTAATGACCCAATTTTCAACAGATGTGATGTGGTGTAATATAGTGAACTGTTGACATTCTCCAGAGAAAACACACAAAGCAAACATTTGTGGAAGATACAAAAAAGAGTGTTTCAAAGGGACAAAATGTTTTGGAAGGTTAGCTGGGAAGGTCCTGAAAATACAGGAATATTGCTAAGACCAAGTAAGATGTTTTTTAAAAGAAATTCAGCAACAGCTGCATTCATTTTTTTCCTGAACATTGTTTTACGAAATAAAATCTGTGTCCTTAAAACCAACTTTAATTAAACAAAATAGCAGCAGCCCTGAAAGGCAGATCCATTTTTTGTCTGTTCCTAGATGGGGAGAGCAACTCTGTGGAGTTTGGGTTGTGGGGATAACACATGGAAGAGGTACCATCACTTCTTGAATGAAGGGAGCAAATCGAAGGAGTTCAGGATGGCAGTTCATGGCGCATGGGTCTCCATCTCTTTCAACTATACCCCTCTTTTTCTTCCTGGCTTTTATTTTATCTCATTATATCCATCCAAATGGTTGCTATGGGAGGTACACCAATTCCAGGGCTGCTGCTCCTGCTTCCATTCTGGAACAGTGTGAGCTGGACATGAGCCAGCTTTGGATTCTCAAGACCCAGAAGCATCTTTTGCAGTTTGCTCATGACACACATCTCCCTCCCCTGCCAGAACAACTTGTTTTTGTCTTTAGTCCTTACGAAACACTGCAGCTGGAGGGGCAGAACATCCCACTGCTGATCAAGGGAGGATTTCCCTAGTAAATCACACTTCTCTCTGTTGTGGAGATCCCAGCCTGGAGCTACAGCATCCTACGCCCATTGAGAACTCTCTGATGGATCACAGGGTTTATGCCTAAATCATTCTGTTAGATTCTTCATTCATTATTTCATGCCAATTTCTGTGTCCATTTTACTGTGAAATCAAGTTCGTTTGTTATGAAGGTAGAGGAAAATGGTTGGCCCTTCAGCAAAGCCAAAACCAAAAAGAAAGATATTGGCTTCTTTTGTGCGTATTCTTTTGTGGGTTGGTGCATTTTGTATCTATGTAGGAGAGTATCATCTCTGTAATAAGAAATTGTGTAAAACAGTTCTCATTGTCCAGCAGAAAGCACATTTCTCTTTAGCCTAGGCAAGCAACAGGTTTGTGTAACACCAGTTCAACAAAGGATTTCTTTTGTGTGCATTTTTGCATTGGTTGGATTGATTTCAGCAACCCAAACATTTTCTTCTTCAGACTGTGCTAAAGAGACTCAAAAAAAGGACATAGACTTTACACTTTATGGCTTCGGCGAATGGGGCGGCATAGAAACGTTTTAATAAATAAATAAATAAATAAATAAATAAATAAATAAGTATATCTGTCCCTAGCTGCACCCATATTTCTTGTGAAATGGTCATGTGTTTAGATGAGGACAAATGCCTTACAAACTAACAAAATGAATTGGTTGCCAGGAAATAATCTTGATGCTAGTTATTGATAAGACTGTGTCTAATTCCACAGACACACAATCTTCATCCTTTATAAGTCTTGTGTGTATCTTATATAGTAAGAATAAAATGTAAAGGTAAAGCTTTCCCCTTGATGTTATGTCCAGTCGTGTCTGACTCTAGGGGGCAGTGCTCATCTCCGTTTCCTAGCTGAGGGAGCCAGTGTTTGTCCGCAGACAGTCTCCGAGGTCATGTGGCCGGCATGACTAAACACTGAAGTGCACGGAACGCTGTTACCTGCCCACCGAAGTGGTACCTTTTTATCTACTTCCACTTGCATGCTTTTGAACTGCAAGGGTGGCAGGAGCTGGGACAGAGTAACAGGAACTCACTCTGTTGTGCAGATTTGAACCGGTGACCTTTTGATCAACCAGCCCAGCAGCACAGCGGTTTAAACCACTGCGCCACCTGCAGTCCTTATAGTAAGAATAGACCTTACCAATTTGGGTGTACAGCGGGGAGACAATATTCCTGTTTTGTGTTCTATTTACTTAAAACACTGTCAAATGCAGGGTAGTAAAATTAATATAAGATTAAGGACTACATCCAGGGTACATAACCTCAGACCGAGGAGCTAAATTCAGCTGGCTGTGAGTCTTAATTCACTTTTCCAGATTTGCCAGAGAGTGGCACCTCTCTCCTTTCCCATTTCCCTTTCCTAAACCACCAATCCTTTGGAGGGTTTCCCAAATTTTGTGTATTATTTCCCCCATCCTAAGAGGATGAAATGCCTTTCCTAAAGCTTGGTGACTGGCAGGAACACCATTAAGCTAATTTATGTTGGTGATTCTGGAACTTTTTACACATTCCCTTCTGCATTTGCTTCCACCCACCACTGGAAATTCTCTCAGAGATGTAATCTGGCTCTCAGGCTGCAAAATGTTGGCTCCCATGTTCTAAATGCCTGACCGAGACTAAAAGGGTTAAAGGGAGATGTCTGTGGCAGCCAGGGGCTGAACCCACAGGAACTTGAGACCTTCCAGATGTGCTGCCTCAGAACTCTAGTCAACACAGGCAATTTTGAGGGACCATATGAGATGTGGGCCAAAACATCTGGAGGACCACAAGTTGCCCACTCCTGAACAGAGTTGAGTAAGTGGGAAAGACTGGGTTTAAATAATCCACAGTTAGAGCTTCCTATAGACAAGATACCTTTGCATGGCAAAAAATGGGAGGCTGCTCTTCTAGTATCCATGCACTTTAAAGCTCTCAGTAGTTTAATGTTATAAGCAAAAGCAACATTAGGAGCCATAAGTCACTTTAATGTGCCCAGCAATAATGACATACAAAATGTATGCTATAAAATCTTAATACAGGCATTCACATGACATAAATTTTGCATATATTTAAATGAGAATGAGATACAAATGAGATTGAGCCTTTACCCCAGGGCATTATCCATTGTCATCTGCTATAATCCTAAACTGAAGATATTTTTCTATATTTTAATTCATTTATCTACAAAATGAGCTGTACAGTATGGGGCTGATGTTCACAGATACTAAACAGCGATAACTCCAGCTGTCTTTAATCAGTATTAAGAGTGAATGGTACCTCCAAAGACATCATCCCCCTATGCAGTGATCAGAGAATACATGAAAAAGATCCCACTGGTGAGACCACTGATCCATTCAGTTCCTTGGAATGGCCAAAGTACTGTACAACCCTGTGCCATTCTATTTCTTATCATTCACTCTAAGCCTCCAGCAGCCCAATGTCTGGGAACACCATGGGTATAGTAAATTCCCATCTATTAATATGCTCCTGTTCAAGGAACTAACATCTAAAAATCTAGTTTTAGTAATGATCAAGTACACATCCCAAGCTGTGAGTTCTTCAAGTCATAGAACACCATAAATTAATCAATTCCTTGCTTTTAAATTCACCAAAGAATGCTTGAATATTAGGCATACTTTCAAGTTTCTCATATTTGGTTTAACTGTACAGTTAATATGAAATCCCATGCTTTCAGGTAAGCATAGCTTTTCACAACAAAATGTTAATTGTTTTCTTCAGCATGTTGTCGAAACAAAGGATCCTCAGTCTTCAGCTCCTTTTACAAATCACAATTATAAACCAGAGTTTATCACTGATTTACCAATGCTGACCTGTTATGGAGTGGCAAGCCAGGATCCCTAATGTGAATGCATTGATCTGGTTTAACCTAGCATATTTCCAACGGGATTGATTTTTGAGCTGTTCTGGGATTTAGCAGCAAAATTTGTGTGGAAAGCATTTACATAACCAGATTTCAAATGGCTCTTCATCATAAGGGAATTTTCCAGGTGGGGACATTGACAGTGTGAAGCTACACAATTGACAATCATTGACAATTGCAGTACCCTAACAATGTAATGGGGGAATGATCCTCTGGTACCTAGACATTGTCTTAAGGAGCACAGGATAGTTCACATGTTCAGCTCCCATCCCCATCTTCCCTGCAGCTGCTGTGGAAACAGCCATGCTGACTGCTCTCTGAGACTGGGAAAGCAACCTCAGAAAGGCATTAAAGGGGAAGATTGGCAGGAAGAGCGGAAACTGGAGCTGTTGGGAAATGAAACATCCTGAATCGTCTCCCATGCCCTTCCCTCCTCCTCTAAAATGCAGTTGCTAAATGACTGAAAATGGCTATCTGGTGAACATGGGGCACAAGAAGAGTCGTGAGACAAAGATTCCCTCCATTGCTTCTCCCATTCCATATTAGATGAACACGAGACTCTGAGTATCGAGGTTTATGCTTATTTCCATAGGATTGTACTCTGTTTAGTAGTCTTGGCACTGGGGAGAAATGAATGGAAGAAGATGGATGGATGAGTAGAGTGTGGGAAGAAGACATAAATTATGGAAAGCGTAAATGCAGGTATAATTAAAAAGAAAGCAAAATCAAATATGCAGTAGACATTCAACTGTATTTAAATCATGTTCTTGTTAAACAGTGTGTCACAGTGATATAAGGTTGCTTGGAGTCCATTTTCCAAAGCTGAAAACAGTGCTAGTAGCTTGGGAAGAGGATTTTGTGTCCCATGGTCCCTCAAGCTCTTCCCAGTGGCTATGAAGAACCATGCTGGCTGCTTCCCAAGGTTCCAGATGCAGCCTTAGAAGGAAGGAAAATGGCAGCATCCTTTTGAGTGGGGGAGAAAGGAAGCTAGGAAATGAGAAATACGAATGTTCTCCAGATCTGGCCCAGCCTTAATCATGCACGTCCTAGACAGTGTCAAAGGCCTGTGTATAGAAAAACATTTAAAAGGAAAATCAAGAGGTGAAAAGCACCTCTGTTGTTCTTCCTGCCCTGCTGGCAGTGGTCCAGCAGGAGACTGGCTATGTCATTTTCATCTGGCATTCAACTTCTTCAAATCTCGAGTTCTTTCCTTCCCATTTTTGAAAAGCATTGCAAATTTTGATAACCTGTCATAAAAAATGAACTGAATCAGAATTCTTGCCCATCTGCAACAGCCAAATTCAATAGATACAGCTATTTCTACCACGGACCATGATATACTTGCCTGCATAGATCTCGTAATGGTGAGGAGCCTGTCAGAAAGAGGGGCTGCAGCTAGAGATTTGCAAAGAATCCATTTCAGGGCAGGAACTTGTCAGATCCCCTGAGCTTGGTTCCCTGGACTCTAGTCTGCTTTGCAAAGGCTCAAAGTCTGAGTTCCTAGCAAGCATGCCCAGTGTTTGTGGGGCATTTAGGAGGATCCGAGCCCCATGAACTGCTTGAGCAGCACCCATCCACACTGCCTGACAGGAGCTGCACTGGGTGGGGAAAAAGGGTGGTTGCTGAGAATGGCACCTGGTGTGCCCCTCTTCTGTGCATGGTGCTGCGGCCACTGGCTGAGCCAGACATGGAAGAAGGCCCTAGAAACATAGAAACAGAGTGAGTCAGAAAGAGCCTCCCGGGCCATCTGGTCTGGCCCTCGGCTCCTCTCATGATATGCCATGTCAGTGGCTGGGAATGGTGCCCAGCACAGGAAGTGGCAGCACCCCTCTTGTACATTCTGCACCCACCCTTTGGGTGGCTCCAGCAGATGGAGAACTTTGCCAGTTGCACAACCAGGGATCTTGGAGCCTTCACAGACATCCTCTTGCCTTGGATTACTTTGCAGGACTGGGCCAAGCATGCTAGAGGGACAGAATGCAAAAGGGTTCATCCCAACGCCAGTCACAACCCTTCTTCAACATTAACATGGACATTCACACAGGGATTCGAATCCAGACTCTAAAAGGAAAGTATTGCAAACCCTGAGGGTGAAATCTTATCACTGTTTGTCTGTTGCATTGTTTGGACCCAGTTCCAGAATTATTGTGTGATCAGATTAGGTTTTTGAAACCATAGAAAGGATGAACAGTCTGTTCACAGGTTCTTACATGGAATTACTGCGGCGAGGATTGCATTTGCTCAACACTGGAAAAGTGAAGAACCACCCACCGATGAACTGATCCTAAAAAAGGTCTTGGACTGTGCAGAAATGGATAGATTGACTTTGTCATTGAAGGAGAAAGAAGATGCTGATTTCTGTCAAACTTGGGACTCTTTTTATTATTGGCTAGAGAAACAGGACTTTGTATAGATTTAAATCTGTTTCTGAGTTATCATAAATGGAAAAAAATGTGGGGGCTGACCCAGCAGGTCCGATCTTTCTGATGATTGATGTTGTTTTTAGTTTGTCTTTGTTTTAGGGTTATACTTTTGAATAAAACTTATAAAAAAAACAGTCTGTTCACAGGTTCTCTGGTCATCTGGACCGATGATCTCCATTTACCATTGCTGGTATGGAAATATCATGGAATCCTCTGGCCAGAACAGCCCTAGAAATATTCACTTCTGTCCTTCAATTTCTGCTCTCTTCAGCTCCTGAGGAACAAATGTATCCTTTATCACTTTACTCCCGTTGGCTGAGTGATGCAGCCATCTCCCTTTTTTACTTCTGGAAACATGGAGACAGATCAAAAAGACACGGAGGGAGAAGGGGGAAATTATGGCAAAACTAAAAATCTCTTTGGGGGCTGGAGTGGCCAGGAAGTGTCACAAACATGGAGGCACGCTTGAAAGGAGGAAGTGGGGACACACCTCAGGACTCCAGCACACCAATCAGGAGAAGGCTGCTGCAGCCCAAAGAAAAGGGAAAGGAATGGGGATTTCAGTCGTGGAGGCTGCTCGGATGCATGTCAAAGCTGAGGTGAGCAAGAAGTCGAGAAGCCAGGATGCTTGGATAACCTAGTGATTGTCTGACTGGTAATTTGGGGCAAAAATCCACATACCTTGGAAACAGTGCAGGGTTGTGTGCTGTGTCATGTGAATCCAGTCTGAGACTAGGCAGATGAATGTTTTGTTTTGGTTTTTACCCATGTTCAGTATTTAAAAAAATATCTCAGGTTCTTTTTGCCTCAATATGGAGAGTTTCATGCATGTTGGTAAATTCTTATCCTAATCAAATGGAAAGAAATTTCTCATTCATCTTCGGTTAGGAGGTGTTGACAACCTTGACATGTTTACTTAGAAGTTATTGTGAATGGAGGAATTTGGAGAAATATGGATTGCAATGAAAGATGAGCTTCTGCTCAATTATGCATTGCATGTGTTTGATTCCTTCCCCTCTTTCTGCTCTCACTCTCAGTGAAGACTAATAATTAGATGCTATTCACAATGAGGGAAAGAGGATGTTCATGATAGATATACATCTGGAAAAAGAGTGAAGGCGGGAAAAGCAACATTTGTTAACCACATGACAAAGTTCACAGTTTGCTCTCCTCTCTTCACTGTGAGCTCAGCATCATGCTGCCATCACCGCCATTGGTGGAGTCTTTGTATTTTTGAAAATGCTAATATAGCTACTTGCAAACACCAAAAAGACAATGCAGACATAAGTCTGGGATTTGATTTCTCAGTCTGGAACACACTGTAGATTGCTCCTCAGTGAGCTGGCTCACAAACAGCCCTGTGGTGCTATTAGGCTAGGGTGAACTATTTTGTGTCAATGTGCATGTTAAACTTTCTCCCCACAATGCGCTATGAAACAGCAGCAGTGAACAGAGGCAATGTGAGTCTTAACGGGAAGGAGTGAGAAATGGGCATGCATTTCACACCCGCTCTTTGAAAACGCAGCTCGATCTTCCTGCCTTTCCACTGGCTCACCAGGGCAACGAGGATTACAACAGTCTCATCTGGAACCTGGGAATCTTCATCAATGAAAGAGAAGTCCAAAGAGTATGAGTTCTAAAGAACAAAGGCATTGCTTAAAAATCAGCATGCTAATACCGCTTGTGCTTCTCAAAAGCACTCCTTTCTAATATAAATAAACTTGCAAGCATATTAGTCGCTTCTGCATGACACAGTTTAAAAAAAATGTTTGCCAACCCTTTTGCATAATAAGAATTCCATTCCAAGCATCAAATCCTCTTTGATAGGGTAAATACACTGTCATGGCTCTGATCTCATTAATGTTATGTTGATGATTTTATTCTTCTAAAGCCATTTGTCTTTACTTTTAATTTCTATGTGTTAAATATCTTGTTCTTGCTGTAGCTAATGATCAACTATACCAATTATTACAACCCTAACCCTGAGAAATTTGCTGAAGGGCATGGTGTGACTCCTTCAAATAAGGGTGATATCCAGTGTAGTTGCCCCAAATTCTCCAGAGCCAAAGGATTACAGGCATCCAGTCAAGCATTGGGAATGCACAGGGGAAAGAAATTTCTTTTGCATTTCCCCCTCCCTGCAAAAGAAATGAGTGGCTGATTTTGCTATCTTTTGCTATCTTATCTATCTTTTTCTCTTCTTGTAAAGAGGGCGGGATGAGGCATCACTGGGATTCCTCATATCCTGGCAGAGCCTCACTGTGCTCTTTTCACCTTCACTGTTTGGTGCTGTACGTATGTCCTCTTTTTTTGGTAATCCAGAAGTGGTTACCATATGCCTTAATCTTTAATGGTCCCATCTTTCTCTGTTTCCATGACTTGAGGCCAAAATCCCTCACTGTTCTATCCATCCATGCCTGAAATAAAAGCTAAGTCTACAGTGCCAACTACAATAGAGCACCAGCACAGCTCTTAGGATTGGGAGTATTGTCAACAAGCAAAAAAGTCAACTACTTTCTTCTCACATTTCTACCACCACAGAAGTCTTCAGATCAGGGTGCTGTCCACTGTTTAAACCAACAAATGCCTCGAGCCATTTCGGCATTTGCCTGCTTGCTTATTTATTTATTTTACCTCCTAATATTTTGCGGGGGCTTATGTGAGCCACACAGGAATAATTTTGGCTGTCCGGGCATGAACCATTTCCTCCATTGCGGGGATGTCACATGAAACACATTTTCTGAGGAACTTTGTAACAAAGTGTGCACTTCCAAGTGCAGTGAGCTGTGCAATATGGCCATTTTAATTATGCAAGGGCATTAGTGACTTTATGAATTATATTGGGGGGAAAAGCATTTTAATTCTTCGGTTGCAATTATACAGCAAATGAAACATATAATAAGGAAAATGAAGTTCAAAGATGGGTCAGAAGAAATATCCACTTGTGTATATACCATGCGAGGCTAGAATCAACATTTATTTGCTCACAAATGTGTGCAGAAGCCTGCAGCTTCCAGGGCTGGATAAACCATCCTGCTAATTAATAGTTTGGGTCCTGTCTAGATGGAGGCCTCTGTTATGGCAAGATCAGAGCTTTCTGGGGTATACAATATGCTACATTTTCTGCTTCAACTGAAGAAGAGAGAGAGAGAAAGGGAGAAGGAGAGTATTTGCTTATTTATTCCTTGCAGAAGCTTCCTTCTCCCAACCTGGTGCCCTCCAGCTGTTTTGGACTTCAGCCACAGCCAATATATGATCAGGAATAGTCCAGAACATCTGCAGGGCACCAGTTGCATAAGCTACCTCACACTATGCGCCTTGCAAATGCCAGTCAAATAATCTCCGAAACAGACGGATTATGCTCGATTTATCAGAGAAAACATAAGGCGACTACTTCCCACTCCAGGTATTAGACCTTTGTCTATTTGAACAGTAGCAGAAGAGATTAGTGTTGTTAGGAATACTTTGATTCTTTCATTTTTGGCAATGTGGAGCTGGGTGAGTGGGGGCAAAATTAAAATTCGGGTGAAAGAGGCTGGGAAGGGTGAGAGTTTTAAATAACGCTCCCATTCAGGATGGGAGCTATGATTCCACCTATCTTTTCAAAGCCAGCAGATAGGTAAGCTATCCTCTTTTTATTCTTTTGACTTTAAAAATACTATTCTGAGGCTTTCTGCCCAGCAGCACTTCTTGAAGTCCTGTGAGTCCATATATCAGGTGAGAGAGCAACCCTCCCTCAAAGGCATTCAGAAAGAGCTGCCAGGATGCAGAAGCTCTCTCTGCAGCAGAACAGGGCTTTTAGAGTTCAGAAAAGCCCCTGCTTAATTGCAGCAGCACGAAGATCTTTGCAGAGAAGCTTCTACAAGTTGGCAGCTCTTCCTGAATGCCCACGAGAGTGTGCAACACCCCATCATTTCCTGGGACTTCAGCCCCACAATTCCGAGACAGTAAACGGGGTGATTTTTCAGTTAACCAACAAAGTAGAAAAAAGGCCTCTGAACTCCTCCCTACCCTTAAACAGAAAAACACAACTCCAATGAGAAAATTATTCAAATTATTCCAAGTGCTTATCCTCACCCACACCTGTGAAAGCAGCAACAAAAAGTGCCTCTTTTGCAGGGAGAGAGAAAAATTGTGAATGCCGGGAGCAGGGTTTGGTGCAGCATTAGCAAAGATATGGACAGCTAGTAGAAAGATATGTAAATCTCCCTGTCCTGGTCATTTCATTTATGTACAGGCATACTAGATCACAGCATCTGATTTAGTATTCTTTTTTACAGAGCTGTCCAGCTGCTTCTATATTTTCACACCTTTTTACACTTGAACAGGCTGTATATATTTTGTATTCAAGTATATACACTCAGGTACAAAAAAAGAAAAAAAAGAGAATTAGGCCTAGGTTTAAGCATTAAAAATATATCATCCACTGTTCTTCTCGCTGATTGGAAGATCTTTTTGTCGCAATCTATCCTTCTACAGATATGCTGGATGCTTATTAACATCATTAAATTATCATATTTAATGCTAACTTGCAAAAGGAAATAATGTTTAAATGATGAGAATGTATTTCTCCTTCCAAAGCTACTTCTGTGCACCTGGTGTTCCCAAGTCAAAACATGAAAGAATCATTAAAGCAGAATGAATATGTAAAGAAATTTCCCAGAGATATTAATGTTTGAAAGCCATGTGTTATGAAAATGAACTAGTCTAAATACTAAATGATGCATTTCGAAAATGTAAATGCTATAAAATATTACCTGCGTTATATGAACCTCACATCTCAGAAATGTCTGATTATCAGAATCTGCCATGTGTCTCCCATATAATTAGTCCATGTAAATAGCACTGCTATCTAAACATCTGGTTATTAAGTTATTTGCAAGTTCTGTAGCCATGCAGGTTCAGAATAACGTTTTCTAACATCAACAAACACTGAGTCTGAACTTTAATGAAAGCTGCAGCAGGTTCAGTCTCCAGGATTGGTTTTTTTCTTAAGTATGAATCAACATGGGCATGCATTCAGTCTTCTGAGATGTCTAATGACAATTCAAAAACACACATACTATAACGCAACTGCTCCATATAATAGCATGCCTATTCTATATATATATTAAATTCGGTCCTGGTACTGAGGTGGTGCTGTCTGGGAAAGGTCTCTGAAAGATATCCCATCTCTAGAAAATTGCATTTTCAATAATTTCAATACAAATGTCTAGAATATGGAGCCTGTTTAGGAAGGGTACAAGGGCTCCATTCATATTTAGGAGCATAGATAATAATTCTTCATGAATACTTTTATTTTTTGTTATTATGAACTATAAAATCCAACTACAATAGAGGCTCTTAAAATACACAGCTTTCCAATATTTAATGTGAGGTTTATCCGAGGAAGCCTTTGGACTCTGCTTGGTTCCTCCCACACTCTACATTATAAATCATTTTGCACCACTCCTGACTGAAATCCTGCTCTCTAAATGGCTGTTGATGTTTCAGGTGGAGGAAGAACAGAATATAGAGATGGGCTTTGTTGGTGACAGAGTTGAAGAAACTCTAGTACATCCAAAAGGAAGAAGTTAATCTTCTCAAGTCAGAATTACTCTTCTAAGCAGAGGGAAAGGAGCAGAAGTGTGAGAAGTGGCTTGGCAGTATCTGAGGTTTATTCACCATGCTTATGAGGTGCCCCTCTGCCCAATGGCATCTGAAAGAAAATTAGATAAAGCAGCAACAATCTAATATATCAAAACAATGGAATAAAAGCAGAAGTGGAGATTTTCTGTTGGCTACATGAAGAGTGGACATTAAAATCATTAAAATGTCAGTGGAACAATTCAGCCTTCACTGGCCACATGAACCATGGTTAAAAGTGGCTGATGGAATTTCCTGGGGGTGGAATTCCAGAATAATAAGCAGGTTGGTCCTAAAATGCCCCTACTCATTTTCTCACCTATCTAACTTGTCCAGGTGGTGACATCCCTTGGTAGCAATTATTGGTAGCAATTATTAATTACCAGGAGGTTCATTTGCAATGAGATGATCCTTAGAGATATGAATCAGCAGGGCCTGAAACAAACTGGAAGGCCGTGAAGTCAGTTCAATTCTGGCATTATAGGGATTGTAAAATTCATTATTAGAAAACACTGTGGTTACACTTTCCATTAGTTTTCAGAGGCTTGCAAGGACAGCCCCAAATAGGTTACATTACAGTAATCTAGGTGTTATAAGCATGGAACCTACATGAGAAACATTGGAGGATTTTACCGGCATTTCATATCCCAAGACCACTAAGATGCCTGCTGAGCAGCAACCTTGCAACAGTTTACGATGAAATGGAAGCTTTGAGGCTGGACTACATTCACACTTTACCTATCGCGGAGGTAAATTTTCAAACCAGACAACTACAATGGCATTCCCTTCCCTTTTTCTTCTCCTACTTATTTAATGGCATGGAAGCCCCAAAGAAAAATGAAGCAAATAGTATATTCCATCACACTAACATGCCTCCATAAGCAGCTGCCACGTTAATCGGTTCTCTGGCATTGACCTTTCTGGAATGGCCTTATTTTGCTACAGCATTTATCACTGGGCCAAAATGTCAGTGAAGAACAGGGTAGCAGCACTTACAGCAGTTTGCATATATTTTCAGAAATATCGCCTCTGCCAATGCCCCATAAAGATCTTCCAGGACAGGGACAAATAGAAATAGGCTGATTTCTTAGCTATTGTTCCCCCCTGTATAAAGACAGACAACCTGATAAGAAAACGCCAGGAAAGGTGCATGGCAAAATATATTCTCTATAAAGACAATGAGAAAGCAGCAGGAAGGACTAAAGTGAATTCGTTATTCAAGCAAATGCAGGAGACTCTACGTAAGTGTGAAGTTTCTTTGCTATTATTCCTGTTCTGCCAATGAACTGAGCTAGTTGAACAATTATAAACACTTGAATAAATACTTAATTGTATTCATCTAAAACAGCACCCCTGGCATTCAGGGCACTTTCCACAGATGGATACTCAATTCTAAACACATTTACTTGGTAGTATATGTTCCATGAAACTTTCATCTAGAAACAGGTTAGGATGATAAAAACATGAGCAACTTAAGGATAGTGGCATCTTGTTTATACTGTAGCTCATTTCCTTCCATTCACACACACACACACACACCACAATACACAGAATGTTTTATTATTATTTTAATGATCATTAAATGCACAATATCCTAGGATTGCATACTAAACATGGCAAACCCTTTACATATTATATGCATTCCTTTTGTCCTCTATTGATACAGTTAGTTTAGTTATTTCTAGGGCTGGCGCCAAAAGTAGGCATGGTGGGGCACTTGCCAAGGGGCCACAGTTCAGCAGGAGCCCCCAGAAGGAGCCCACTGACATGACCTCCCTGGACTTGCTGCTTCCCTGCACCCTTGGACACTGGCCTCTTCCACTGGCCCAAGAAGCATGGAAGTAAGAAAGGGGAGCAGGAGTTGCCATGACCTCCTTGCTCATCCAGCTCCTTGCAAGTAGTAATAATGCCAAGAGAGAAAGTAAGCAGCTGTAGCAATGTCAGTGAGAAGGAGGAGGCCTGTTGGGATGACTTGTCCATGGACCTCAGGAACCTGGAGCCCACACTGGTCCTTACATAGTGGAAAAGAAAATAACCATAAGAAATATTCTTCGAATAGTGGCCTTTTAACCATTTGGAATCTTGAATATAAACATAATGAACCTTTGAATCTCCGCTGCACACCCCTTAAGTCCATTCTTTTTCTGTACTGAAATCTAATTAAGTTCCAAGAATATAATTATGCGTCTGTGTCATGCTAGGAGCAAGGAGA
The DNA here is from genome assembly GCF_004798865.1 of Varanus komodoensis. Taxonomy (NCBI): domain Eukaryota; kingdom Metazoa; phylum Chordata; class Lepidosauria; order Squamata; family Varanidae; genus Varanus; species Varanus komodoensis. The sequence goes on along the minus strand of NW_025335468.1, from coordinate 25,747,574 downwards.
TGGGGGAATGCTCACTATATTTGTAGAGTGTTCAATGGAAAAGATGATACAGCAGTGGCATTTCTGTAGCTCTGAGTGTGGTTTTATGACTTTATTTATGAAGAGTGGAAGGGAATTTGCACCAGGTCAGGTCACTGGTTGCCCTTCTCCAGCACTAGCTAGTAGCAACAGGGGACCATCAATACCGGCATTTTATCTAGGAACGGTCACGTCTGGTTTACTTGCAAGGCACATGGCACACTTCCCAACCTCTAGGCTGGACTCACTTTCTCCTTCCACATTCCACTTTTTTCCCCAGACCACTTTATTGAAATTTTTCAAGCATTGTGATGTCTGTGCACCACCAAGTCATACATGTTCCAGTTAAATGGTTGTATAACTCTTACTGGCAGAAGTGTCTTCAAAGTGGTAGAACCTATTTTACCAAATCTTCCCCCCCATCTCACTATCTGACTTCAGGATGGGGAGGAGCTTTCTAAGCAAGAAAGCTGTCTGTTCTTTTCCATTTCCTCTTGTTCCATGACTTAAAGTGGTGCATTAGTCCTTATAAATTTTTGGGAGGAGGCTATTTTTCAGTGGTCACCTATGCAGCTGCACAGCAATGCATAACTGCACAATCTTTATATTAAAAATTAAATTCCTATGTGGCTGCACAAGCTGTCCTGGTCTTAAAAAAGAGAAAGAAATATGAAAAGTCAACATGACCTCAAAAGTCAACAAATATGAAAGTCAACTGCTTTGTGTATGTGCTTTGACATGTGGTTATTCTATAAACACAATAGAGACTGCCCCACATTCATTACTGTGTGTCCACAGGACAGAAAATGCATATGGAAATCAGGCAGCAATGATGGGGACTTCAGGATAGATCCGGAGAAGGTTTGCTATAAACAGATGATTTCTTCATGGAATCCTATCTGTCATTTTCCTTCTTTGTTCCTGACACCCAGACCCAATTCTTCCACAACACTGGACTCTGCTTTGTTTCCCACTTCTGCGTTCTGACCACCTAGAATTATCAGCATGTTTTGGTGTGTTATCTGTTTCCTCTTGGATGCTTGCATAAAAGTTTTTGATTTCTTCTTCTTTTTCAGCATAGACTTGAATGATGGTTACGTTGATAGGTTTTCCACTAATCCTGATCAATATTATCAATTGCCCCATATTGCCTGTGCTACATCTTGCCTTGGTATTAGAGCCACTCCATTTATTCTGAGTTTGTTATTTCTGGAGTATACACCTTGTGTTTGTTTGACTGAAAATTTCCCATACTATCTTAGTTGACTTGCCAACTACTATGATGTTTAACCATTCAATTCCTTGCTTTTCAGGTTCCTGTTTTCCTTGATTCATACTTCTTACATTCCATGTTCCAATTGTATGTGTTGTGGGGTGTATGGGGTGACCAGGGAGGGGTAGCACCTCTGGTGTAGGGGCATGTCATGTCCTCTTGGGGCAGCTCATTCACCTTTGGTCCCCATTTGTTACCCAGCTCTCACCTGTGGCTCCCAGTAGCTGCAGCATGCACAGCGGCCACACCCCAGGCAACAGCTTCGACTGGCTGGCCAAACCAGGTTGAGGGTAGCCATTGGGTCAAGACCTGTGGTGAGATTTGTCTGTCCTGAGCATGTGAAGACAAACTCTGGCGGATTGAGCAGATGAGACCTACTAGAATAGGACCAATGGTCATGAAGGCGGTTTCTGCAAGGGTTGTGGTACGCTAAGAGCATGGCAAGACACGAAGACACCCTGGTCAACCAGTGCGTCCAGCCCATCTCCAACCGTGTCGACTCTTGTCCTGCCATTGAAGCAAGATGGATTCTGGGAAGAGAGAGTGAGGCTGACTTTGCGCACCTCTCCCTCACTTTAATCCAATCCATGCGCAAGTCTTGACATCCTCAGTTCTAGTAAACCTCAAAGTCCTGTGGTGATGGTTGAGCGACGAAGCAGCAGGTGTGGATACACTGGGAGCTGTAGCTGCGGACCTGCACACAGGTGGCTCAGGTCTAATGGTTGTCTTCTTGCTGACTGAAGCAACAGCTGGATTCAGCGTCTACCTGAGTGACTGAGCAGCCCTCTTTAGGACTGCACTGCTCACCTCCATAGCCAGAGTAAGGGGCTAGAAAAGGTGCCCTAAACATTGTTTGCTTCACAGAACCCTAGCCAGCTTACCGTGGCTGGAGGGGATCCCATCTTATGTGGTCGAACAACAAAACTGCAAACAAAACACAAACGCAAGGTAACACCACTGACTATTGGCACATGGAATGTACGCATGCTTCAAGACAACCCCTCAGCAGATCAACCAGAAAGAAGAACAGCCCTGGTCGCCAGAGAGCTCACAAGGTTTAACATTGATATTGTGGCCCTGTGTGAAACTCACCTAGCCAACGAAGGTCAGCTCACAGAAACAGGAGGTGGTTACACATTCTTCTGGTGCGGACGTAGCAGTGACGAATGTTGTGAATCTGTAGTTGGCTTTGCAATTAAGAATCTTCTTGTCCCCATACTTGCCAGTCTTCCCAAGGGTGTGAATGACCGACTCATGACACTGCATCTCCCACTACCGAGAGGAAAGCAAGCCACACTGATCAGCACCTACGCACCCACAATGATGAAACCAGATGAAGTAAAGGACAAGTTTTATGAAGATCTCGATGCCCTACTCTCATCCGTGAAGTGCACTGACAGGCTGATTCTACTTGGCGATTTCAATGCGAGAGTGGGATCCGATCACTCTGCCTGGGATGGCGTCATTGGAAAAAATGGAATCGGCAAATGTAACAGCAATGGCCTACTACTACTGAAGACGTGTGGCTCATGATCTCATCATACTAATACCAGCTTCTGCCTGCCCACTTGCAAAAAGGCGTCCTGGATGCACCCACGCTCCAAGCACTGGCATCTCATTGATTATGTCATCGTGCGGAGGAAAGACAGACAGGATGTAAGGGTGACCAAGGCCATGCTGAGTGCTGACTGTTGGACTGACCACAGACTCATCATCTCCAAATTAAGCCTTCACATCAAGCCTAAGAGACGTCTGCAGGGAAACAAAGCTGTGATGAAAAAGATCAATGTCAGTAAACTGAGGAACCCCAACACAGCAGCTTCACTAGCAGAAGATCTTGACAACCAACTCTCTGCAATTAGAGCTGCAATTAGAGAAAAATGCTGAGAAGGACTGGGAACGCTTCCGGGATATTGTGCACTCTTCTGCACTAAAGGTTCTTGGACCCTCACACAGGAAACAACAGGACTGGTTTGATGAAAACGATGAAGAGATCAAGGCCTTACTTGCCGAAAAGCACCTCCTTCACTGTGCTCATCAGAACAACCCATTGTCAACAGCTAAGAAAAACGCCTTCAACAACGCTCACAGGACTGTACAGAGCAAGCTTCGCAAGATGCAGGACTCCTGGTTGAGTGCCAAAGCAGATGAAATCCAGAAGTTTGCTGATAGAAACAATGCCAAACGGTTCTACGAAGCCCTCAGATCCTTGTACAGACCTCAGCCTTCCGGGAGTTCCTCTCTACTGGACTCAGATGGTGCAACTCTCATTACTGAGAAGACTCTGATTCTACAGCGTTGGGCTGAGCACTTCCAATCCGTACTGAACTGCTCATCCTCCATCAATAACGAGGTGATTGACAGAATGCCCCAGGCGGATATCAACCACAGCCTGGATACCCCACCATCAAAGCCAGAAACCCTACAGGCCATCAGCCAACTGTCCAGTGGCAAGGCCCCAGGATCTGATGCGATCCCAGAGGAAGTCTATAAGGAAGGTGGTACAGTGCTTGTTGACAAACTCACTCAGCTGTTCCAGTCCTTCTGGAATCAAGGATCCATTCCTCAGGAACTGAAAGATGCGTCCATTGTACATCTCTACAAGAGGAAAGGAAATCGACAAGTCTGTGATAATCATAGAGGAGTATCACTGCTCTCCATTGCAGGCAAGATCCTTGCACGTGTGTTGCTGAATCGCCTGACTGACCACCTGGAACAGGGTCTACTACCCGAGACACAGTGTGGCTTCCACAAAGAGCGTGGCACTGTGGACATGATCTTCGCAGCCCAACAGCTCCAAGAGAAGTGTCAAGAGCAGAATTGTGAACTGTACATCATCTTTGTGGACCTCACCAAGGCTTTTGACACTGTGAGTCGTGAAGGTCTGTGGCACATCATGTCGAAGTTTGGGTGCCCTGACATAGTCATCCTGATGGTACGTCAGTTCCACGATGGAATGACAGCTTGTGTTTTGGACGATGGAGAAGCTTCAGAGGCCTTTCCCGTCACAAATGGTGTCAAGCAAGGGTGCGTGCTGGCACCAACCCTGTTCAGCATAATATTTTCAGCCATGCTGATAGATGTCTTTCAGAACAACTGCTTGGGAGTCAGCCTGAAATACAGGACTGATGGGAAACTGTTCAACCTGTGATGACTCCAGGCTGTCACCAACATAAAGGAGACTGTGCTACGTGACCTCCTTTTTGCTAACAACTGTGCCCTGAATGCTGAATCAGAGCAGGATGGACAAATTTGCAGTAGCATGCGACAACTTTGGCCTCCTCATCAACACAGAGAAAACCAAAGTGATGCATCAGCCAGCTCTGAAAGCCCAATACCAAGAGCCCACCATCACAGTGAAGGGACAAAAGCTGCAAGCTGTGGACCAGTTTACATATCGTGGCAGCATTCTTTCCCATGCAGTGACAATTGACATCGAGGTCAACTGCAGAATTGCCAAGGCAAGCTCTGCATTCAGCAGACTGCAGACCAAAGTGTGGGACCGCCATGGAATAAGCCTTGCTACAAAGCTTAAAGTCTACTGAGCAGTAGTGCTAACTACCCTGATGTATGCCAGTGAAACTTGGACAGTATACAGGAGGCACGCTAGGCAACTAAACCACTTCCACGCGACTTGCCTCCGCAGACTTTTGAGGATCCGGTGGCAGGACAAGGAGTCAGACACAGAGGTCCTCTCCAGAGCAGGCCTGCCATCAGTTCACATGCTGCTGATGAAAGCCCAGACACGCTGGGCAGGCCATGTTGCAAGGATGCCAGACCACCGCATCCCCAAACAGCTCTTCTATGGTGAGCTGTCTCAAGGAAAGCGATCACATGGGGGACAAAAGAAGTGATACAAAGACACGCTGAAAGCCTCTCTCAAGTCCCTGGTTATTGACACCACCTGCTGGGAGACCCTGGCACAAGACCGATCAACATGGTGCACGCTGATCCACCAACGCTGCCAAACTTCTGAAGCCAGAAGGACAACCATAGCACAAGAGAAGCGAGCACTTCATAAAGCCAGAGTTGCAAACGTTGCAACAGTGCTGCCCACACATGTCTGCCTGACATGTGGCAGAACACTCCGTGCCTGTATTGGCCTTATCAGCCACCTGCGGACACACCGTGGACAGCTCACAACCCATTAGATGCCAAGGTCCTCATTGAAAACGATGGATGAACATCAGTATGTGTTGTGCAGCACCAGATTTTCCTTTCGCCTCTGTGAATGTCAGCCACTAGACTTCCATTTAACTTTGATCTAGTTGTGTCATGAGTGACATAGGCATTGTTTGCTCTTCCCTATTACCTGTTCGGATGTCTTCCAACCTGGGGGTCTCCTTTTGGGACTCATTTCATTTTAGGTTGTTTCATCATAGTGTTTACAAGGTAAAGAATATTCAGAAGTGTTTTACCATTGCTTTCTTCTGCACAGTACTAGCCATAGTTAGTTTGAGTGTCACTTTCATGACTGTGAAAGATCCTTTGCCAGTGTCAACTTCAAGGAACACTGTTGCCCAGTAGTTATCCTTCAAGAGTTTCCCCACCTCTGTCACCATTAGAGATACCCATTATGCTCTGCCAATGTGACCAGTTGCTCCTGAAGAGGGTGGATGCATCTTAGTCTGGTATCTCAACTGCCCTGTGTGAACCTGCTAGGAACCCAGACTAGGGAGAAGGTCTGGTCTCCTGGCAGCATTATTCTAGGCTTCTGTGTTGCTCCTAAACCCCTTTACAGTGTTAGGATGTGCATGCACATTTACACCCCACCATTTTTACAAGGAACCAAAGTTGGCTGACATGTGGCCTCATCCCCATTTTATCCTCACAACAACCATGTGAGATAAGTGAGTCTGAAAATCAGTAACTGGCCCAAGGTCACCAGAGTGAGGATTAAAACCCAGATCTCCGAAGTCACAGGGCAGCATTCTAACTGCTTTATCATCTTTTCTTTCTCTTTGTATCTGTTGCACCCCACCAAATCGTCACACTCAGGATGGAGTACACAGTGTTCCCTAGCAGCCTCCTAATGAGCCCATTTTCTAAGCAGCCTATGTGCCACTTATTTGAACTTTTCAGCAATTAAGATACAGATAAGCACTGACACACCTATGCTCTGGAGGCTTACTGAACTTTTGCTTAAGAAGGTATAGTTAGGTATCTTAAAAAGGCCCCAGCAGTGTGTTCAGAAACAGAACGCCCTTGGTGTGCCAGCATCCTACAATTAGGGCATGTGGGATTTATTCACAGGAATATGACAGGGTTGCTGCTTTGGAAGCACATTTTCCTGAGCTTATCTAAATATGCTCCTTTCATCATTTGAACCAGTTAGATCCTGAGGGAAAAACTTATTTCCATAGGTTTCTTTTAGCACCCTTCACAATCAGGAGTGGGCCATGGCAGCAGTCAGAGGTGAAACCAAGAGTCAGGAGATAAGCCAATTGTCAAGACTGAAGATTAAGTCACTGATCAAAAGGCAAAGCAAGAAGCAGCAGCAAGGAGCAAACTGGAAGGAGCTGGAAGGAGGTTCGGAAAACAATGAACTCAGGAAGATCCAAGATACCACACTGGTGTGGAGGGTCATCACAGAGTTTGAGGACACTAAGCTGCTTAGAAGAGGCTACAACATAAAGTTTGGTGCTCATCACACACTAGAGCTTCACACAAACCCAAAGGCTTCCCGTTCAAAGCACAGACGCTTTTGAAACTCACTAGAGGCATGAAGAACTACCAGCTACAACATAATTCATAACCGATGTCATAGCATAGTGACATTTGAAGTAGTCTCAGAAATGTACAAGATTGCCTTTAGAATAAGTTCTGGAAGACAAAACAGCAAATAGAAGTGACAAGATAGACAAGGCATAATATCACAAGTGTGATTACTTATCCAACACAAAATGCCATATTTTAGCATCATTTCCAAAGAAAGTTATTCTTTAATCTATAAAGAGCTGTAAAAGACGAGGACTTGTCAATCGATATATCTTTTCATTTTATGCCACCATTGATCTGGTGCAGTTATGGAACAATCACAAATGGCATTTTGACTGACTAAACAATTATTAGTTCAGGCTTAGCTAGTAAAATGATATGCTTCATATACTGCAAAATGTGATGTGCACAGCTTATTACAAACAGCACCATGATAAATTTGATTCAAGCCCTATAAAAATGTATGGAAGACATTTATGTGACCAGTGAACAATAGATGTGGCCTGAAGAGGAATAAGTAGGACTGCTTAACAGAAGCAATGCAAATAAAAGTCATGAGCAGATCTCTCCCTCCTCTTCTCTTCTCCATCAGAAACTTTTGAAGCATAGCACTTTTACTAAAGCCTAACAGGTTACAAAAGAATATAAATCAATGTACCATTTTTCTTAAGATATGAGAGAAGCATCTACCCATGTGAAACAAAGAATCCAAACTGAAACTCCCTTCCTTTTCAGAAAGATTCTGATTCCGTGTTCAGGATGTCTCCTGCTTGAGGGCTAAATAGGAAGGACACTGGAGACTTCATCATTGGTCCTCTCATTCCACCTGTTGTTTCCTGATGACATCAAAGAACTCTCAATCTGCTCCCCCAGTTTTGAAATGTCTCCCTCTTGAGTTGACTTTCTTGCTCTGCCTGAGAATCTTCACTAGGTCACCTTGAAACTGCCCCTGTCCTCTGCCCAGCTCTGACCCTCTGTCTCCTCCTCAGAATCAGATGAATTTATTTGAGCAGGCTGTGACGAGCCAGAGCTGCTTCCCCCACCTCCACCCACACACATCAAATACCTTTTAAAATGTGCATTTATCCACTTAAGTATGGGCTGCGTGACAGACCGAGCATGAAAAATACGTCTCAGCTGAAATGTTGCTAGCTAACTTTTTCATATGGTGAAAATTTGGATTTGGCATTTTGATGACCCAGGGAGATATGGAAGCAGTGGCTATGATGGTGATCCCAGTTCCAGGTAGGCATCTTTTTAATTAATGAATTGTATTTATTTTGAACATTTATATACTGCCTTTTTATCAAAACAGTTTCAAAGAAGAACATGATTTGAAAATAGGGAGTGGCAAAGTCAATCTGAGTGAAGCAGTTTTTCTCTTTTAACTCTAGAAGCTGTTTTGGAGTAGTGAGATGGTACTGGAAATGATTCTCAGGAATTCCAGCACTACACAGTGAAAACAGATCCAGAGAAAGTTCTTACGAAGCTTCTGCCCTCTGTAAGAATTCTACTTTGAGTCAAAACTTTTAGCCCAGATGAAAACTATTTTAAATGAAGGCTTGAACCATATGTCTTATTTATTACAGCTTTTTAATTCAACCATACAACCAAGGAGTACCCAAACAACACACAATATTATTAGTAATAATTTCATTATTAGTAATTTAATTTCTAGGCCATTTTTTCTTTTCTTCCTCATAACAACCCTCTGAAGTAACTAGAGGAGATGTACAAGGAATTTGCCCTAGTTCATTTTATACCAGAATTTACTCAATCCACACCTCCCAGATCAAAATGGCATCTGCAGTCAAAATCCATACATTCTTGTAGTGTGATTAGTGGAACAAAGAAATATACATTTCAAAATGCATACATTTGAAAATATGCATATCTTCATAGTGCATATTATGTGCATGCTTTGAAAAATGTGCAGAAACATCCTTTATAGCCAATCTATCTGGTCAGTGTACAACAACTGCATGTGTTTTTACAATGATGTCAATGTTTACAAAATGTGTACCCAAATAGACATGAATTTTCATGGGAACCACAACAAAAGCTCACTATCTGGAAAGAACTTGGTGATGGAATGTGGAGAACCTCAGTGGGCTAATTCACATATCTCTAGCATTGACTGATCTGGGGTTGTTCAGTGAACTTTAAAAGGAGCAGAGATTTGAAAAGATGTCACCTTGCCACATGCCCATGTCTGCCATTCCAGCCACAACTTTGCAGAGTTTATCTACAATTCTTATTACTCAGGATTCCTCCCCCACTTGACTACTATGGTGAAAGAGTGAAGAGTGAGAGCACCAACTGATGGATTCTAGAAATAAAGCAATAAATTTGCTGGAGAGATGGGGAAGAGCCACTTGCTGTCAGATGTTCTCATTTAATATTTGTCAGCACAACTGGGTACACTCTGCCTACAGCGTTTTGGAGGGCTGAATTGGAACTACACTGTAAACCAGTCCTATTTCCATCTCTAAGCACTAAGTTGCCAACAGCAGGCATGCTAGAATTTTGGTGACCTCTGTGCTTGCACATTGAGCTTGAATGTAGAGGCTGAGATGGTCTGGAGCTTCTTAGCAACAAAACACAAATGTGAAAAGAAGACTGGAGAATGTGAAGTGGGGACAGAAATCCTGCCTGAGCATGGCTACAAATCTTCAAGAAAGCAGGAATTAACTTTTTTTAAAGAAATACTGAAATGTATAAGCTTCAATACGTGGTTACAAACTGGATGAAGTATTGAACAGAAATGAATTTTGCAAGATTAAATCAAGATTTTTTTTTTTTTTTACCGGTTGATTAAAATCTAAGAAATCGCAATGATTTTATTTTTTTTCTTGACTTCCCATGACAATCCGTCTTGTCTCCTTTTCTGCTTCCTGCCTCCATCAACTTTGTGTCCCACTGTCCCCATCTTAATGTGCCTCTCTCCATGAACAGTTTGATGTCCACTGTCTCCAGCTTCAAAGTGCAGAGAATGTTGGGGGACTGAAAGACCAGGGAAATTGTGGGTACTTTGCATGTAGGTATTATACAGACAATCCATGAGATTGCACAATTGTGTGCAAGTTAAAGGTGGGGACCCTAATTTAACATTTCTTGAACCGTGAATGAATTTGTAAGAGCCTTACCAATTTTCTTAATTAAATGTTTATTGATCCTAGAGAGAAAAAGCACACATTTTCTAGTACACATAAATCAAATTTAAGGATCCCAAGTGATTTCTACTGCTGGAACTGGTTGCACCTATCACATTTGGCCAGTGCAGATGGGTGAGAATTTATTTTTATTCTCAATAAGAACGTAACAAAAAGCCCATTTTTTTAACCAATGAGAAGAAAATAATATGAGTTTTAAAACATTCAAATGTGGAAGAAAGCAAAGTTGATAGATTCGCCTCTTTCTATTGTTTAAATACGATTCAGTGTTACACAATCCTCATTTTGTCAGGGTTATTCCATGTGATTAGCAATGTGATTAACATCAGATGGAGAGAGATGTGCATGTCTGGCTACTTGAGCCTCGTAATATCCATATACAGGTAGAGTGACTGTGCACTTTTTATTTTTTCAACACTCCTGTATTTGAAGGACTGTCGTAAGGCTGTCCTCTCTTTGGAAGGCATCTTCTGTTTGTAGGACTTCACCATCCAAACCTGAGGTGAAGCTAAATAACCATTGAAAGGAAGAAAGGAGCCCATCAAAGGCATCTGGACAGCAGAATGAGCTGACATACAGGCCTTCTTGCCACAGATCTCTACACTCTAAGCAGACATACTGTCTTTCTCTTGGAAAGAGCAATTATTTCTTGCTCTTTGCATATAAATCATCACATACAATGTTAATGCTGATCTAGCTTCTCCTTTGTCCACTTTTTGGTGATGCCTGCTCTGTTCTTTGGTTCACATATGGCTGTCTTGCTCACGGGGGCACTCTATGTGCATTTGGTAAGTTCCCCCTGCACAGAGTGGCCCCCAGTGGCCTGAGGCTGGGGCCACCGGGGGCTGTGTTGGTGGGAGTGAGGCCTGCACATGTGACTTCCCCTCTCTCCAAGTGATGCCAGTAAGAACGGAGGGGGTAAAATGGAAATGACTGTAAATATGCGGCTAGAAGTTATGCCCATGATTACTCAAGAGTATGTACAAGGAGGCAATGCAGATTTTAAAGGACTTTTACTCCTCATGCTAGGGTCCAACCTGGATTGGGGCTCCTGTTCCTAATTTAGAGTTCAAATTAAAAAGAAAAAAGAAATGGGCATTCTGAAATCTGATTTAAAGTTGCTAAAATGCAAAGTGCTTCTTTCCAAAAGCTTTCTCACAATGGACACTGATTTTCATGAAATCAGGCCATTTTCAAGTTGAAGCTGAGGTCCTGTCAGTGTATGATTCCTCACATCAGAAAAGGAAAGGGTAAAATTCAAAATGTGTAATCATGGTCTGTAATAGCAACATCACTGAAATTGCCACCATTTACTTACATCATGGACTGCCCAAGTCCCTCCTCGTCCAGCCACTCTGCCATGCCCTGCTCTCCCCTGTTCCACCTGGCCGGCCCTGGCTGGTAGCAGCAGCTGGGGCTGAACTCTTGGAGGGCAGCTGTGGCGGCAGCCGTGGAGGAAGAGGAGGTGGGCCTTCCGGCACAGAGGATGGCTGGGGCTTATTTAAGGGCCTGCCCTTTAGGACGGCGCTCTTGGGCGGCTGGAAAAGACGCTGCTTGTTTGATGCCAGGACAGCGTAGGCAGGAGCTCTTGTCTGGGGGTGCTGAGCCTGATTTTAATTGGGCCTGAGTCCAGTGGTCAGCAGTAGAGAGATTCTAGTCATACCCATACCTATTTTAGTATAACAACTGTTGTGCCTTGGGAGCAACGGATTCCCCTATAAAGGTGATTGTGGGTAGGTGTTGGGTGGGTGACATGCCAATAAAGGAGAAGGAGGGAAAGATGTTTGATGGCTATCCCCTCTTCTGGTCACCCTCCAGACCTGCTGACCCCTGGCAACCTTATCAACCTGCCCTCAGGCATGCTGGTGCTGTTGTTGAATGTCAGGTCAGTCCAAAATAAAACCTCTCTCATCCATGATTTGATCATGGGATCTGTTCAGCACCAGCATCACCTAGAGTCCCAGGGAGGGAGGGTGGCCATTGTCTATAGAAATTCTCTTGCCCTCTCAAGGCTCGAAAGCAGGTCTTGAATGTTTGTATCTTGCACTGGGCCCACAAGACGGGTTAGGGATTTAGCTGTTGTACCACCCTCCCAGCTGCACAGCTAACTCCCTGCCTGAGCTGATGGAGATGATCTCGGACTTGGTGTTGAGGACCCCCAGAATGTTTGTTAGGGCAGCCAGATTGTTAATAAGAACTGGCAAATATGATCTATAAAGCCAGTCTCTGTCATCTTCACTGGCTCCTAGCCGAGGTCTGGGCCCAGTTCAAGGTGCTAACTCTGGTGTTTAAAGCTCCAAATAGTTTGGGATGAGAGCATCTAAAGGCACACCTTTGTATGAATCTACCTGTCATCTTAGATCTGTACCTGAGGCCCTTCTGAAGGAACCCCTTCTCAGGAAATAAGGAGGCTGCTAACACATAGAAGGGCATTTTCTGCAGTGATGCCCAAACTCTGGAACAAGCTCAGCAAAGAGGTTTCTCTGGCACCTTCCTTGCAGTCTTTTCAGCACCTGGCAAAAGCCTTTTTATTCTTATGGTATTTTATTGTTAACTTGTTTTCAGTAACATATTAACTGTGGATTTGTCATTATTGTGGTACATTTTATATCAGTTTAAATGTTTTTAATTTGTAATTGTTATTTTATGCTGTATTGTAATCTTTATTTTATTCTGTTTTGTACTTTAGTTTGTATAGTTTTTGCCGTAACCCACCCAGGGGGCCTTATGGCTAATGGGGTAGGTTAGAAATTTAATAATGAATGAATGAATTTGTGAGTTGATACAATTATACTCCTTTGCTTTTGGTTGCAGTCGTAGAAGGACCAATATTTAACCACACTAATTCATCCAGTAGTTTTACACTCCCACGGCCCTTCCTCATGCATCTGTGAAGATGTTAGATCAAAGGTTTTAAGCAATTGCTACACTGATGAGTTCCTCTTTTCCTTGCCCCTACTCTTTGCAGGTTATTCATTAAGTATTTTTAAATGTCATGAAGAGGCTTAGTCAAAGCACGGTGGTGACGAGATGGAGACCAGCTTTGGAAGTTAATGTTTCCAATCATGCGTGATAATGGCGCTTAGTAAATTGATATGTTGTTATTGCTCAATTTTAGTAAACATTCTTGCTGAAAAGTATACTCTCCATCACAGCCTATCTAAAATAAGCTCATTTATGCTAATGTCTTTCTCCTTGACATTCGGTAAATTCCTCCTAATGCATTAATTATGACTCCAGATAGACCAATGATTATTTCATATATGCTAATTAGGAATCATTTCATGCAGCCTGCCACACACATCAGTAAACAAGTGGAATCAATTCCCCAGAGAGAGGATAAAAAGACAATGATTTCCTTCCCACAGCAGCTCAGAGAATTTACCCCACAATCAAGAAGTAATTAGAGAAGAAAATGAGGAGTTAGAAAATACTCTTACAGGTGTGAGAGCTAGCAAGTGCACGCTACTCCCTAACAGAAGGGATGAAAGCAGGCAGCTTCGACACTAATGAGTTTTTACCATATATGATTGGAAGCCATCATCTTCTTTCAACATGAGTAAATTAAAGAAAAAATAACAATCAAATTACTTCCATTTCTCCTTGAATGGATTGATGGGAAAGTGCTCAATTTTTTGGCGCTTGGCTTATAAAAGATATGGGGTCTAAATGGTCTGTGAAATGTACTTTTCTGATCTTTAAATGCCAAGGGTAGTACTAAAGTTAAGCCTAACTGACAATGTTTTGGGTTTTTTGCATGTGCTACTCTGTGAAAGTATGTGTGTGGGAGGTGAGATATTTGGAACCCTTTGAGTCTATCTGAACATTTACAGCACACACACAGACAACTGGAAGGCAGAATGCTTGAAGCTGAAAAGCAGGCATCATGTTCCTCCCTTCCTGCCCTGTTCTCTTTCAATGTTCTTTCAATATAATCACTCTTACGAGGAATTTTATTATATGGTTAGAGTTGTTTAATTCTCCTTATCTAGCTTGTGTATAAAGAGAAATTATGCCTTAAGCATTACAGCAATCATGTATTCATATAATATGTGTATCAGGAATCTTACTTTCATTCTTAGAAGTCTGGAAGGTGGTTCTAGATCATAATGTCACTATAATATTACTGTATTATTACTCATTCCCATGATTAAATGTGTGTGCTTGTGAAAATAGTTGGCCATGTGGGAATGATCCTTGACAGTCTTTAAACTGGAGGAATAATATTTGAATTGATCCACTGACACTGAGCTCTCAGACGAAATAACTTTATACCACAGGTATCATGAGCTGTTCTCCAGTTCTTAGCCACTGTAGCAGACCTTTATGACAGAGCTAAAGCATGCTTTGTGTGAGATTCTGGGAAAGCAAGATCCAAGTAAATGAAGCTTAATTGTATACTCATTTAACAGACTTCCTTGCTCATCTTGGGAATGGAGGTGCATAAATACTCACAAGCTAACTTGGATTCAAATGAAATTCAAGGATTCCCAAGTTTATAGCCCAGGATTATGAAATTATACCTTGATTAAGCATAAAGCAGGCATCATGGTCAGACAGTAAAATAAAAACACTACATTTTTTATATCCCCCCCATTTGTACTAGTGTTATCATTAAAGATAGTTTCCTCCTTTGCCTAATTTGGTTTTTATCAAGTTGAGCAGGTGCCTCTTCTTAATCCTGCAGGAGGAATAAAGAGATGACTCTGCTAAGTATGCTGTGAAGCATCCTATTTAGACAGTAAGTCAATAACTGTCCACTTAGATTGTTGAGTTGACCAGCCTGCTAAAGAATAACAGTTGCTTACATTCAAATTCAGCCTATGCCATTCTTGTAATGGATTCAAAGTGGGTAATTTGGAAGTGCCTTGAAAATAAGTGAAGTACAAAACTCAAGGGTTTTTAATCTGTGTCCTGTTTTGTCTCAAAGTGCAGTGCATCTGTGTGATCAGGTGCTCATTGAGGCAATGATAATGAAAAGTAGAAAAATGCTCTTTGATGGCATTAACAAACATGATGCTAATAATTGGTGCAATTAGCAATGTTATTGTTTAAAAACAGAGAATGAGGGAATGATAATGGGATGCAGACATCAACCTATCGGTTTCAGTGGTGAAGGGGTTGCTTAAATCTCTCCTGTTTAATGTCAGGTAGGATTAAACCAAAAGTAGCATCCTCCAATTTACTCCATTTTGTACTTTTGTGTAAAAAACTGCCACCCATTTTTGGTGCTCATTCCAAGCACATGCATGCTATTTCAGCACTGTTCTGATCTGAGTCAAATTCCGGTTTTTTCCCCCCTTTGCTCCAACTTTGCCCAGCTTTAGACAATATTACAACATATTCAAGGGTTGTGAGTTGCTGTGAGCCATGGATAGCTGTTGAAATGTGGGTTAGCCATAAACAACAGATGAGGAGAATCTGTGACTTTTTGGTGGGCAGTGAACAGTGGGTTGCTCATGGTTAACAAACTGTGGTTTGTTATCATGGCTGGGCTCCGGGAACATGATAACCCATATTTCAGCAACAACCACAGTTCAATAGCAATCCATACTCAACCTTTGCATGTGGGTTTTCATGTTGTTGGAACCCAGCCAATACCAGTTCTTACTTCTCAATTGCATTGGCACTGAAATCCATTTTTTCCTTTCCAATGATGTCCTAGTGCCACATCTAGCCAATGATCTTGTACATTTTCAGAAACAAAATGATGCAGACAGGCAATTGTATTACATAATACACTGGGGATGAACAAAGGGAGGGCAAGAAGAAGGAGAAATGGTGTTGAGAATAGGTAGCAGCTATGGACTTCCCTGAACCCAGCCAGTATAGCTAGAGTTCAGAAAACTTGGCATTTGTATTCTAAAATCTGGAGGGTCTCAGGTTGCTCACTTCTGATAAAGACTTCTGATGGGATCAAAACAATTTCATTGCTGTGTTTTGAGCTTTTTGTTATTTGGCCTTGTAGAATGCGTTGCCTTCAAAGCAAATATGGAATAACATTCAGCACAGTTATACTTGAAACCACATAACTTTTGCTGAATCATGCTACAGGTTTTGTTTGGAATTTTTCATACTGAGGTTTACTGATGCCATCATCATCATCATCATCATCCTCGTTGTCATCGTGGTCTACACTTAGGGGGAGACTCTCAATGGGTGTCATGGTGCTGCTTAAATCTGCTCTCCTTTCTACTAGCCCTCAGCCAGGCATTCCTAGTGGCCAAATTCTGCAACCTGCCTAGCCATGGAAAGCTTATTGTGCATCTCTCATCACATCATCCAGCAGATGGTTGTGCCACAAAGTTGCCTGGATGCTGTAAGATTTAGAAATGGGATCGTTCCCTTAGCACTTATTTCAACAAAAATGATTAGCTAAATTTAGTTAGCTCAGGGATGACACATGGAAAACACGATTAAACTTTAATTACAGTTCCTCTGAGGTGGCAAAAGAGCAAGATGGCTGATGTGCTTTCCAATAAGTTCCCCTTCTTTTTCATGCACAAGCCTTGCAAAATGTTTAATGAATCTATGTGGAATTTGAATGTACTTTGGCATGCTTTTGTAGGATTACACTACAATAGTGTAGGGGTTCTTCAGGAATATAGTGGTATTTTTAAGATCTCAGTTTTTTCTTTTCAATATTATTTTTCTTGCACATTTCCTAAGTTATGAGTGATTTCACTTTTACTGCCTTTTGTATCAACCATATTGGAACACAGAATTTAACTGAGGAAAATGAAGGGTGAGTCAGTGTAGTGATTTTTACTATACATCACTTTCTAGGGGATTGTATCTGAAAATGATTACCACAGAGAACATAATTAAGGGTTTGAATCCAGAATCAATCATACTGCTTTAGAAGATCATATAACTCTTGATGCTTATTCAGTACATGAGATACAATAAAAAGTTTGGGTTGAATCCAGATTTAGTCATTACTAATTTAAGTCCCATTGATTTTAATAGGGCTACTCAAATGGGATGACTGTTTTCCTGGGCCCTGTAGACAGCGAGGCCCTGCCAAGAGCATGAGCATTGGCTGCTTACATATCACAATGAATGCCAAAGGCCTCCTTCATCTGTTGCTGCCTCCAAGCTGGCCCAGCTATTTACCTGAGGCAAAAATAGAAGTGGAATTCCTTACAAAAAGGGTTTGAAGGAGTAGAACTTGAGAGAGGGTAATGAATGGCCTTCTGCTTGCTGGCTGGCTTCCTTGAGTGTGTCATTGCTCCTTGGTCTATAATCATCTTTCTAGAATGTACCTGGGTTTGCATGATCCATGCAGTCAGATTCTGTTGGATGTGTCAACAGGAGTCTGGAGTAGGTTGGAAAAGGTAAACAGATCTGTGCAAAGGAGAGGGACTTCAGAAGCCATAATGCCTTTTGGCACCTTAATAACTCCCAGATTTACTGTGGCTTCAGTAGACTGGAGCCCTCTAAAAACTAATAGTTTTAGTACAATTTTGAAATACATGGCTTTTCATGTAACTGGAAAAGAGGTGCTTGATTAAATAAAAGTGCAGAACCCTTAATGATATGTATTGTATCTGATATCCCTGGACTAGCTGACTTTTGCCCATTTATACTTTTCCTCCTGGTGCCTCTCTTGAATATTTCTGCCTGTTTTTTTCCCATGAATTTAAATGCCCTCTTCTCCCATGTCCATGCAACCCTTTTTACAAATGAGTTAGGAGATGGTTGGTCCTAAGAAAGAGAATCAACTGTGCATTTTGGCACTTTAAGAACTGTATGATGATGAGGTTGCTAGAAACTTAATATGCCATGATGGGATGTATATTTTAAGGTTTCAAGAAATTAAAAGTTTGAAAGATTTTTTTAATAAGAGTTCTGGAGTCTCAGAAACTACTAAAATGAACTATGGAAATAAAAGAGGAACCACCATTGGCAATGACTCTTTCTACCCCTTTAGCTAGTCCAGGTACCAGAAGGAGGGAAGCCATGATCTCCAGTGTGAAGGTCTCCTCCTGCTGCTGTTGTGCTGACTGGGGATGTCAGATGGGATGGGGGAGAGCAAATGTGGACCAACTGAAAAGTAAATCCCACTATGTTTAACGGGTAATTCGATAAGTTTGCAATTTTCCCTTGCCATTGTACCATGCTGAGTTTGCAATGAATCAAGGGATGTTTCAAATGCAGCACTGGTCCATAGCACTACATCCTTCCCATCTTGATTTTGACCTGAAAGATCAAAGTAAAGTGTGGGTTCCTGGTATGAAAATTTTAAACAAGCACAAGTTGGGACATGGCACAAGTCTGTCCTGAAAGCAAAGAAGAGCTTAATTCTATACACATTAAATTACTATAACTATCTGTAGATTAGCACATAGTAGTTTATGCAGTTTTTTTGCCCATAGCTTTTTAGATACCTTGCAGCACTCCTGGGCATGCTGACCGAAGTGCCAACTACCTCTTTTCTTTTCAATATAGATCTTGTTGATGTGGCAACAAGCAAAACTCCCAGCACAGCAGATATCTTGGTAAAGCAGGTGTCACCATTTAGAGAGAAATCTGCTTGCGTTTTAGCAAACATGAACTGCCCTCTTGTTTCTGGTTCTATGCGGCAAGGTCAAACTGAAGGACTGGGACCAGGTGCCCAGGTGGTGATGGTGTAGCGCTGTGCATTCACATGTTCACGCAAACACCTGAAGAGGGCTCCAGTTCCCTCGTTTGTATGTCAGCCTTGATTGAGATTATTTGGAAAGATGTGCTTCCTTTTAAATATCTTTCTATATATCCACACTCACATATAGTCAGCCCAAACCTGAGATGAATTGAAAATGGCAACTCTGTTAAGTATGTACAGAAGACATATCAACTCAACTGATTCACCATGATTCTTATTAGAAAATTGCATATCAGCTCAAAATGTTTCAAGTCCTCATGCCACAACTTGGAGACATTTCATTTCATAACTTGTTTGCAAAGCATCAATGGACTGCTATCAGACTAGAAGTCTGATTTATAAACTCCATGCTGTATTCACAAGTCATGAACCCAAACTGCATTTTTGAGTGGATGGGATTGGTATTGAGCACCACTGAGCCTATGCCATGCTCTGAGACAAAACCAACCAAGAAGAAAATGGATTTCTTAGTCATTGATATTTATTGTCATTGCAGTTATAGGCTGACATGAAAAGTAGTGTCTTTTGTGTATTCTTGCAGATTTTATTCCCTTTTGTTTTTCTGTTCTAATGGCTAGCATATCTGTTTCTGTAGAAATCATTTAGAAAGGGTACTACACAGATTTCTATCTAAATTGTTGCATTAACAAATCACCTCATTCTTTTGGGGGAAGGGAGTGTTTAGCTGACTAAATGTGGTTTGCAGAATTGGGTTTTGTTTTGTCTTGGATAAATCAACATTGTAATGATGTATGTCTATGCAGAACTAAATTTCCTTGAGCTAACTGGGGCTTACTACCAAGTAAGAGGGTATAGGCTTGCCGTCTTAATTATCAATTTTATCTGCTTCTGCAGAGACACAATCCGTTCTTCAGGTAAGTGTAGCAATCACTGGGGAAAAACAGTGGGGAAGTAAGTGGAAGAAAAACAGTATTATGTTTCTGAAATACCTAACTACCTGGCATTAATCTCTACATTTTTGGAGTTTTATTGTTTATTTATTTATTGCTTTATCAGAGTCAAACATTCAACAACATGAACATTCAAAGATAACTGTGACTTTTTTCAAATTGCAATGCTAATTGAACTGAAAATATTGTAAAAACTGCATTGCTTTTTGAGAAAAAGAGTTCAAGTAACAGGAAAATAGTGGGAGTGATCTGGAAACTACACTGTGAGATTGAGAAGAACAAGCCAGGATAATTGGAAGATGACCATTAGCCCTTCTAAGAAAACACCCCAGACATGTGTCCAGCCATTATTTGTGTTTCAAAAGATAATGGTCCATCTCAGAATGAAATTACCAAGGAGAAAGGATTTTTTCCCATTTATTCTTTTATGGGACTGCCACCTGGCATGGCCTTCTATACATTCTCTTAGAACCTTCTCCCTGAGCCATATTTGTCAAAGTTGAGGGATAGTATTCCGATGCAAAGAAATAGTTTATATGTACTACTGGTTCCCTGGCCAGCAAAATTCAATTTCTAGGATGACAAAACAATGTGGTCTCAGCAAAACACATTAGCAGAAAGAGAGGCAGATTTAGATCAAAGTTCCTTTCTACATCTAGTAAATGTTCATGGTCACAAGGAGTTATGCTCTTCAGAGCATAAACGTATAAATTTTACTAACCCCTTTCAATATATGTTGTCTATCTGCATTGTTACAGACAGTTTCTTTACAAAGTTAGGAGTCACTGTCCCTGAAATTGTACATTAAAGGTTTAAAGCCAAACACAAACCTCCATATTTTATAGATCAATAAGGAAATAAAAGTTAATGAACTGTTGCTGAAGCAGAATTCAGCATTAAAGGGCATTAAAACAGGAAGCCAATATTCTGGGCAGCATTTTGATCTAAAGTTAAGCTTCAGTTGACACAATTGGGTGAAGAAATGATATTCATGACTTAGCTGTAAGTAACTATATCCTTGAGAGGATAGCTTCAGAATACAGAATCTCTAATTTAGGCCTTTGCTCTGTGGACTCCTGAGCTCCTTGTGTTGTTAGCAGCTTCCTAGTCCACTCTTCATTGCTTCTAGTTCTTTCTATTCACTGGGCCTCATCTAAGGTGTCCCTCTGCAAGTGGAGAATGTCTTCCATTGACAAAAGGTTTCTTTTGCACTAAAGAAGAGAAACTAAATCCAGAACAGTTCCAGTTCTTCTTCCAAAGAAGCTTGTGGAACTTCTTGTGTAGGTGAAAGTATGAAAGCTAACAGAGAATCTTTTCTCTTACAGGACTACATGAAATCTAGCACTGCCCCACGTCGAAAATAATTTCAAAACAGCACTAGAAGCTATTTGCCTTCTGTTCATGGTTCTTTTGATCAGTGCACCCCAGTGATGGTATCAAGTCAACAAGCTTGAATGACTCAGCCTCCATAGTTCATCACAGCAGACAGACCTTCCAGAAACCTTCCAGAGTTCCAATTTTAACTGCACACAATCCTGTAAGGTTGGTTAACTCAGAGACTGGCTTAAATCACCCAGTGAGTTTCCTGGCTGACTGGCAACTAGAACTTGGGTTCCTCAAGTCCCAATCCAGCAACCTAATCTCTACCCTAACTGATACTTGACACTTATCTTCACTAGTTTGCAAAATCTAAAAGGGGAACTTGGGCAAGGCTTTCAGTGAGTTGAGCACCACAGATGAGAAGGGCTGTAAGGCATTTTCCCACATATTCCTTAGACAGCTGTGGGGCATGGAACAAAGCCTTAAAACAGATCTCAAACAGTTATTTTTATACAATTCAGGTGCAGACAATAGATTTAAAAGGCCACATGTTCAAATAAATGGAAGGGCTACTGTTTTACTTTTTGCACATAATTTCATCATGATGGGATGGGTAGCGTGTGGAGTATTAACTGATGGACAGATAGTGAGGATTTAAAAACACCAGGTATAAATGCATACTATCTGTGCTACTCCTAATAGTGTGCTATGTAGCATAAATCATCACAATATGAATGCAATATTAAATCATTTCACCTATCTAAATAATGGTGCTTACAATCAGACGCCTCTTGGCACGGACAACCCAAAGACATGGCTCAGCTATTCCATCCTTTCTGCGTTCACATTTTTCCCTACTAGGATCAAATCCAGAAGAGGAGGAAAAACACAGAAGGGCTACAGCTGGTAGAACTGGCAGTGTGATTGCATAGTAAAAGCCTCATCTGGAATCATCTGAGATGAAGAGATAGAAGTAGATACATTTAGGTAGATGAAGATTTCTATCAAAGCTGCAGAGAATGATTATTTTGAATCAAAGGCACATTGCTTTTGAAAGTCAGGCTGCAACAAACTGTGATCTAAGTTGTCTTTGGGATTTTTATTTGTATCTTGCCCTCTGCTATTGCAATTACATTTTTATTTTTGTACGCAATACTGGCTAATATTGCCAAGAATGTTGCACAGGTAAGGGGAATACCGCACAGAGAGATGGACTTCGCTTAATCACTACCTCATAATTCCTGGTTAAGCTTCAGTCTGTATCAACAAGTTTCCAAAAGCACCATTTCACAAGCAAACACTTTGAGCTTGTGATCAAAAAAGCAATATAATTTCACTCATTGGATGCATAACCAAAATGCAAAATGAGATCGGAAGGCACAGCAGTCTGGGAAGACACCACCACATCTTGTTTCCCATGGACGGGCAAAGACTATTCCCCTTGCTCACATTGGCTTTTACAGCAATCACAGAGTTGGAATGGAACATCTGACCTGGCTTGTATGGTGATTAGCAGATAATGACTTTAATTCATTGCTAATGACAATATTTAAAAAATAAAAGAGGGTGGATGGTGTAGAAAGCTTTAATCCATTCAACCATCCTTTTTGGAAAGCCCAATCTTTTATGAAGATAGCACCTATATTTCTGATTGCATTATGCCCCTTTTCTTAGAGCATAAATCTTTCACGGATAGTCTAGTCGCTTCCTAATGAAAGTCTTAAACCTTAGAATAAGCACTCAGCTGAGGTGCTTTGGAAATAGTATCTCATTCCAACTGTGTAGGAGGCTGGCTAAGTACCTCACTGTCCAAATGACTTAGGGAAATTAATGGCCCAAATTAAAGTAAAAATCTTTTCTTGCCACAAATTCAGGGCAAGTAAAATGTAGAAAATTGCCAGAAAGATTATATAAGCAATCAGCTGCTAAAATGCATTCCTAAGTGAACTAATATATCAACATTATGTAGAATTCCAAGAGATTCATTGGAAACCACAATTATATCAGTTAAACTTAAAGGGAGTTTAAGCTTTTTAAGACTTTGAGAACTCCCATTTTGTTGTGTTGTAACACATTTTTTTCTATTCAAGAACCACTGCTACAAGGCAACTGAATTATTTAGTTTGAAGTACTGACACTCTCCCAGAGATGCAAAATCCCTGACCCAATTACTTACTATTTCATCTTTTGAAAAGTTCAGTTCAAGGATGTTAGTTCAGGATATTTTAACCAAAAGGCAACTTGTATAATTTAGTGATGGGGTCCACGGTTGGCACACATTTTACTTCTCCTTTGGAAAGGCTTACTTTTGACCTAAGCCAGCTTAAAGTACCAACTGGTGTGTGTGTGCGCACGTGCATCCAGATCCACTTTATTGGAATGTCATTATATGGATGAACAGAACTGTCAAATTAGTTTCTGCAGACTTCTTCCTTTTCCTTCCTCCGAACTCACTCTGTGTGGTTTTGTTCTGTGTTTGTTCAAAAGGGAAGAGGCTCCATATTTTGTGCCCATTTCCAATGAATACATTAGCAGACATATTCAAAGACAAATGTCCTCATCAACCCGACCATTGCTGTGCACATTTGGAAGCACGCACAGCGTTTTTCTTGCATATTTCAGATATGTCAATGTTTTTGAGCCATCTTTTCCCTTTTGCAGAATGCTTTACAAGCCTAGAAGCCTTTCTGATCCCAGATTGTATCCATTTCTGCACTTTGTTCTGGGATGTGCAGACTGAGTGGATTCACTTTCTAAAAAGTCTTGATGGAGCAATTTTCTCACTCAGTCCTATTTTTAATTCCTCCTCAAATCCCCTGGCTCCTGGACTCTGGTTCAACTCAGACCACTTTGCACAGCTCAGCCCTGCAAAATGATGACTTTGTGATTCACTGCTCTTTCTCTTAGCCACTGCACCATATCGGCATCCTCCTTTCTGGTATAATTACAGGTGTTATGAACCAGAGAGCATTAGAATGAAAATCCTCATAGCATATGCTGCTTTTGAAAAAGAGCAAGTGATTGTAGAAGATTTCATAGAAGTTTGGAAGGGCCACTGGGAGCTCTGGCAAGTGGGCCTAGGGGAGTCCATCAGTAAAATGGTGGAGTTGGAATCAGTCAATGGAATTGCTTCATCTCAAACATTTTGCAAGTTAATCCAGGCAGCTGTGAAGGAATCTATCAAAGGAGATATCACCAACCATGCATCCCTTGATAACCATTAGAGGCAATTAAGCTTTATTAGGAATTTAAAATTGCCAGTAGTAAGCAACTTGTTGCCATTGAGAACATAAGGAACCAATTCAAATGTTGAGCCAAGATATGCATGATCATTGGAAAGACAATATAAGAAAGACTTAATTAATTCCACGTGAAAGGGTTAGTAAATACTTGAAAGGCTTGCAGGAGATTTCAACCTTATCAAAAGCAATATTTCCACATATGACTTCTATCCTTGCCTACCAGTTCTTGATTTGTGAATATTTGTGATTTTTTCCAGGCTTTCCAGATGTGACATTAAAATTAAGGTGTGTCATTCTTTATGACTAGGTCTGTCATTTTCTGTACAATAATGAAACTAAAAATTGGTATAGAACTTTAGAATATTCAAAGATCATCCTATTTATCACCTCTTTCATCCCTATAGCAAATATATACAATATATATTATTTACAGTATAAGCTAGTATTTTTATTTCCAGGTTGTAACTGAGTCTAGAGCCCTATACACCCACACAATTACCAGTCCATGAGGCAGATGACTGGGATTAGCCTTTTAGCCCGGCACCTTCCATTACCCTATAGGTCTGGCTCAAGCAGCCTCCACAAGTTGGGACCTGAACTTCAGCCTCAGGGAACCTTTTCTATTCAAAGAACTTTCGCCATGTAATTTCCAACTCTGGCACATAGAGAGCCAGCTCAACTGTAGATGGCTCACTGTTTGCACGTATTCAGCCCCAAACATGTGGAAGGTGGCAGATACGGTGATGGGGTACAACGGATGCTGGTGGTGAACAGGACCGTCCACATTCTTGCATGTGCAGTTGTAGTCATGTGAATGGGGCAAGGAAAAACAAAATCATATGGTTTGTCCAGTGTGGACCTACAATGCAGAGATAGGGGGTGCTTTTCTTGATATCTGCTGCCTGATCCCATCCTTTAGTTCTTATTCTTCTGGGAAAACAGCCTGAAATTCAGAAGAGCTCCATAGTGCAGGGGTCCCCAGTACAGTGCCACTCAGCAACTCCACTGGCACTTGTAAAGGGGGCTCACCTCTGGGCACTGCAAGCAACCAAAGTCATTTAATATTTTCCCCATTTTAATGTATGTATTAAAGGTGGAACCACATATTGCATGCAAACCCAGGGTAGGGTCTGAAGGCACGTATGGCATCCACCATGCTGAAGCTAAGCAGGCCTGGGACTGGCCTGAGCTGGAGGGGAGACCACTTGGGAACTACAAATAGCCACCTTGAGTTCCACAATGGGAGAAAGGTGGGATATAACTATTATTATTAATAATGATATAATAAAATCCTGAGGGCTGTGCTATGTATGAAAAGAAGACTTGGGAAGAGTAACTTGGAAAGGTTTAGAAGACGGAATGGAGTGTTCCTTTCATCACTCAAGGTCTGTGAAAACTCCTACAGCAATAATATCAAAAGGGGGAAGCAATGTTGTTGTTGTTGTTAGTCGTGAAGTCGTGTCCGACCCATCACGACCCCATGGACAACCTTCCTCCAGGCCTTTCTGTCCTCCACCATCCCCCAGAGTCCACTCAAGCTCACACTGACTGCTTCAGTGACTCCATCTAGCCACCTCATTCTCTGCCATCCCCTTCTTTTGCCATCTATTGTTCCCAGCATTAGACTCTTCTCCAGGGAGTCCTTCCTTCTCATTAGGTGGCCAAAGTATTTGAGTTTCATCTTCAGTATCTGGCCTTCTAAAGAGCAGTCAGGATTGATCTCCTGTAGGACTGACCAGTTTGATCGCCTTGCTGTCCAATGGATTCACAAGAGTCTCCTCCATCACCACAATTCAAAGGCCTCAATTCTTCGGTGCTCAGCCTTCCTTATGGTCCAACTTTCACAACCATACATTGCAACTGGGAAAACCATACCCTTGACTATACGCAGTTTTGTTGGCAGGGTGATGTCTCTGCTTTTTAGTATGCTGTCTAGATTTGCCATAGCTTTCCTCCCCAGGAGCAAGCGTCTTTTAATTTCTTGGCTGCAGTCCCCGTCTGCGGTGATCTTGGAGCCCAGGAAAATAAAATCTGTCACTATTCCATTTCTTCCCCATCTATTTGCCTGGAAGTGAGAGGACCAGATGCCATGATCTTAGTTTTCTTAATGCTGAATTTCAAGCCAACTTTTGCACTCTCCTCCTTCACCCGCATCAAGAGTCTCTTTAGTTCCTCTTCACTTTGTGCCATGAGAGTGGTATCATCTGCATATCTGAGGTTGTTGATATTTCTCCCAGCAATCTTAATTCCAACTGGTGATTCATCTAGCCCCGCCTTTCTCATGATGTGCTCTGCATATAAGTTAAATAGGCAGGGAGACAGTATACAGCCTTGCTGAACTCCTTTCTCTATTTTGAACCAATCAGTAGTTCCATGTCCAGTTCTCACTGTTGCTTCTTGACCTGCAAATAGGTTTCTCAAGA
>NW_025335468.1:25719437-25720749 GCF_004798865.1 Varanus komodoensis | reverse complement strand
GTTGGAATTAAGATTGCTGGGAGAAATATCAACAACCTCAGATATTTCTCCCAGCAATCTTAATTCCAACTGGTGATTCATCTAGCCCCGCCTTTCTCATGATGTGCTCTGCATATAAGTTAAATAGGCAGGGAGACAGTATACAGCCTTGCTGAACTCCTTTCTCTATTTTGAACCAATCAGTAGTTCCATGTCCAGTTCTCACTGTTGCTTCTTGACCTGCAAATAGGTTTCTCAAGATACAAATAAGATGGTCTGGTACTCCTATCACTTTAAGAACTTGCCACAATTTGTTCTGATCCACACAATCAAAGGCTTTCGCATAGTCAATGAAGCAGAAGTAGAGGTTTTTCTGGAACTCCCTAGCTTTCTCCATGATCCAGTGTATGTTGGCAATTTGATCTCTAGTTCCTCTCCCTCTTCAAAATCCTGCCTGTACTTCTGGTAGTTCTCAGTCCACATACTGCTGGAGTCTAGCTTGTAGGATTTTGTGCA
Source organism: Varanus komodoensis (assembly GCF_004798865.1). Taxonomy (NCBI): domain Eukaryota; kingdom Metazoa; phylum Chordata; class Lepidosauria; order Squamata; family Varanidae; genus Varanus; species Varanus komodoensis. The sequence goes on along the minus strand of NW_025335468.1, from coordinate 25,720,254 downwards.
TAACTTTGGTAGCATGTGAAATGAGTGCAATGGTGCGGTAGTTTGAACATTCTTTGGCATTGCCCTTCTTTGGGATTGGAATGTAAACTGACCTTTTCCAATCCTGTGGCCACTGTTGAGTTTTCCAAATTTGCTGGCATATTGAGTGTAGCACTTTCACTGCATCATCTTTTAAGATTTTGAATAGCTCAGCTGGAATACTGTCACCTCCACTAGCTTCACATTCCAGGATGTCTGGCTCAAGGTCAGTGACCATCCCATTGTGGTTATCAGGGATGTTAAGCTCTTTCTTGTATAGTTCCTCTGTATAATCTTGCCACCTCTTCTTAATATCTTCTACCTCTGTTAATCTCTTCTACCCCTGCCATTTGGGTCCTTTATCATGCCCATCTTTGTATGAAACGTTCCCTTCATATCTCCAATTTTCTTGAAGAGATCTCTGGTCCTCCCTATTCTATTGTTTTCTTCTATTTCTTTGCACTGTTCATTTAAGAAAGCATTCTTATCTCTTCTAGCTATCCTCTGGAATTCTGCATTCAATTGTTTGTATCTTTCTCTTTCACCCTTGCCTTTCACTTCCCTTCTTTCCTCAGCTATTTGTAAATCTTCCTCAGACAGCCATTTTGCTTTCTTGCATTTCTTTTTCTTTGAGATGGTTTTAGTTGCTACCTCTTGTACAATGTTGCGAACCTCCATCCATAGTTCTTCAGGCACTCTGTCTATCAGATCTAATTCCTTAAATCTATTTGTCACCTCTACTGTATATTCATCAGGGATATGATTTAGGTCATATCTGAGCGGCCTAGTGCTTTTCCCT
>NW_025335468.1:25686051-25719337 GCF_004798865.1 Varanus komodoensis | reverse complement strand
TTAAGGAATTAGATCTGATAGACAGATCTAATTCCTTAAATCTATTTGTCACCTCTACTGTATATTCATCAGGGATATGATTTAGGTCATATCTGAGCGGCCTAGTGCTTTTCCCTACTTTCTTCAGCTTAAGCCTAAATTTTGCAACAAGAAGCTCATGATCTGAGCCACAGTCAGCTCCTGGTTTAGTTTTTACTGACTGTATAGAGCTTCTCCATCTTTGGCTGCAGAGCAAATAGTCAATCTGATTTCTGTGTTGACTGTCTGGGGATGTCCATGTGTATAGTTGTCTCTTGGGTTGTTGGAAAAGAGTGTTTGCTATGACCATCGTATTCTCTTGACAAAATTCTACCGGCCTGTGCCCTGTTTCATTTTGTACTCCAAGGCCAAACCTGCCTGTTATTCCAGTTATCTTTTGGCTTCCTTCTTTAGCATTCCAAGCCCCCATGATGATAAGGACATTTTTGGGTGTTAATTCTAGAAGGTGTTGTAGGCCTTCATAGAACCAGTCAACTTTAGCCTCTTCAGCACCAGTGGTTGGGGCATAGACTTGGACTACTGTGATGTTGAATGGTTTGCCTTGGATTCGAACTGAGATCATTCTGTCATTTTGGAGATTGTATCCCAGTACTGCTTTTCCTACTCTTTTATTGACTCTGAAGGCTACTCCATTTCTTCTGAGGGATTCTTGCCTGCAGTAGTATACCTGATGGTAATCTGAATTAAATCCACCCATTCCTGTCCATTTTAGTTCACGGATTCCTAAAATGTCAATGTTCAGTCTTGTCATCTCTTGTTTGACCACGTCCAGCTTCCTTGATTCATGGATCTTACATTCCAGGTTCCTATGGAGTATAAATCTTTACAGCATCATTCTCTCCTTTCACCACCAGATACATCAGCAACTGAGTGTCCTTTCAGCTTTGACCCAGTAGCTTCATTCTTTCTGGTCCTACTAGTACTAGCCCTCTACTCTTCCTCAGTAGCATATTGGACATCTTCTGACCTGAGGGGCTCATCTTCCGGCGTCATATCTTTTTGCCTTTTGGTACTGTCCATGGGGTTTTCATGGCAAAGATACTGGAGTGGGTTGCCATTTCCTTCTCCAGTGGATCACGTTTTGTCAGAGTTCTCTGCTATGACCTGTCCGTCTTGGGTGACCCTGCACGGCATAGCTCATAGCTTCATTGAGCTACACAAGCCCCTTCACCACAATAAGGCAGTGATCCATGAAGGAGGGGGAAGCAAGAGCCATTGCTTAATTTTAGGGCAAGATGAAACAATCTCAGAACTATTTAGGAACAATCTAAGAACTATGTCAACTTCCTGTCACTTCAGGAGAAAAAGGAAGGAAAAAAATTAACTGTAACAAATTTGGTGTTGGGAACATACTTTCTGTATTATGATGTACGTGTGCTATTAAGCCAGTGTGGTGTGGTGATGAGAGTGATAGACTGAGGACCGGAGAGACCTGGGTTGAGACTTGGCCATGAAGCTCACTGGACCACTCGCAGTATAACCTACGTCACAGGGCTGTTGTGAGGAGAAAGTGAAGTGGAGGAATGGTGGAATCCACATTGGGTTCCTTGCAAGAGGAATATGGGCTGGATATAAGATATAATGTAATAATACTTATGGCAGCAGCAGCAACATAATCCTGATAGTGGGCTTGATTTACATTGGACAGACCAGTGTCCCTCCTCTGTGTTCCAATGGATAAACCACTGACTGCATTCTGGGTGTTCAAGTGGGCATCTTACTAAAGGCTCCAGAGTCTGGACAGATTGCATAAAGGGAAGATCAAAGAATTTGAATTCTCTTATCTTTTCTAGTGTAGACTTACCTGCATGTGCTGCACCTGAAGATCAAGTGTGGTGTAGTGTTGGACTAGGACCTGGGAAATGGGAACTGGGTCTTTTCAGCCTGGAGAAGGGGAGTCTCAGAGGGGATCTATTGGCGACATACAGGCATGTGAGGGAGTGTCACACAGAGGTGGGTAGAGACCTGTTCTCCCCTGCATAGGAGGACAGGACGTGCTCCAACAGAGCCAAGCTCAGGGAACCAAGGTTCAATTTAGATGTCAGGAAGTACTTCATTAGACCCCAAGGGCGTGGAATGGGCTTCCACGAGAGGTGGTTGATGCCCCATCAGTGAGGGTATTCAAGGATAGACTAGACATGCACATGGTGGGCATCTCATGAGTGGAGCTGGCTGAACCTGGAGGTCAGACTAGATAGCCTGGTAGACCCCTTCTGACTTGTTCTATTTCTATGTTTCTAAATCTGGATTTTAGTCTCTGATCAGCAAGAAGGGCATATCTGGGTAAGTCACTCATTCTCAGTCCAGCCATAGAGACCTGCCACAATTACCCCAGAATACAGCATTCCAAGGCAGCTACCTCATAGTCTGCATATGAACTGGAGGAAAAAGGGGAGTCAGCTGAAATGCCAAGGCCAGCATGCTCTGAGTTAAGCCAAGGGGCTAGTGCAGACCAGACCACCTCTGGGTTATGGGGGAACCCTGTTGAACAGACTGGTGCAGCGAGGGAGGGATATAACATAACCAATCTTATTCTCTGACATCAGATCAAGAGAGCAGACCAATTGTGCAGTTTCTGGTCCATAAGCAGTGGGAGCTTTCCTGGGGGTGAAGCCAACTCCATTTGGCTGGGAAGGGAAGTAGGGATTCATTTTGGAACCAACTTCTTAGCTTGAGCTGTATTTCTCTAATTAGATGCTTTCCTAACTTTGCTGTTGTCTTTTGTTTACAACCTCTTTTTTGTCACAAAGCCAACTAAGCCAGCCTACTTTAACATAATAAAGAATATAGTTAGAAATGTGTTATCTTATCCTGCCTAAAGGGAGCGGGGGGGGGGGGGATGGGGGAGGAGACAGACCTCTGGCACCTTCACAGCCCTGTGGAAGGGGGAGAAATGTATTTACTGTTTTGAGATCCTTAAGAAAAGGTGGGATATAAATGTAACAAATCAATAAGAATAAACATGACTACTTTCTATGCACAACTTTGTTTTATTCATTAACTGTATCCTTGTCAAGCATTCTTTTCTTTTTCCCTTTCCCACTGTCCCATTTTAATTACGTATTGGTCTATATACGTTACTAAGCATTATGAACATTAATGTATAAAAATCAACCCAATAAAAAGTTTATTTTCTTTAAAAATTATAGTTTTCCATAAGTGAGAGTATGTGAGAGACATACTTCCTAATGACAGATATCCATCTGTTCTAACATTTACATTTTTATATATATATATATATATATATATATATATATATATATATATATTGAATTTTATAATAACATTCATTCAAACATGGTCAACATTATGTCTCTCCCTGTTCCATCACCCTTCATGGTCTTGTCCCTCTTATCTCTTCATTCTCATACCCTGAGATATGTAGCCTTGCACCATTTCAGCCACCTGAAAGTTTCTTGTTCCCAAAACATCTGCTCCTACTCATTTCCTGCCCATTATGCCTGATATCATCTTTCTTCTTTTCAACCATCATCTTTACTTCCTTCAAATTTTGAGCAGCCCACCTATTCTCCATGTTCTGCTCCAATGAAATCTAAGTAATTGTTGCTAGGAACAAAGTATATTCTTCCCTGCCTACTTTCTATATGAAGGCTCTACGGTTCACATTTTGTGAAACCGTGACAGGTGGCTTCTTAGTATGGGGGTGTGATCAGTTGTCTGGGGGACTTCTTGTACCAGTTTCTTGCAGTAAGCACACATCTTGTGAAAATGACGAATTCCTCCTTGACGTGTCCTCATCTTGTATTTTAGCCATGTACCAAGTATGTGAAGAATTCCAGTAAAACTTCAGGAACTTTTACTTCTCCTTGAATGGCAACTTTTACTGTTAGGGTTTTATGGTAAGGGTGTTGGGGAAGCTTTTAAAATTTCATTACGTAAAACAAATGCTGCATCACAAACTGTTACTGATATGCTCTTGTTCTTTTCATGGAATCCTTGTCCAGCTGTATTTTGTTTCCATACCTATCACCAGAATGTTGCAATACTTCTTCCTAAGATGCTGAAGAACACATGCACTTGAGGCATTTTCAAAATTACATTTGTAGATGATGAAAAATCAGGAGTCCTGTGTTTTTGATTATGCTGTTAATCAGATGAACTTCTGCATTCATGATTCATGATTATGAATGCTTAACCCAAACTTCCATGGCTTCAAAAAAATTTCATGAGTCTTTTTTATAATATGTTCTGCTGAAAAGATGGATGAAAACACATACGTGTGACTTTAAAATGCTCTCTCTCTCTCTCTCTCTCTCTCTCTCTCTCTCTCTCTGTGTGTGTGTGTGTGTGTGTGAGAGAGAGAGAGAGAGAGAGAGAGAGAGAGAGAGAGAGAGAGAGAGAGCAGTTCATTCTTGAGCAGTTACAAAGGCTCAAGGGATTTGGTAAACATTTAAGAAACTGCTCACAAATACCCAGTAAGATTTTGCTTCTGGAAATGGATGGAGACATTGATATCTTCATTGGTTTTAGATTTAAGAAGCTGCACACCCAAGCATGTTGTGGTGGTGAGGAATAGCGACCAAACACTGGAGGCCTCTTTCTCTTAATTGTTGAAGCCCTTCTCTCTCACACTTTTAACTTGAAATCTGGGCTCTGTAATTCTGTCAAGAGAGATGTGTGATCCCATTGATTTCAGTATGGAGAATTAAGGACCCCACAACTAGTGCAATAAAGAAAGATACCTATGGCTGAAGTTTTTTGAGGCAGCATTTTGCCTATATTTTTTGGAACTATAGACTTTGGCAGTGCTTTTTTTGTAAGAAAAAAGGTGCTGGAACTCATGAAATTCTTTACCTTTCGCACATAGTCAATCACTGTACACACACCCACACACGTCAGTTGTGTAACGAAACATAATGGTTGCCGCCTGCAGTAAGCACTCAGTGCGCGGCCACATGACCAATCACAAGCCGAGCAGCGCCACAAGCTGAGCAGCGCCATCACAACCAGTGCAGACGAAGTGCGCATGCATTGAATTCAACACACAAGCAGCCCACATGCACCATTTTAATGATTTTGCTGCCAAACTGCTACGCTCGACAGGGCGATTCAAATTCACGTGGACCAAACATCAAATTTGCAAAAGTTACTTTTAAAACTTGGAAAATCTGTCAAAAAAAGGTGCCGGAACTCTGTTCCGGTGCGTTCTATGACAAAAAAAGCACTGGACTTTGGAGTTCAAGGTCATGGATACTGATAGTGATGTCAGTTCCTAAGATCTCAGGGTGAAAAAAGCAGCTCGTCTGGTGCTGTCTGGGAAAAGGATGTTTGGGACTGGCTAAGTTGAGGCAGATGGCTTACTTCCGGTAGGCTGTGCCAATCTCAGTCATCAGAGCAAGGAAGCATGTCTATTTGAGTACCCTTTTTGGCAAGTTTAGTCTGTTCTTCCTCACACCTTTCGTCATGCTGCTTCTGCTTTTCTATTTCATTTTTATGCATACACAAATTTATACCTTGCTTTTTCCCTGAAAAAGAATTGCTCACAGCAGGTTACAAAATATAAAAAGTGTGAAATAATAAGGTTGCACTGAAATGCAAATACCAAATGGAAAGAGGCACCAAGATAAAAACACAAAGAGCAGAAACAAATACATGAAATGCATGGAAAAGATGACAACTTCATCAAGCACTTGTTGAAATGTCTTCAATTGCTAGCAGAACACATGATCAGAAGATTATGTTCTCCACTATTATGGTATTACAACTTTCTTCTCATAGTCTTGTACCAAAGGCAACTGAACCAAAGAAAATGCAGAGACCTTGGTACATTTGATGCTTGTCAGTTCAGTTCAATGTTCTGATAAACATCGAGCAAGACAACTTTGAATAAGTTTTATTTTCTAACACAAAGCAAGGGAGAAAAGGCCGCAAATCTAAATATTTTTATAGACCCTTCTACTGAAATAGGTACACATGGAGGTCTGTTAATGTAACAAGAGAGACAGTGTGATGTGGTGGTGAAGAGCATTGGACTGGGAGTCAGGTGACCTGGGTTCTAGTTCCCACTCAACCATGGAGCCGGCCAGTCACAGATTCTCAGCCCCGCCTACCTGAGAAGGCTGTTGTTTCTATGCCGCCCCATTCACCGAAGCCTCGGGGCGGCTTACAAAACATCAGTTAAAATGTAAAACACTAAAAATATAAAACACATTAACATTATAAAATAAGTCACCCTGGCTGAAGAATTAAGCAAATAATATTAGCAATTAAAATGACGTTTGAATAAAAAGGTCTTTGCCTGGCGCTGAAAAACAAATAACGACGGTGCCAGGCAGACCTCTCTGGGGAACGCGTTCCATAGATTGGGCGCCACCGCTGAGAAAGCCCTCCTCCGAGTACCTAGCCTCCTAATTTTCTTCACGGAGGGTTCCTGGAGAAGGGCCTCTCCCACAGATCTCAGTGGGTGGGCGGGCATATACGGACATAAGCGCTCCTTCAGGTAGCCAGGACCCAAGCCGTTTAGGGCTTTATAGGTCATAACCAACACCTTGAATTGGGCCCGGACTTCAATGGGAATCCAGTGAAGCTGATGGAGGACTGGAGTCATGTGAACATAACGCCCCGTCCCCGTCAGCAACCTGGCAGCTCCATTTTGAACCAACTGAAGTATCCGGACCGTCTTCAAGGGTAGCCCCACATAGAGCGCGTTACAGAAGTCAAGGTGGGAAGTCACCAAAGCGTGTGTCACTGTCACCAGGCAGTTGTACTCCAGGTAGGGGCACAGCTGATGGATCAGCCGAAGCTGAAGGAAAGCGCTCCTCGCCACTGCTGTCACCTGAGCTTCCAATGAAAGCTCTGGGTCAAGGAGCACTCCCAAGCTGCAAACCTTGTCCCTAAGAGGGAGTGCAACCCCATTCAGGACAAGGTTCAATTCACCCTCTCCAAAACCCGATCCGCCAACCAACAGGACCTCCGTCTTGTCTGGACTGAGCTTCAGTTTATTGGCCCTCATCCAGCCCATTACCTCGGCCAGGCACCGGTTCAGCACAGCCACTGCCTCACCTGGATTGGTGGAAAACGAGAGGTAGAGCTGGGTATCATCAGCATACTGATGATTCCGCAGCCCACACCTCCTGATGACCTCTCCCAGCGGTTTCATGTAGATGTTAAACAGCAAAGGGGACAAAATGGACCCCTGCAGTACTCCATGGCAGAGCTGCCATTTCGCAGAGCCATAGTCCCCCAGCACCACCTTCTGGAATCGGTTATTGAGGTAGGAGTGGAACCACTGCAAAGCAGTGCCTCCGACCCCCAATCCTGCCAGCCTATCCAGAAGGATACCATGGTCGATGGTATCGAAAGCCGCTGAGAGGTCCAGAAGAACCAACAGGGATGCACTCCCCCTGTCCTTCTCTCTGCACAGGTCATCATACAGGGTGACCAAGGCAGATTCAGTACCATACCCGGGTCTGAAGCCGGACTGAAATGGGTCCAGATAATCAGTTTCATCCAAGAGAGCTTGGAGTTGTCCCGCCACCACCTGCTCCAACACCTTGCCCAGAAACGGGAGGTTGGCCACTGGTCTATAATTAGCCACTATAATTAGTGGCCATCTCTGGATCCAGTGACGCCTTCTTCAGGACCGGTCGGACTACCGCCTCCTTTAAAGGAGCAGGTACCCGGCCCTCCCTCAGAGAGGCGTTAACCACTTCCAAGATCCAGATCCCAATCCCGTGCTTGGAATTATTTATTAACCAAGATGGGCAAGGGTCCAATAGGCAAGTGGTGGGAGCACCTTGTCCACATCATCAGGCCGCAATAACTGAAATTCATCCATTAATTTTGGACCAGACGGCAGCATTGGTGTCTCCCCAGAAACCTCTGAGTCACTAGTAGAGTCTAGCTCATGACGAATCTGAGCGATTTTCTCCCTGAAATGCTTGGCAAAGTCGTTGCAGCGGGCCTTCGAGGGAGGAACCAGATCTTTCTTAGGACCTGGACGAACCAGGCCTTGCAACACTCGAAAAAGCTCCGCCGGATGGCATTTTGAGGAGGCAATGGAAACGGAAAAGAAATTCTTTTTCGCTACCCTCACCGCCCCAGCATAGGCCCGATAATGGGCTCTCAAGTGTGTTCGGTCAGATTCATCCCGTGATTTCTTCCACCTATGCTCTAGCCATCTCCCAGCCTGCTTCATCAGCTGCAATTCAGGTGTATACCAGGGGGATGAATGGGCTCTGCCTGGTGGGAGAGGATGCTTAGGAGCAATCGTGTCAACAGCCCTGGTCATCTCCCCATTCCACAGTTTGACCAGAGCCTCGACAGGAGCACCAGTCTTGTCAGTCGGAAACTCCCCCAAGCCCTTCAGGAATCCATCCAGATCCATCTGGCTCTGGGGGTGGACCCACACGATCGGGTCCGCACCCTTACAGAGGGAGAGGCCACTCTCGAGCACAAACCTCACCAGGAAGGTTGTGGGGATTAGACTGAAAGCAGGAAGAGGAGAAGGGTGTAAGCTGCTTTGAGTTTATTGTATGAAAAAAGCAGGATGTAAATCTAATAAATAAATAACAATGCTTTATGAATATTCACCTCTTTGGTTATTACTATCAAGTGTCTTAAACTCTGGCTGAGAAACATTCCATGGATATAACCGTTTGATCAGACTGCTTAGCAGTTGTGTGGAAATTAATGGAACTTTTGGAATGATATTAAATGAATTAAAATTACTGCTTTTATTCATTTGCAATTAGAATGCCTTTTAAGGCAATAAAAAACTATCTACAACTGCATTTTTATTGATTCACGTTTTTAATTACACTTTGAGCAACAGAATATAATCTACAGAGATGATTATCCAGTTAGTAAATATTTATGGCAATTAAGAAATTTGAGACGTTTTGAGGGCCATTGAGAAGCAAACCTCTGATTAAAAGACTGGTGGCATGCTAGTATTTTAAATATAGTTTCACTTAACATTTGTTACTGCCTCTTGGGTGGTGCATGCAAGTACCTACAGAGGTTAAGAGTCTCTCTTTATTTCCATGCTAAATACTGTTTTTATAGGGCTATTATTAACTTGGCTCAGAAAGCATTACCAGAACTGAAACTAACCATTCCAATCTCAGTGGAGGAGCAAAGGTTCTCCCAGCATGAAACGGAGCATACCAGCTGCATAATAGCATTGCAGTGTGAACTCTTGTCCAATTAGGTGTCCCAGCCTAATGCAGCGGCAGTTGGAAGAATGGAAGAGCAGACCAACCATACTCACTGGTCCCAGTAAACAGCATTCTGTGGTCCAGTCTTCCTGCCATTCACACCTTGGGGAAAGTCCAGATTGGTCAGGATTCTCGCCATCTAAGATCCTGGAATAGAGAGCACACATCCCTCTTTCAGACCTTCCTCCTCAATGCATTGCAGCTGTGGGAGCACATCTGGCAAGAGCACTATGGAGGGAGCAGGGCCATTTTAGTACATACAAATAGGCTGCAGTTATGGCACAACCATCATTTACTTGTGTGCATTTCTATTTAAATGGAAGGGAGAAGGCAGAGGGATAAAAGAAGGGAGAAAGAAGAAAGGGTGAGCTTGATGGTTGTCATTTGTGTTTTCAGAAATAGAGAAGAACCACGTCTCTCCCCAAAACTGAATTCCTAGGTGCAACACCCATCACTGAGTAATTCATCTGATCTGCTCTTTTCTAAACAGCAGATTTCATGACTACAAGGCCTAGTCTAATCTGGGGAGAGGGTGTGTTTCTCATCCTCATCCTCTGCTTGTGGCACCCCTGGATCCAGGGTATAAAACCTCAGATCTGGAAGCCACAACTGTCTTGCCTGGTGGTCCCAATCCACACGTCTAGAATTTCCCAGAAGGCCATGTCACTTTCTCTGGACCTCACACTCCCCCAGCCCCACCACCACCCATTGTTTGATAGTTTCTCAGCTTTTGTGCAGATTACGCCCCATTGAGAAAGCTTGAAATGTTACTGGAAGTAGCATGTTAAAATAAAACATGTCAATAATTTGGAGGAGGTTACTCTGTCCCCTTTGTCCATTTTTCCATTCTCTTTTGCCTTTTATCTCATCCACCACCTGAATGTGGTGCACAAGAATTTCTCTGAAATGGAATTTGGTCTTCTGGCTGAATGAGGTTCTTAAGTGTTCTGAAGAACTTGAAAGCTACTACATTTTTGTGGAATATTCTTTGGTATTAATAAAGCTATTTCCCAATGGTGGCTTTTAAATACAAAAGAAGACAGAGTTCCTTTATCTTTGATGCTGTGTAGAAAAAAATAGCTTGGTAACTGTGGCTTTATTCTCACCAGAAAGCAAATGCCTTTCCAATTAGAGGAGCCCTGCCCCCCTTTGAGGTAAAAAGAAATTAAAAATGAGCAAATGTGACAAAAAAGAGTGATGGATGTGGATCCTGGTTTCAGTTTGAGATTAAAGGTAGGTCTTGGAGTTGATGAGACTGAAGATGGTTCCAACAAGGTGTATTATATATTCTAACTGAATTTCGTCTGTACTCGAAATCATGTTGCTAAACAACAGGACCAGTTTCCTACTGGTAATTCTTTAGTGTACCCAGGCAGAACAGCAAAAAATTGGTTCCACCGTTCCATCCTCACTCTTCCATTTTCTCGTGGCTGCCTGCAGTTTAATGGCTTTTCTACTCCAGGTAGGGAACTAGTTGGTAGAATGCTGGTGGAAAGTGTTAAGGTGGTAATCAAGTTGCAGCAGGTGAGGAGCCCAGCTAACGCTCTGGATACTGAAGCAACTGGATGCAAAGCAACTCAGAACAGCAGACAAGGAATATGTCAAAGGATGGTCTGGAGCCAAGAGGACCCTTACTGGGGGAAGATCTCATTTAAAGGAGCAGTGCCCTCTTTCTCAGGAGTTGGCTGTTTTGTGTTGTGGAGCTTTCTGATGCCCTTAGGGATGTATGAAGATTCATTTGTTTGTTTTAGATAAGGACTTACCCAGTTCACGCCTTTTAAGTCAAACTGAGATGGAAGTCCAAACATTTCTGAGCTTGCAATGTGATTTGTAGACCAAAAATACCTGTTTGACAATATGTGTACATTTGACAAATACATACTTTTGAAAAATACACAAAGATACACTTTAATCAGTGGGAAAAGAATGCAGTTGCACAGTTGATGCATGCATTTGGGAAAATAAACTTGAAACTATACATGCAATAAGGGCAAATTGCTCACATTTTTGTACAACGTGATGTGTAATACAGCTTTGAGGCAGAGTTTTGCTGATTTGCACACACTAACTGCTTATTGCTATGGGGAAGTAATGGCAGGATGTCCTCTCCACTGAGGATGCTTCCAGGGAGGAGGAGTCCCTGAAGGCAGAGTTGGGGCTGGGCTAATTCCCCTAGAAAAGCAGGTTCTTACCATGCTGGCTCCTGGAACTTCACTTTTTTGGAAAACTGCAGCAATGATGGCTTTCCCCAAACATAGTTTCTATATGGAGTGTTCCCATCCTCAGTGGAACTAGCATCCAAAGCTGGAACCAGGATCTTAGTAAGGCGGTTGGCTGGACTTTTTAAATTCAGCATGAGACTCTAGGAAGGGAGTGATGCATTTTAAAGAGATCCTTGCAACCCAAGCTATTGACATTACTGGAAATATAGTGGCATAATCGGACAGTCTCTTTTCATGTTAAGTTGAAGACTGAAATGTTGTTAGCTTCATTTCCTTGGCGGGAAAATGGGCATTTCCTTGCATGAGATGTGACAAAGTAATTTAAGTAAAGAAATTATTGGACAACCTGAGTGTTGGGATTAGATGGTTTCCCCATTAGATGTTCCTTTATTGTTTCAGTGATTCTCAGAGTCTATGCCCCAAGTTCTGCTCTTTCTGAATTCTGGTTTAACTAGGAGAATTCCTAAAATTAATTCTACTGTTGAGGCTTGTGCAATTTCAGTTCTTTCAGATAATTTGCATCACTCTCCACATCATACCTATATTGCTGATGCATACATACATATTGATAAAACATTAGCTATCAGCATCGTTACCTTGATATGACTGTATGATTACACCAGTGTTTCTTTCTTGGGAAAAATGTAAGAATGTATGGTTACGTGCAATAAAATTGGCTGGCTGATTGAAGTATGATTCTGTCAACTCTTTTTATGCAAACATACACACAAATATACTCCTGAGCATTAGTGAAATACTACAAAAAGAACAAGGAGACTTGTGCCACGTTGAAGATAAATGGTAGAATCTTGTGCATGTCTGGACAGAAAAAATCTTCTCCAGTTCCTCACATTACCCATGCTGACTGGGGAATGCTGGGAGTTGTAGGACTTTCTTCTGGGTAATCATGCACGGGACTGTGATTTAACAAATTTATGCAGGCATTATTCTCTCATAGTTCTTTTTTGTAAGAAGCATGTAATGTCAACTCCAAATTGGCACATGGGGTGACAATGAGCCATAACTGCAATTGTGAGTTGATTAATGCATGTAGTATGATAAAACCCTTTGTCCTTATTCCAACTGCAGGACACAGAATAGAGATCTTGGTGAAGAAGAAGAAGGTTTCTACAATTTTACCATTGATATCTGACCAAAATGCCCTTGTTCAAGAATGGACAACTTAAGGCAGTAAAAAGATACAACTGCTCAGGAAATCAGATCAAGATGCATTGTTTTGTGGTGTTTTCCTAAAGCAGAATTAAAAGCTGCAGCACAGTTCAGAAATTAAAAAAGGGAGCAGTAGTGATTCATTCAGAAACCAAGTTATCCAAAACCTGGTCAGAAATTTGGATGAAGTGAAGTGGTGGCAGCTACTTACTATGGTGAGTTTTTTAAATTGAAACAAGGAAGCATCTGAGTGTGCAAAGTTAATCAACCAAAGCAAGCATCTGCTTGGCCTCAGACTCTCCTCAACACCTACCTTTGCTTCCTATATTCTGTGCTGCTGAAAGCTCCGTCTACAAGTCGCTAACGTAAGTGCAAAGAGGGGGATGATGGGCTAGAGAGGGATGATGGGCTGATTCTTCCTTTGCTGTTCCCGGGACAGAGTGAGTTGAATCTAACTCACCATCAGCTCCTTGAGAGAATTTGCCTCTTCTACTGCTGCTTCCTCTTTTTAAAAGCCTTCTGTGCTATCTCCCAAGCTTCTAACCTTTCCTGCTCCTTCCCTGAAAAGATTAGGGAACATTAACTGCCAGATATAGCAGGAAAAGCTCAGAGAGTAAAGAATCCCTTCCTCTAGCAATGAACCGCTGTGCTGAGATTGGTTCTAATCTGGCTCCCTTCTTTTCAGAGATGCATCAAAGCTACCCCACTGTTTTGGGTCTCTAACACCTTCCCTGACAGCTTGTGAGGAAGTCTTTTAATGTTCCATGATGGGGTGGCAGTTTGCAGGTGGCCCCAATGCCCCTTATGTGTTTATATGGTGAGAGAGAGAGAGGGAGGGAGGGAGAGAAGGGGAGGAGGGAGGGAGGGAGAGAAGCACCAGGAGTGGCCATTTAGAAGCCTTTTCTGCTCCCTTGACAGCTCCATAGACTCTTCTAACAAATATTTTTTCAAAGTCAGTGGCTGGGAGAAACCTCCTGAAATTATCCAGCTCTATTCTATGGAAATAAATATACTGAAAAGTTACAATTTCTTCACTATTACAGAAAAGTAGAAGAACCAGATGCTCACTTAGTCTCTCCCCACCTTTTTGTTATATTCAGAATGTAGGGCTTGGCTCTTCTGGCCACAGCCAAGCTCTGCTTCCAAACAGTGGCGAGCAGGATGGTGCAAGTAGCCGCTGGGCTCAGAAATGGGCAGAACGGCTGTCTCTTCCTTATTCACTGGACTTGATATGTGGTGTAGTGGAGAGAGCCAGTGTGGTGTAGTGGTTAAGAGCATGGGACTGGGACTGAGAGGATCTGGGTTCTAGTCCCCACTCAGCCATGGAGCCAACTGGGTGACTGGGCCAGTCACAGACTCTCAGCCCATCCTACCTCACAGGGTTGTTGTTGTTGGGATAAGATGGAGAAGGAGAATGATGTAAGCTGCCTTGAGCCCTTTGTAGGAAAAAAGGCAGGATATACATTGCAATATGAATGAATGAATGAATATTTGGGAGAACTGGGTTGTGCGTCTATCAGCATTGTGGTGCATCTTAGGGGATGCTCCAGCTATCTCTCCCTGGTCTTCTGACATTCTGGGTGCCAGAGCATGACTGTGAAAGTATCTGTTGTGTGGAGACAAAATGCTCATTCTTATTGCTTACACACAAGTTACTCATTACTCAAAAGATGCACCTAACAGAGAGATCTTTTTTCATTGCTCAAAAGGTCTGATTGTGGGAGATCTGATCCAGGTAAGGCCCTTAGTGTGCTGGGTGGTGGTGGTTTTAACCATTGTGAGGGAGCAGAACTGCAATTTGCACTGCCAGGTGGGATCCAGTGCACATTGTGGGCACAGGGATGTCAGCATGGATGAGACAGCAGGGGATTAAAGCCCCCTACCCTTCCACTCTAGAATAAAGGGTGGGGGAAGGCATGCTTGCAAGCTGAATCTAGTTTGATCCTTATGCTGGCTTGGTTCTTAGGATCTGCAGTAGAGCCTCCAGAATACTTACACTAAAAACCTTCAGCATCTGTATTTGGCATCAATCCCCTGAATTAAACACTGAAAGTGGGATTTTAAGTACCACATCTGAACAGTCTGTAAATGAGGAGAGCTTAGCATCTCCTCATATGCCCCAGCAAATCATTTTACCTCTTTGATTTTATCAGATGTCTTTGGAACATTTCAAGGTTTCTCTCAGAGAATTTGAATATACTTGGGAGTGGGGGGAGAGCAAGAAGAAATAAGCAGAAAAAAATAATGCCTCCTTTGTTGTTTCTTTTAAGGCCTTTTAGAATAATACAAATTCTTTAAAATAATCCCATTTAAGTTTTCTCACACTTTGATTTATTTTAATAAAATCAATTATGTGATTTATTTTAGTAAAACCAATTATGTGATAATATGGTGGCTCCCTCCTTTGCTTCTTGAAACAGTTTAAACTTTCTTCAAACAGTCCAGTGCTTTCCGAAACAAATTACTGTTTAATTAATTTTACCCCTCTCCCCCCACACACTTTTTGTGATTTTGTCCCTTCATAGAGAGTTAATACAGGACACAAATGCTAAGATGCAAGCATATATGAAACATCCAAAGGAATACTTTGTTTGATAGGATAAGATCCAATAGGAAATATAAGAACCTGATCAGTTAAACATGCAGGAAATCCAATTAAAGTTGGTAGGATTACCCACAAATTAAAGTAGTCAAGTGTGCAGCTATACAGAATTCATTTTCCAAGTGTAATCATGATTTATGATGTCTAAAGTATACCCTGCCCAATAGTTTAGGCTCCCATCCATAAACCAAACACTTTCAATTAATCTTACCAAACTACTCCGGAAGTGAAGAGGACTCTAACAAACACAGGTTTTGAGAAATGCAATCTGAACTATAGAAAATTTCCCCCAACCCAAAGAAAATTCCGAAAAGTTATGAATTTTGGCAAATCTTTTCAAACCCAAAATGAAACAAATTCTTGTTTATCCACACTGGTCAAATTCAAGAAGTACAGCTATTTCCAGCTGGTTGTGCTTGGCCGCTATATAGTTGCAAAGGCAAGGAGGCCATGAGAGAAAAGCCAGTGGCAACCCTTATTCAGCCACTAGAACATGGCTAAATGCACAAGGATTCATATCTGAGCAACAAACTGGGCTGCTAGTTGGACCATATAACATTCTGCTGTGCCTCCTGAAGCTCCTGGGCCTTCCTTTTCTTGAACTCAATGACTCTGTGTTGGTAGTAGGCACAGTGAGGAGCATTGGGGTCCAAGAAGTTGAATTTGGGGTCATTAGTTTCATTCTGGAAGATACAGACTTCCAATTCAGGACCATTTCTGGCCACAGAGCTGCCCGTCTTAGTCACAATATCCTTAACCTCTGGAGGGAATAAATATTTCTCATAATCAGGCTCAGCTGGTTCTTCATTGGGTTCATCTTCTGGCTGCTTTGCTTCAGGCAGTGCTGGCTGGGCACATGCCACTGGCCCTCCAGTGTGGTGCCTCCTTTGCTTGGGGTTAGTGATATGCCACGCTCAGATTCAAGCCCAGCACAAGGAAGAACAAAGCACTCTGAGCTCTGGGCCTGGATGGACAGATCTGTCAATGTTGCTTTCCCCCACAGCCACATGCTTAGAAATCTCAAGTTTGTTGAACTTGTCTGTGAAAATGTTTGCAAATTTTCATAGAAGAGTTGGAAGGGGCCATGAAGGCCATTGAGTTCAACCCCCTGTTGTTGCAGGACACTACATTACACCATCCCACTCAGATGTCTGTCCAGGTTCTTTTTGAATGACTCCAGTGTGGGGCAGCCCACCACCTCTCTAAGCAACGGGTTCCACTGTCATATTGCTCTGACAGTGAGGAAGCTTTTCCTGATGTCCAGCCTGAATCTGGGTTGTCACAACTTGAACTGATTATTCCATGTCCTACACTCTGTCATTAGCAAGAAGAGATCTTGACCTTCCTCTTTGTGACAGCCTTTGAGGTACTTCTAGAGGGATATTGTGTTCCCCCTCAGTCTTCTCTTCTCAAGACTGAACATGTCCATTTCTCTCAGTCTCTCCTCACAGGGCAGTGTTTCCAAACCCAGAATCAATTTTGTCACCCTCCGCTGAACCCTTTCTAATTTACCTGCATCTTTCTTAAATCTTGGGGCTCAGAGCTGGACACAGTATTCCAGGTGAGGCCTGACTAGTGAATTTGTTCAAGTCCTTATTATACCCAAGCTGAATAAAATTCTCCCTTGCCTCTGGATCAGATGATTTGTCCATCTAGCCCATTATATTCTGCTCTGACTGGCACTGGCAGTCCAAGGTCTGGGCAGAGTTCTTTGTTTGTTTGTTTTCATTTCATTTCTAAACTGCCCCACAGCTGAAGCTATCATTGACCATTCATGTTAATGGAGATTCCAGGGATTGAACTATGGCCTTTGGCAACTATCTGCAGAACACATCTTTCACTGGGTTATGTCCATGCCTAGCTTGAGGTTTATGAAGTACATCACATCACATCAGGAAAGAGTGGTAGTTGATTTAAAATAGGATCGGCTGTGCAGTAATAATAGGAGAATGGTCAGTAATTAAATCTTGAAATCGAGTGCAGTTTCATCCCTGCATTCCAGCGGTTGACAGCAACAGCAGTGCTCACCAGACCCTCAAGTATACCTGCCAGGTCTCCACTGCCCCCTCCACCACTTTCCTCGCACCACCAGCCCTGATTTCTTCCCTGCCACCACCACTTATTTTGTCCCCCTCCTGCCACTGCCAGTTTCCTCTTTGTGCCACCAGCAGTGACTCCCCCTGCCCCACTTCTGCTTCCTGTCTCTGTGTCTACTACAGCAGCCCTAATGATGAAGCAGAAAGAGTAGGGGAGGAGGACAGGGCATCACAGGTAGGTGGTGGGAAGAAGAAGAGTGAGTGGTTCACAAAGTTACAATATACAATACTCACAATAAACAATACTAACAACAATAAAAAACAAATAATATTCCAATAAATAACAGCAATGGACCCATGGCAACTGCACTCAAATTACTCCAGAGGTAAGCAGCAATAAAATATAGTATGAACAATGAAGATCAAAATTAACTATTACATGTTTGGTCTAGCAGTGGGGGAAGGAAAATATGCACAGGTGGGCAGATGGACAAGGGAGGGGTGGAAGGAAATTATATGCAGGCAGGACGAAGAGGAGAGTGTGGCAGCATGAAAGGAAATTGTGGCTGGGTGAACAGGAGATAAAGACAGTGGCCAGGAAGGAAGAAGAGGAAGAGGGGAGATAGAAAATAGAGCTGGTGTCGGAAGGAAGAGGTGGACCACAAATAGTTGTGCTTCATGAGAATGCAAAGAAGAGAGAATCTGGGGTGGGGAGTCCCCCAGAAAAGAAGCAACAAATATGCCTACATAGAAAACCAGTGAGGTGTAGTGGTTAAGAGCAAGGGACTGGGAGTCAGGTGACCTGGGTTCTAGTCCCCGCTCAGACATGGAGCCAACTGGGTGACTTTGGGCCAGCCATAGACTCTTAGCTCAACCTACTTCACAGGCTACTTGTGGGGATAAGATTGAGAGCAGCAGGAGGAGAAGGATATAAGCTGCTGTGAGTTCTTTGTAAGGAAAAAGTAGGATATAAATCTAATAAATTAAAAATAAATAAATAAAACACATACCCAAACATGTTGCCTACCCCTCGTGTGTACTTTTTCCCCTTAAGGGGAAGGGTACCATTTTACAGAGTAGTTTAAGGAAGAAACTCAGATACATAAATGTGTGGTTGTTTATGTTTCATGAGCATTTAAAATACATTTACAAGTTGCCAATGTTTGTTTGCATACATACTGAGGAGAAAGCTAAGATTCTGCTCTGTCCTTACTGAGTAACTGTGATTAAATTAAAATTAATTTGAAGCAACTATTGCAATAGACTTGGGAATGCAATAAAAGTGCCTTCCCTGAAATAGAATTCACAGCATTCTGATCTGCTAATGAGCTGTGTTTTCCTACCAAGAAGGATCTAACCATTAAAAATTTCTTTTTTGGATAATAATGATTTTGAGCATTTGGATACAAGGCCCTTGATTTGGAGGTACTTGAGACTTTAGGTATCATGTACATCTTTTAATTGTTATAATGACTGGTTACAACAACTATGAAAATGATCAAACAAAGAATCGGTTAAAAGCCACATTTAATAATTGATACAGTTTATTTATCCAGAGTAGGAAATCAGTTTGAAAAGGGCAAAATTTGCCATTGCCAATAAAATTGCCTTGATGTGAGAAATAAACAAAAAAAATTCTCTAAATTAATCTAAACAGTTTTCCCTCTGAGAAGAGGCACTAAAAACATGTTTGAGCTATAAATGAAACAGAGCAATAAAAGAAATAATGAAAGAAGTTCTCCACTGACCTGCTACTGCATGGACATAATCTCAGGTCATAAGGCATCATTTAACGTCCTGAATTTGGTCAAGATTTTACTAAGAATTGAGTTAAAAATAAGCTTTGAACACTATTTACATTCAAATTTGAATTTAAACCTGGCATACCAAGAAGCTATCCTGTTACGTGTGATAGCACAGAGATGATACTACAGAACCCCATTTCTCCAAACTCCTATTTATATTAAATAAATTTTCAGAGTGGAAAAATATTCCAAAGAAAGGCCATAATGATGGAGACATCTTCAAAAGATTACACAATTAGCCACCTTAGTTCCATTTGCTCTATAAGGCATGGCCTGGGTAAATGGATACTTGAAAACAGAGAGTTCTGTATGTCATTAATGAGAAATCAGTGGAGGCAGTCCTAGGTGCCTGGACGTACAATACCTCCTAGGTCCCCTGCAGCCTCCTTCCCTCCTGCTCCAATGTTCCCCAGCAAAGTGGTGGGAAGTGGCTCCCTGGAACAAATGCGAAGAAGAAGGCGTGAGAAGGCAGAGCCCGTCCGGGCTTGGGACCAGGATACCTGAAGGAATGTCTCCTTCCTTATATGCCCTCATGCCCCGTAAGATCTGCGGGAGAGGCCCTGCTCTGAGAACCCTCCCTAAAGGAGGTAAAAAGGACATCTACTTGGAACAGGGCCTTCTCTGCGGTGGTGCCCAGATTATGGAATGCGCTTTCCAGGGAAGTTTGCCCGGCGCTGAGCCTATATTCTTTTTGGCACCAGGTTAAAACCTTTTTATTCATTTAAAACCTTTTTATTTAGCATTTTTAGTGGTTCACAGTCGCATTTGATTTAATTTATTTGTATTGGTTTATAGTAATTTTATTGTACTGTTTTATTGATTGTTTTTATGGCTATTGGTTTTAATCTTGTAAGCCGTCCTGAGATGCAATGGTGAAGGACAGCATATAAATGTTTTAAATAAATAAATCTGAGACTTGTAAGCCTCCAAGTTCAAGGGCTGATGAACATCATGGATGCAGCCCTAATGACAATAATGGATCCCTAGGCACTGGTTGCTGCATATTCCTTGTCTTATACTAATCGCTGGTATGTCAGGTTTCTTGCACAAGGGCAGTATGACACTGCCAGTTTTATTTCAGTCTTTTTTCTAATTATGCCTAAGAAGTGAGCGTTTTTCACAGCAGCCCTGCAGTGGTCAACTGAGGCACTGAAATGTCCCCCGTAATCCTAATCCCTTTCTTGGTCAGTCAGGGCCAGCTCAATCCAGCTCAGTTTACACTCGAAGTTGGGATTTTTTTGCCTCAATGTCTGTTATTTTACACCTGCTTATATTGAACTGCATGTATCATTTTGATGCCCATTCATCTGTTATAGTGGGATCATTTTGGATTACCTCATAAACCCTTTTGGTTTCATCTTCCTCAAATAGTGTGATGTCACTGAACTGCTTGTTCCTAATTCCAGGGCATGTCTGCCTCATCCTGCAGAGTGCACAAGCTTCAAGGGAATGGCAGGTGCAAGCTGAGGGGGCAGGGCTGCAGTTCGAGATTCTGAGGCAAATGGTCAAAGAACACCTTCTAACTGTATACGTGCAAATCTGCACTTGAGTCATAGAGGGACTGGCAGAGGAACTCACAAAGCCATTGGCTATTATTTTGGAAGAATCATGACGGACCAGTGAAGTGCCAGATGAATGAAAGGGGCCTAATGTTGTCTTAAAAAGTGTGTGTGTGTGGGGAGGGGGTAGTAGTACAGACCAGTCAGTCTGACATCAACCCCTGGGAAAATTCTGGAGCAGACTATAAAGCAGTCAGTCTGCAAACACCCTGAAAACCATGCAGTGACTACCAGAAGCCAACATGGATTTCTGAAGAACAAAAGCTGCCAAACTAATCTGATTTCATTTTTTTGATTGGGTAACCTCCCTGGTGGTTGTGGGAATGCAGTAGACTCAATACAGTTTGACTTCAGCAAAGCTTTTGACAAAGTGCCCCATGATATTCTGATTAGCAAGCTAACTAGGTGGATCCACAGTTGGCCACAGAACTGGACTCAAGGATTGCTCATCAGTGGTATCTCTCAAACTTAAAACTTAAATCTGCTTAAACTTAAATATTAAGATTGGATTTTATTTAATGTATTTTCAGTGCTGTATTTTATTTTATTATAATACTGCCCTGAGAAATAGTGAAGGGTGGGATATAAAAGCTTTAAACAAACAAACTGGGGAATAGTAACAAGTGAACTGGGTTCAGTTCTAGGACCAGTGCTCTTCACATTTTAATTAACAATTTGAATGAAGAGGTATAGATAATGCTTATTAAATTTGCATATGACACAACACTGGGTGGTATAGGTAATATGGTGGAAGAGAGGAACAAATTCAAAGTGATTGATAGGTCGGAGTACTAGTATGAGAACAACAGAGTGAAATTTAACAGAGACAGATGCAAAGTTCTGCACCCAGGAAAAAGAAACCAGTTTGGCTGAACAATACCACAAGTGAGAAGGATCTCAGAACTGTTGTCGATAACGGTGTTGAATATGAGTCAACTATGTGCTTTGGCTGAAAATTGAGAATACTATTTTGAACTGCATTAATCCCTCCCACACACCCACTCAGTACTAGCTAGGCCTTATCTTGAGTGCCAGGCATGTTTAGCTTAGAGAAGACAGAGGGAGATATGATAGCACTCTTCAAGTACTTGAAAGGTTATTACACAGAGGATCTTTTCTCAATCATCTCAGCATATAGGACATAAAATAATGGTCTCGGGTAACAAGAAATCAGATTCTGGCTGAACATCAAGATAACTTCCTGACTGTTAGAGCAGCATGGCAATGGAACCTATTACCTAGTGAAGTTGTGGGTTCTCCAACACTGGAAGCGTGGAAGAGGCAGCTGGACAGGCATCAATTAAGGATGCTTTAACTTGGAGTTTTTCACTGAGCAGGGGGTTGACCCCTTCCAACTTGATTATTCTATGAAAATGACCCTGCATAAGTTGTCAGCAACAAACATATCCTTGCTCTGGGTATATGTCATAACTTTTTGGCTGCAAGAGCATCCTTTGAAAGCTTGCTGAAGCCTCTGAAGGTCCAAACTCACAGCATAAACTTTGCATGACATCTCTGTAAGAAAGCAATAAATTCCATCTGCTTCTTTGAATTTAAGCTGCCCAAACTGATAGCAATGAAACACAGGATCCTGGGTTTTTCAGTAACCTTTGAAAGATTTCAAGGCTTCTGTTAAGGCTTTGCTTGTTGGATCAGGCTATGTTTCTCTAGCATTTTGTCACCAATGCAGTGTAAAAGAAAGACAATCTTCTAATCTTCCTGTTTGTTGCTTGCATTGGTTACAGTAAGATAAGGAAGGAGATATTCCTTTATCTGTCTCCATATCTCTCCCAAATTGCCAGTCAATATCAAGTGAGAAGAGAGCTTGAAGGATTGTATTATGCAGCTGCTAGCAATAACTCCAGGCTCTGTAAACATTGCTTCAGGCTCAATGAAATCCACTTCTGTCACCATGTGGTATTTCCTTCTTTATTTCCATGGGTTTGATGGAGAGTACTCACGGTGTGATATTACTTTTCAATGCGTCTGCAGCATGAGTTCAGGTGATATCAAGAATAATCTTTCTTAGCATGATAGAACTTCACCTCAATGGGTCTGTACTGCAAAACTACAGTAAAATATTCTACCAGGTTTTAATTGGGAGTTAGAATCTCAGCTGTTACTGTTAGCAGACTTCATGAGAGCTGATGTAATAGCTACTATCTTGGTCTTTAAGGTGCAACTAGGCCCTGGTGTCTTATTCCTTAAAGGTAATAAAAAACCAATGAAAGGGCAAATGATGATTTCCATGCAGGTTCATACTTTAACGTCTCTCGTGAGGTGCAGAATGAAATGGAGCAAAATGTAAAGAAGGTTTTCCTAGGGCAGATCATTAGGACCTTAACAACGACGGTTAGAATAGAAGTAGGTTGGAATGGGGGACGGGACTACTGGTACAGCAAAGTCATTTGCCTGCAGTCTGTCGACCCTGCCCAGCAAATTTGGATGCTGGTTCCACCATAGGAATCGGCACAGGACTCATATAATCAGGTGGTTTAGGAATTGTTCTTGTTGTAGTTATTTAGATGGAAAACAATATTTATTTCATTAATGTGATTGCCTTATTTTACACACATTACTGTTAAAGTTTTGGAAGCTATAATGATTGTCTAGAATTACTGAAAGGTAATTGTTTGCATGCACATGGGAAGGGAGGGGAGAGAGAGAGACTGACAGACTGAGCTGTTACTTTATGAAAGTGACATGATAGCAGATTGATTTAGCTACACTTTTTCTACTTTTGATTAGGAGCAGTCATCATGCAAGTACAGTGTCTCTAATAGCTCTAATGTGTGTGGGGGAGGCAATTTTCATATTCACAAGAATGCAATGAAGGCTCTATCATGATACTTTAGGTTATCATAAACTGATACATTTAAGGCTCTAATCCTATGCACACTTAGCACAAACTTAATGGGGCTTACTTCTCAGCAAATATGAATAGAATTGTACTGTTATTTTCTTACCTGCCTTTGATGTTCAGAGAGAACTGGTGTGTGCTTTTTAAATTAACTGTCACTCATCACTACTTTTCATAGCAAGCTTGAGTGTTGAGTGCCTTCAGAAACCAAGGCAAAGTGGAGCTACTATCAAACAAAATGGTATGCAGGTATGAGCAAAATTGGGGGAACATTGAAAGTTTGCAGATTTTTTTTCAAGAATTCTAAAGGGAGGGCCATGCCAGAGGGCATGAATTCCTGGAGGATGGAATAGGACTCTTGCTTCTAGAAGAAGAATAAATCCACCACAGCATTCTGTGGCAGGTCCCACTTGTATCGTAATGACTGAAAATATGTTGTTGAAATATCATTAATATGAGTGTAGGATAGGGGAAAAAATCCTGAGCTGTTACAGTATTTCTGAGAAGGGCTGCAAAACTCTGATAAGAATCCATTTGCTTTGGTTATTGTACAACATGAGCATTATTTTCCCTTAGGAAAAGGTCACCCTTGGGTAACTTAGTTGCCATTAAAAATGTTGCTCATGAGCAAAATCTCTGATCTCTTCACACTTAAAACTGGTTTCTTCAAGTAAGAATGCTGGCTTTTTAGTTACATTAGATAATCTTGCACTGCTTAATTAAGTGTCTCTGAACTCCCTGGAACCTTCGCAAGGGAACGTTAAACTATATTTATGTCCCAACATCTGCTTTTCTATATATTTTACAGATTATTCATGAAAAGGTTGCTTTAAATGGCCTATCTTTTTTTAAAGACCAAAATGTAATTCTGTCCATTGCAATAGCTCTTTAATCTCCTCTGGCTAAATTTAAAGCTCTCGCTCGCGCTCTCTCTCTCTCTCTCTCTCTCTCTCTCACACACACACACACACACACACACACACCTTCAGATTGGGAGCTTCCAATTGATGCCCATACATGAAAAGAGTTATTGGCAGTTCTTTCTAAAATCAGAGATGCTATAATCTTAATATATGGCCTTAGTATTTATTTCCTTCTTGATAAAGAGCCAGGGAATTAAGAAAAAAAATGCTGCAATGGTTGTACCATTTGTCAGTGAAAGACACATACTTGTGAACCACTATTTTAGGCACATAAGGTCCAAACGGTATGGGGAGTTAGTACAGCAACGGTGCTTGCACATGATGGGTTAACATGAAGCCATCACATTCAAGTTAGTCTTAGCTGGGCTTATGCTTAAGTCATTCATACAACTCACCCAACCATTTATTTATACGAAGCTTTACTTTAGACGTAGCCATAGTCCATTTTAACCATTCTTAAACCATGCTTAAACACTAGGAAAGAAAGTCTCTGCCCTCTTGCACCCTTTTAAGATCAGTCTTTGTGATGTTTACATGCCCCAAAGTTATGGAAAAAAGGAGGAAAAACCACCACAATGAAGCTCCCAAATGTGCTTCTTAAATTATTCCATGGAAGTGAATGAGAGCCATGAATACATATTGGAGAAAGTAGTGGAGCGTATTCAGAGAGACCGCTGGAATTGGAACTAAACCTCCACCTACGTCTAGTCACCAAACTCTGTTTCTCCTCCTCCAGTGCTCTTACAGTCCACTAATTTTGTCCCATGGAATTCTGTGGAAGCCACTGTGAACTCATGTCCTTTTGCATAAACCAGGCATAGCTCCATCTTGGGTTCTGATTCTTTGGTTATCTGCAAATTTGGGCATTAAATAAAAGGAGTAGAGTCATGCAACAGAAAAGCTACTGCTAGTAGCTACACCCTCAAAAATGTTGTTATTAGTAAGGAAGTAGAAATCATCTATATTAGATATTTTCCCCTCTTTACATTTTGAAATACTGTACTCATGTGCATGTTCAAAAGTACACAATAGTCTCCTCTAGCTAAAAGCATGTTAGAGCACACCATTTTGCATTTAATGCATATTTTCCAATATCCGTTTTTTCAGAGGCATTTTTCCTCACACAAACAGCACTGAAAATGTGGGAATGGGTGAACTTTGGGTGAAGATTGTGCTTGCATTTGCTTTTTCGTTCAGCAAGGGTGCATGTTGCAATAACAAACTGGAATGAATTTTAGCATACATCCCTAACCACAGGACTATGAGAATTCAGTAAAGTTTGACAGATTTGTTCCATGTTGCCTCAGCTTTACAGACTGTCCTGAAGTACAGCCATGACATGGTGTGTCAGGGGTCCCTAATGCCTTTTCTCCCTAGGTGGAAAATGGCCCTTGCAATTTAGAGCTGGCCTACCCAATGGCTGGGTGGCCTGGGACAGTAGTCCCACAGGCAAGCCTAGGTCCGGAGCTTGTCCCTTGTGATCCATTTAGAAGAAGAAGAAGAATGGGAAGGGTGAGGATATAAGGCCACTGAGTCTTAAACCTCTGATCTGCTTCCACATGTGGTCTCCCATCCAGCTGTGGGCTGGTGCCTTTCAGCTTAGCAAAAGCGACTTGACATGCTAGCTTGATGTATAGCTATGCAAGCAGGCGTTTGAAATGGATCAGGTGAGCAGATAGCTCAGAGGACCAGACTGATTCTCATGCAGGAACTCCCTACCACTCCCAACAGCATTGCTCAATAAATATTAATCAGGACTTAGTGTACTAAAGTTAGCAAAGTTGTAATGAGTCCAAATAAAATGTGGATGGCAAAGCAATATAATAAGCATTCCGGTGGCAGGTTGATAGGAAGAGAGGTGAATTGGGCTAGACTGCATCGTGAAAGCTGAAGCAATAAGCAAACAAGCACATAGCATGGAACCAGATGTATCCTAACAAAAGAAGCAGCAGCAAAATTAAGATAAAGAGAAGAAAACAGATGAATGGAAGATTCATGCAAATGTACGCAATGCTTAGGATTTCAGTCAGATTGCTGTTTGGTTTAAACAGCTGGGCTGCATCCTCAGACAGTTTACAGTGCAGTCATCTCATAGCCATCAACAGGATTTAGATAACTCCACGCTGATATGCTTGCCTAATACAAGGATGCTAAATTATGTTTTTAAAGTCTTATGCAAATGAAAAGCATGCATACTTGTGAACACTTTGCAGTCTGTTGCTGTAAACACATTCCTTTTCCTTCAAGCACTCTACTGTATTTTCAGTCACTTTGGAAATGGCAACCTATACCAGACCTGCTTTATTACCTGTTGCATTCAGGATAACCATCTGCTTGCAGAAAGCACAACTCATGTAGATGAGCATAAACAAACCACACACATGTTGGTTTGAAACACCACACCTTTTGCATTCCTAGTTGGTCCACCCTGGTTGGTATACCCACTATTGGAGAGGAATGGGTTCTTCCAATGCCATTTGAGACAAAATCCTTATTCAGGCACTCGAGTGATATATACAGTGTAGAAGACCATGACTGTGCATTCTGTTTCCACCCCACTGCACCATCACCCTCTTTGCCCCCCATGAGTTAGATGCAAATGTGGGCAGCACCTTTCTGACCACTGGAGACTCCCTGTGTTGTTTAGAACCCTGGAAAAGAGGGTACAGAAAACCTTTTTAAACATGGGATCAAATTCCAGTTTGGAGAAGCTTTTAGAGTTTGCATTCTAGCGGTGCATGGGACCAAGGCAAAGGGGTGGAGGAAAACAGCCTGCATATTTTAGCTTCAAACACTTTTGGATAAAAACCAGGTCTTAAGAGAGGCATTTCAACTCATTAGAATAGGAAAAATGCTGCACAAAAGCGGGAAACTACTGGATGTTCAGTGATTGGTGGATAGGGGAAGGAGGAATGGCTATCTGGGAGGGACAGATTTGGCCTCCAGGAAAGGGTTTGCACTAGAAGTGTTCACCTGCAATTTGTGGAGCGCAATGGGGATGGTGGGAGAGGGAAACAGAATTAGTATGCTTGTCCCTGTTTTCTTTCCTTGTGTGAATAAAGGTATTTGCCCTAACTCTTGTTTCATCAGCTATCAAAAGAGGTTGGAGGATCATTTGAATGCTGGATTCCAACAAGAAGAAATATGTTGTCTCCGTGATCAGATAGCAAACTTCTGAATCTCTCACTCACCATTAGTGAAAATTTTGTGGCAAGGAAAGCGAAATCCACATGCAAAAGGAATGCTGCAAATTTGTAGCCTGCTTCCCATGGGTGGGGGGGGGGGTGCTAAATGCCTAGACATGGCAAAGACACTGTACCATTTTAGACATCTAAGGAGTGGATGTGATTTTCCTATTCTAAGGAGCAAAATTTTGCCTAGACATCGAACTACCTTGAAATTGATTGCTACAACTTTCTGAGCATTTTCTCAACTTGCTGAAATAGCATTGGACCATCCATCTTAACACAACCTTTATCCAGTCAGAAAAAGAATGTGATCAGAAATCCACATCAGCACTAAGACAGACTATGCCACTAAAGCACATACATAACAGTGGGTGAGCTACAATTCCCATAGAGAAGTATGGTCATGTATGAGCATGCATATATGAAGAAATCAGGGGGAAAGGTTGATCAATCAGGAGTGCCAAAATCTAGAACTCAAAGTAGCTTATATATCCCCCTGCTCTCAATCTTATCTCCACAACAACAACCCTGTGAGGTAGGTTGGCCTGAGAGTCTTTGACTGGGCCAAAGGCACCCAATTGCCCCCATGGCTGAGATGGGACTAGAACCCAGATCACCAGAGTCTCAGTCCCTTGCTCTTAACCACTACACCACACTGGCTCTCAGCATATATTTCACTTTATATTAGGTACTTTAATCACTTCAGAACTCATTGCAACCCCATTTTATTTTAGCCAGTTTGATGTATGCAGGAGGATTTCATTTCTAATTCCCTTTTTATGGCATCAAATCACAAAAGCTGAAGACTACTTTTAGTTTTATCTGAAAAGCTCTTCAAACACTTCCTTCTACATAGTTGCATAGCACAGTCATCATACAAGGCATATAGAGGCAGAAAAGCACCATTACAAACCGTACTGCAGCAAAGGAACTGTCATTGCTGAAGTGGTGAGCAATCATGTGCTTACAGCTACATTATGTCCCACGAGTGCACTCTGGAACCCCTATTGACAAGCTTTGAGCCATCATGAAAAATTATCTAGTATCGGAGTTCGGTTAATCTGGATCCCTGTGACTACAACCTCCATATTCTGCAGGGAATCAGTTGTATGCAAATCATACCTGCAGTTTCTGTGAACTTTTGGGGGAAAATTTTCACAAGCGTCCATAAGCAATCGTGCAGCAGGGGCAAACTGGCACAAATGTGCTTTTGCAAACAAGAATGAAATTCTCACACATCTCTTAAAAAACAAAACAAAACAAAACAAGATGGCATTTTTTATCATTATCTATTCATTATAATTGAATAGATAATAGTACAAAAGATGCCTGAGAATTCATGAAACATGGATAGAATGGATTTTGGCAATATCCACTCAACCCTAATCTTGTACAATAATTTATTATTAATGGGACTGGGAGTATCTGCTGCACATTACTTTAATCCAGGTTATCAGGGAATTTATTATCATGATTATGCTTTTACAAGGACAGTAGAAGTGTAAAATGAAAGTACAGACTGTGCTTAGAATAGAGAATCAGTAATGGAAGTTCCTTACACCAGTGAGCATGAAAGAGAGTCATGATCCCTGTCCAGTTATTCCAAAACTGGTTACAGAATTTATTTTATTTTTTATTTAAAACATTTCTATGCCGCCCCATTCGCCAAAGCCTCGGGCATGAGGAGAAGGAGCAGTCCTGTCCAGTCCTACCCTTTGCCCTCAGGATCTGCAGGAGCTCACCACCTGAGCTAGAACCGTTTAAAAACTTGCATTCTCACTTGCATGAAGAGCTTATGCAGACAAAGGAGCCTTTCCTCTTCGGACCAATGCCCTCCATGAGTACAGAACAACAAATCCAGTGCTGAGAAATGCATCTGGAGGACTCCTCTTCATGCATTGCTCTCAACCCATTTTGGAATGCCTGAATAGGGATAGAACGTACAGTCTTAGGATATCATTGCATGCCCAGCTGAAGTTATGTGAAATTCCTTCTAGCTTTCCTAGATATTTCCTACCTGCAAACTTGCAGTTTTAAAAAAAGATCTGGCAAAGTTGTCAGAATGCTGATTTTCCCCCTCCACCCCATACTCTGTACTCATGTATAAAATTCAAAGACTATAACAGCCTTGTGTATATGTCTAGAAAGCTTGCTTTGCTTTGCTTTGCTGTTAGGTCTATCCATCTAGACACAGCTTCTCAAGTAAAACTGAATAAAAGTCCATTGTTGGGTGCTCTTAACACTCAGAAAAGGCACATCTGACTATGTCTTAGACAATAAAAGCACTTTGTCGGAGACTGGACACATCTTTCAATTCTGAAAATTCATCAAAATTAATGCAGTTTCATTCATTTGTTCAGCTGAAAACCTGGAATATTTCCTAATGCAAAGTTAAACTCGTTTTTGTCATCCAGTTGTTTACATACTGGTTTTAAGAAAGCAGCATGTGATGAGATTTAAAGCTGGGTTGGGGATAGGAGGACAGACTAGCACAAGCTACCAAAGTCCACCATGTCTGTCAAGTTTTGCCAGATTGCTGAAGATCTACAGACATACAAATGTTATTAATGAGATACTTATTTACCTACATTCCAACTATTGCCAAAATAGTTATGGTCTTATTTTCTGTGAACTTGTCAGTTTTGCTCAGATTAAAACCATCCAAAGCCTAGGCAAAACTTTATGAGACAACCTGAAGGTTTGAAACAGAAGCCCAGAAGTAAGTTAGATGAATGGAAAATGCAAGTCGTGATGTGACTGTGACTTCCAGGTTCAGAAGTACCAATCTTAGCAGTTCATAATGCCCAGCTCAAATAGGGTGTGAGCATTATGGTCCCTCTAAAAAATTCCCAGCTTTAGCAAAGGGAGGGAGAATTCCATTCCTATCATATTCCTATGTGAGATACCATGTTATATGAGAATTCCTACTCATGTACCCCCCAAATTACTTCCACCCTCTTTCCTGTCACTTGCAGATGGAACCTACCCCCCACTTTTGTCCTCCTCCTTCTCACACTCCTAACTGCTTCTGAGCTGGCCTTCCAGAAGTGAGAAACAACAGCAAAGGAAAGTCATCAGTCCCCTAACAAATCCCTTCCAGCCAAGGTTCCTAGGTAAGGGAACGAAGTGTGGAGCTTCTGGCCACATGAAGCGCAGAAGTAGTTAAATTCAAGTTCATTGATTCAAATTGTCCTAAGTTTGCCTTATTCTCTGCTGGACCACAGCCTCTGTCTTTTCCCTTTAATGACTACTTTTAATAAGTTTTAACATTAAGAGCCATGAATTGATGGAATAGAGAAAGATGGTGGGAGAGCAAGGGAACTTGCAACTGGGTGAAACTGTATATCACAACGCACCTGATCAATTTTTTTGTGGAGATAAAAATGGTAACATAAAAATTAACCTTGTTTTGATACCTACTGTATCTCTGTCCGGCCAGCATCCTTTGTTGGCTGCACACAGGTGGGACCACTGTCAACCACAATGGAGAGCTAGCAATTCTTAATGTCGCTGGAAACAAACGGATATGTTCATTCTGGAAAGAGGCAGGACAGAGGATCTTGTAGATGGAGATCTGCTGACCTGTCCTGATTCAGAAATGAGCATTCCCACTTATTTCTAAGGTCACATTTGGAAGCAATCCTGGAAATGAAAACCCACTGGTGCAACAGGATAAGCGCCATCACATACTGCCCCATGTTTTAATATCAACAGTGCCATACAGTTCATATAATTTCAGCCTCAAATTGAAGAATTCTGTTAGTTAAACAGAACGCTATATTGTTACTTCAGGGAATTATAAAAGTCAACACTAAATGATCCATTTTATCTATAATTCTGAAAGTACCACTCAGGATTAAAAACCCTCATCATCACTTTTTTATTAGATCAGTATATTTCCTAATATACTCCAAGGGGTGTTGAATAAACTGACTAATGCTTGGGTGAGAAAAGGATTTATCACAAGTTCAGTCACTTCTAATGCTTTCCCATTTGGATTGCTCCCTGTGGAGCTAATCGGATCTCAATAAAAGTTCACAGGAAACCCAGCTACTAAAGTGACATATGTACAAGTCTGCTCTGCCCTTTGTATTTTGTGACCCATATTTCCTCTGCGTTTGCTTTCTTTTATGGCTGCTGCTCTTTTCTCTTTTCTTGCCCTGTCTCCTCAGACTGTTGCATCTTCCCAAAAAGGAAGAAGGGTGTCATCTTGAGCTGTCACATTATTTTTGTTTCTCATATAATATTAACAGGAACCTCAAGGCCTTGGAAGAGCTTGAAATGCTAATAGCAAAAATCTGTCTTCCCTAAATCACATGCAGAGGCATGTCTTGGAGGGGCTGATGGATTACATAAAATGGTAGCCCCAGTGAAATGTCCTAGGACTCTATTCATGCATTACCGTTCATTTCATTCATAGAGCCACTAACAGTCCAACAATCACCTCAGCCACTCACGATCTCTCTAAACAAATGAAATGAAACAGCCCAAAGAACAGTTACATTACTACATAGCTGCCCATTCCCACTGAAAAAGACAATGTTTTTCTTTGATAAATTGATCGAGAAACCATTCCAAATTCAATCAACTGCTAAGAAAATATTTAAATCAGGGATGCTGAATTTCAGGCCTGTCTGTGGCCCTTTGAAGGACTAGTTACTTTCCTCCAACCATCAATGGTTTGTTTCCCCAGATCCTGTGCAGGACTTTTCCAGGCTAGAAGGTTTGCAAAGCCTCTCCTAAGGCTTAGCTGCTGACAGTAAGAGCTTTAAGTTACAAATGTGGGGTTTGGGTATCTCCCTACCCCCCCACTTTGCTCACAGCCGCTGTGCCTTCAGTCCCACCCATCACTGGAATTATTATTATTATTATTATTATTATTATTATTATTATTATTACATTTCTATGCCGCCCCTTGCAGAAACCTCGGGGCGGCTTACAACACAATAAAATACATTGAAATACAATAGAACATAATAAATTACCATTAAATACAAAAATACAAAAAATACATTGAGTTACAAATATAAAATTAAAATTATCAGCATAAAATAAGTAAATAAAAATATAGGAGGAGAAAGAGAAGGAAGAAGAAGTTGCCCTGGCCAGATCATATGTTTTAACAATTAAAATGATGTTTAAATAAAAAGGTCTTTACCTGGCGCCGAAAAACCAGTAACGACGGTGCCAGGCGGACCTCTTTGGGGAGTGAATTCCATAGGTTGGGCACCACCGCAGAGAAAGCCCTCCTCCGAGTACTTACTCTCCTAATTTCTTTCATGGAGGGTTCCCGGAGAAGGGACTCTCCCGCAGATCTCAAAGGGCGGTCGGGCATATACGGATGTAAGTGCTCATTCAGGTAGCCAGGACCCAAGCCATTTAGGACTTTATAGGTCATAATCAACACCTTGAATTGGGCCCGGACTTCAATGGAAAGCCAGTGAAGCTGACGGAGGACTGGAGTCATGTGAGCATAACGACCCGTCCCCGTCAGCAACCTGGCAGCTCTATTTTGCACCAATTGAAGTGTTTGGACCATCTTCAGGGGAAGCCCCACGTAAAGCACGTTACAGAAGTCTAGTCGGGAAGTCACCAGCGCGTGTGTCACCGTCGCCAGGCAGTCGTACTCCAGGTAGGGGCGCAGCTGATTAATCAGCCGAAGCTGAAGGAAGGTGCTCCTCGCCACCGCTGTCACCTGAGCTT